>NC_040905.2:54748474-55053570 GCF_004126475.2 Phyllostomus discolor
GATCCGATCTTCTGCTTCATCGATCCTGCTTTTCATTCCTTCTACTGTGTTCTTCATTTCAGAGATTGTATTCTTCATTTCCTCTTGGCCCTTGTTGAGAGTTTCTATTTCCTTTTTTATGCTGATGTAGTTTTCATTGAGTTCATTGTAGCTTCCCTGTAGTTTCTCGTAGCTCATTGTGAGCTCATTGAGCTTCCTGACAATCACTGCTTTGAATTCAATATCTGATAGTTGAATTGCCTCTGTTTCATTTAGCATTCTTTTTGAGGCTTCCTCCTTTCCTTTCATTTGGGGAGTATTTCTTTGTCTTCCCATTGTTTGTGAGACTCTTCTTGTTCACCTCAGCTTCTTATATTGATCTGTTCTGGCTCCCTCGGTTTATGATGTGAACTTCTTTAGTAGAGTAGCAGTGAGTTTCAGTGGTGCTGTTTCCTTGATCCCCCACGCTCGCTGGTCTTGGGCTGTTGTTTAAGTTGGCTTTGTGTTTGCCTTTGGGTTTTGATTGTTGTTGAGTCTTTCTTTGGTGGTTCCTTCCCACCAGCTGGTTAAATGTGGGTCACTCTGTCCACCACCTTCTGTATTTTGTTGTGCTGGTGAGGGCAGGTTGTGTTGAGGCTGGTTCTTCTCGATGCAGCACTCCGCCTAGGATCCGTTCTTTGTTCTTTCGGTTCTGCCACAATCCTTGGTCCTCCGTTCTCAAAAATGCTGAAATATGCTGGTTGCTTGCCTTTGTACTCCAAAGATCGGTCAGGACTCTCTCCCCTGAGCAGAGGAAAGCCAAATCTGCTCCTTCCTACTCCAACGCCATCTTAGTTTCCTACTTTTATTATTTTTTTTTAATTGCAGTTTATATTCAATATTATTTTGCACATTACAGCAGTCAATCACACACATCACAAAGTGCTCCCCCAATATTTCCATACATGGAGATAATGAATTCATAAACATCCTCAGCATAATCCACAACCTCACTTGATGACTAATTTCTGCTAATTTTTAATAGCAATTGTTTTCAGGATTAAAAAAATGAATAGCTAAGTATGAAGTAAAATTCCAAAACAAGAAGTGAAGACTGTCATTTTGGTATGAAAGAGTAGAATGAATTCTTGGGAGATCCCTCTTTTCTAGAATCTTAGACACAAAATTTTTTTAAATTGTATGGGCGAAAGTATTTCTTAGTAATATGAAATTTAACATTTAACTCTTTTTAAAAATTCTAATAAGAAACTCATTAAAATGTCTGATCTAATTAAAATCATTTATATTTTCATTTTGATCAAATGCAATTATCTTTACACATAAGATTGTGAAACAAACCATTTTCTGAATATGATTAGCCCTTGGATTACATAGAACTCGGGTGATCTGCAATGAGTAGAAAGAGAAATTCTGAATGCACTTGTCTCACAGAATGATCCACTAATAAAGTGAAGATGTTGCAGGGTAAAAGCTACAAGGTTTTCATATGCCGAGCCACTTAATATCAGCATTTTTTTTTAATCCCACAGAATTTCTCACCTTCTTTAAAGAAAAGTATCACCAAAAAGATATAAATAGAATCAGCTGAATTGTTGCTAAGCCTAAAATAGAGAAATGTTGTTGAATGATTCACTTTTAAGTTAGCAATTTGAAAAGTATTTCATACATTTCAGTGACCGCACACTGCATTGTGCCATAACTCAGAAGTGGCCAATGTGGGTCAAGTGACAGGAACAACACTCTCATCCAAATATGACAGTTTGACATTAAAGAGAAATACTCTTGATTTGCACCCAGGGCTTTTTCTCCGAATGCAGACTGTGTCATGACACGAAGCTCTCTGCACATGCTCACCTTTTCGAGGTTCCCTGAGGAGGGCATCTTTCTACCTCACCCTACCTCTCCAAGCAGAGAGGTCACTGACTGGTTATCTCTCTAACCCAGAGGACTCCACGAGGGCGTACTTAATTATGTTGCAACAAGTATGTGGTTTCTTTATTCTACTGTAAAACTTTTGACTGGAGAAAGGATATCTTAGTAATTATTAAAATATTTGAAGATAGAATGTTCTAGCCCTGGCTGGCGTAGCTCACTGGATTGAGCACGGGCTGGGAACCAAAGTGTCCCAGGTTCGATTCCCAGCCAGGGTACATTCCTGGGTTGCAGGCCATAACCCCCAGCAACCGCACATTGATGTTTCCCTCTCTCTCTCTCTATCTCCCTCCCTTCCCTCCCTAAAAAATAAATAAATAATATATTAAAAAAAAAAAGATAGAATGTTCTTCCTATCATTCTCTTCCCCACACTAAACTCAATTCCCCATATAAAAGTATAAAGTTTTTCTTTTTTTTAAAGGTTTTATTTGTTTATTTATTTATTTATTTATTTATTTTTCAAGAGAGGGGAAGAAAGAGAGAATGAGGGGGGAGAAACATCAATGTGTGGTTACCTCTCAAGTGCCCCCCACTGGAGACCTGACCTGCAACCCAGGTATGTGCCCTGACTTGGAATCGAACTGGTGACCCTTTGGTTCACAGCCCACATTCAATCCACTGAGCTATACCAGCCAGGGCCATATAAAAGTTTTTCAACTCCTCTAAACAATCTGCTCACTCTCTTCTTGGTGTTCTTTGCATCAAAAATAGCATCAAACATTGGAGTCAAATCTATTTATTTGAGGCTGGACTATAGAGCTCTCCAGAGTTAATGCCATTATGACTCCTTTTATGTAAAACCATCTTATAAAACATTTTCTCTAAACAACTAAGCATCTTGAATGGTAGACAGGATAAAATAAGTCATTAAACAGGCATCTATTAAATAGCTCCTTTGTTCTAGGCCATGTGCTAGCATAGAAGGCAAGGCTTTGCAGACTTCACATATTTATGTGTTTATTTGTTAATTTTTAAAATAATTTTAAAGTTTTTAATAATAATTTTATTACCTATTGAGTGGATTATACTTTAATGTGAATTTACTTATTAATATAAATAAATCCATATAAATTAATCTTATTAATTTAATGTAGAAATAAAAGCCAAACAATGAAGTTAATACCTTTGTCTATCTTTCTACCTATCTCAGAGTTTGAAAAGTAACACTTTTAAAGATGTAGCAGAGAAGTAATGCCCCTGAAGTGCTGGTATGTTACTATTTTTATGTGTCAAAACCAATGAAGTTTCTGAAATATTATACCAGGGTAACAATTACAAATTTTAAAATACTTTTTTTAAATAACAGCAATAAGGAATAAAACAATTTATGGTAAGCTGAAGCAGTAAAATATTCCATGTGATACAAAAATGTCAGCTTCAAAATTAATCTGAATATCATATAGAAAAAACAACTTTACCATTAAATGATCAACTGACAGCTTGAAGCAGAATGTACTGAAATGCATAACATTTTATTGTCATATCTATTTCTTACAATTCACATAAACCATGAAGGGTATCATCTAAATCTGTAATTCAATGCATAGCACTGTAACACATTTCTAACGTAAGTTCTAAAATGAGTCAGCCTATAAGTCTAAGTGACATTTTGTCACTAATTTAAAGGAAAATGCTGTCTCTGTTAAGATCTTATAATTTATATAATGAAAACACAGTATATAAGTTTAGACAAATTTGAGAATTTTATCACCTTAACATCAGGGTGTTAATGCATATGTAGCCACAAATATTTGAACTATTCCTTTCATTATGCCAGATGACAAAAGAGGTACCTGAAAATTTTCTTATTTGTTCAGATAAATTAAATAACATCAGATCTATGAGTGATGTGCTTATCATTATAAGATCTAGATGTTCAGAGTATCATGGGCTAAAACAACATTTGTAATGGTGTGAAAATGAAATATTTCAACATTGATGTTTTCCCTGACAGTATTTATTTTCATGGTTGTTCTTTTTCTGTTAGACTTGATAGCTAATGGTTCTTATCTACTGAAAAGAAAAATGAAAAAGAATCAGTTTAATTAAGCACAGCAAAGGGGGAGAAGCAAAGAGAGCATTAAAAGTGGTTTTGATGGGTAAGGATAGATGTTACTGGGAAACTATCTTGTGTTAGTTAATTCACTTGCAAATTTAAGTGCTAAATCTTGATTGTTCTCACTGAAGACCCGTAGACAGTACAAATGAATGAATGGCTGCAGGATGGGACCAAGGGCGAGGACAGTTGAAACTCAGTGAAGTGCAAAAGCATCAAATAAAGGAGGAAAGAAAGAAAGAAAAGGATGTTCTATTACAGATCTTATGCAAATAATTTGATTTAGCCTTTCCAGGCTTTTCTTTAAATGTTTGCATTTTCACATATTTTTTAAGTGCTTAATTTCAAAAGAGGAGGAGAGAGCAGGTCTGCCCAGTCCTGGATGTCCCCATCAGCACAAGTCCTGCTCCGTAGAGGTTGTTGGCCTTAAGGGCACTCCAGCCAGCTCTACTCAGGACTGCAAGGAAGCTTAACCTGAGCAGAATGAGAGAAGCTGGCCCATGAGCAGGAAGGGCTATGGCCACTTAACCCTGCTACCATATGACCAGGTTCATTTTTATTTTTTGTTTGCTTGTTTTTTAATTGTCAAGGGAAGCTAAAAATTTGTATCATTCTTCTGATACTTAAATATTGAAAAAATTGTAAACAGCTTGCAGGAAACTAGTGTGCAACCTTTGTGTTTTGATAAAAATGACAGCTAACCCTTATGTAAAACTCTGCAGGTGCCAGGAATATAGTCAATGTACTTTACATAACCTCATTTTGTCCTCCTAACAACCAGTTGAGATAAGTCCTCTTTTTATCTACATTTTTAAGATGAGTAAACTGAGGCACAGAAATGTTTATAAGTGGTCCAAGGTTACACAGCTGGTAAATGGTAGAAGTAGGATTTGAACCTAAGAATTTTGTTCCACAGTTCATACCTTCAAACACTAAGGTATTCCTATAAGACAATTTCCTTTTCAAAATGCTGGTTGTAAATAGTTCATTAATCATAGAACAGGATTAAATTTCCTGGCACTATATTTCCATGTAATAATTTTTCTTAAGTTGTTTTTAAAATTTGGAGAAATTCATTAGCCATCACAATTTCTGAAGGGCCCAATTTGGAAGAGGGGATATTTTTGAAAATTTAAGGTTATTACTTATTGAATATTCTCTAAGGGTTAAATACCATGTAAAAAATTGTTTCAACTACCATTTCCAATTTTGCTTTTCATTAACTTTTTTATTGTGAAATACTGAACTGGTACTGGAAGCCAACCTAAATAATGACTTTCAAGTTTTTTTAGAAAATTAAATTCATACTCTTTAAAAAACACATTTTTCAAAAATTAGTAGCTCACCTCATATTATGCTTAAACTCTCTGAAATTATATAATTTATTTTGTTAGTCTATATATCTATATCAGGATTTAGAACTGTAAGTTAATTTAAAAAATGAAAAAACAAATGGAGTAGAGTAGGCTTATTCCTTGTGTAGAAAATGTAGGAATTTTTGGTATGCACCATGCATAGCTCAAAATGTATGGAAGAATTTTCATCTTATTTTAGTTTTACCTACTACTTTGAGAAGTCAAATTCCCAGATAATTCTTTGGAAAAAGCATGTCAAGCAGTCTTAAAATCTGCATTCAACACTTAAAAACACCAAGTGAGCCTTCAAAAATTCTAAAAATATATATCAACAGCTTCATTTCTGGACATGTTCCTTTCATTCCCTATTTGTTAAAACAGAGTATCATCTCAGAGGTGTGGCTTTATTATTCATTTTTGATAATACAATAAAATGCTATGCAATAATGGTAAATAGGTACATATACATATCATATTAGTGGTAGGTGTGTATGTGTGGTGACAAAGCACAAATAAACAAGGAGCATTATTTGATGGTGACTTTAATCAAGGCATTTAGATTCACATCAGCTTTCCATTCCCAGGTTTATTGAGATGCAATTGACAAATTATACTGTGTAAATTAAAGGTGTATGATGTGTTTTGATAGACATATGTATTATGAAATGTTTTACCCCAATAAGGTTAGTTAATACATCCTTTACGTTACATAATTACCATTTTGTTGCTGTTGTTATGGTGAGATCATTACTTCTACAGTAACTTTAAAGTATACAACATAGTATTGTTAACTATAATCACCATGCTGAATATTAGACTCCCAGAACTCATTCATCTTATAACTAAAAGTTCGTGCCCTTTCACCAACATCTCCCTGTTTTCCTCACCCCTCAGCTCCTAGCAACCACCATTCTATTCTCTGTTTCCATGAGTTCTTTTTATTTTTTACTCCACATATAAGTGAGATCATGCAGTCAGTATTTGTTTTTCTTTGCCTGACCTTTTTCACTTAGCAAATATCCTCAAGGTCCATCCATGTTGTTTCAAATGCAGGATATTCTACATTTTATGGCTGAATAATGTACATTTTTCTGTTATTCATTCATCTGTCAGTGGATACTTTAAGTTGTTTCCATGTCTTGGCTATTGTGAGTAATGCTCTGCAATTAACATAGACATGCAGATACCTCTGAAGAGAAATTGCTGTGTACTATGGTAGTTCTATTTTTTATGTTTTTGAGAAATCTTCATACTGCTTTCTGCAGTGGCTGTGCCAATTTACATGTAAATTACAGACACTTTCTTAAGCTTTCATTCCAAAGTCCACCACAAACCTCAGAAGTGTTCACAGACATGGGTTACTCACAAGTGGTTTTTCCTTGCCCTTGTGTGGTATGCAGTTTTCAGAAGATTGACTATTCACCCTTAAATTGTATAAGCCTGTCCCATCATATCTACAAGCCTGACCTATGTCCCTTGAATTTCTATCTACATCTTTTAGAGATTTGGATCTCCATTTAGAGATGTGGGTAGAGATTTAGAGAATTGTAAGACAGACACCTGAAAATGTCCTTCTGATAGAATGATTCTCCACAAGATCCAGCACTCTCAGAATAAACCTCTCTTGTGGAGTCCATGCTTGGTTGGGGACGAAACATCTGCACTCAGGGTGGACAGGAGGTAGGTTCTCCATTCTTCTCTAAAAAAGCTATTTCTTATTTACTGGGAAAGCTCCGTCTGCTTCTAGTATTGACTATGAGTTCACTGCTATCCTTTGCAAATCCAGACTCTGGTTCGCACCAGATCCAAAATTCTTCTACTTCTTAGAATAAGCAGGAGTGATTCCCTAAAATGCCAACCTGAAGGAACGTCAGACTCTTTAATATTCACTAGCATAAGGTAGTGAGGAGTATCGATAAACCCAAACACATACACATACACAAAATAGAAAATAGTGCTCTACCCTAGAATTTTCACTCCCTCTCCTACCCTATACCATTTCACCCAGCAGGAAATGAGGCATTTTTGTTGTGCTGAAACCTAAGTATTTGAGTCACTCCTACTACCTTCTGCTCTGACCTGGCTGTTGCCAGCACTGAAGTATAAGTGAGAAATTTACCACAGTCATTAAAATTCAGTGGACTTTCAGAACCCTGGTTGGTTTTTCTCCATCTGAGCCAGACCATGGTGACACAATGAACAGCACAGGAAGCTGGGCTAGCTAGGTAGCACAGAGGTCTCATATAAACCAAACAAACCGAGACTTCGTGAGGTACAGAAAGGAAATGAGCAAAGTCACACTCTAAACCCATCAACCAGGCCGACTAGGGACCAGGAAATAAAGCCATGAGACCAACAGACCTCAACGGTAAGAATATACCTCAGATGATCAGCAGGGAGCTAAAGTTAGGTTCTGTCCTTTTTAGCCACTTTGATATATTTTGGTTGCCTAAAGCTATGCTCTAAGGAAATAAAAAAGGGCATTCTTACTTTTGAACTTAGAGTGAACTTAGCATATGACTTGCTAAAGCTCTTTTTAAAAATTACGTGACTCTGATATACAAAATATATTGTGATATGAACACAGGAATCTAAGTTGTTGCTAACAGTACTATTTTATGTTGGAGCAGGAAAAAAAACTGAAAGAAAACTTAAAGATTAAAGTTTTCCATTCTTCCCAGAATCTTTTTGTCACTTAGCAAGGATAAATCCAAGTTTCTGGAAGTTGACCACTTTTTCCTGTTCTCTAAATGCAAAAGACTTTTGTTGATAATGAAGACCATGACAGAATTTTGAACCAGAATTCTTCTCGATCACTTAATATCTAAACATAATAGAATTACTTCTAATCAAAACATTAAAGGCATTGCAATCTAAATGTAGAGAAAAAACAATAATTTACAAATAAAATTTAATTACATAAAAATATTTCTGCCACGGGCATCTTGGAAAGGTAGTTTTTTCTAACAGGGTTGAATGTACAGAGTCTGGATCCTAGACAATGTTCAATGAAGGACACAGAGAGATCTCATCAGAGTGTAAGCAAAGCATAATCGTAGGTAGACAAGATTTTGTCAATCCCAGAAACAACTTAAAGAAGAGAGGTAAGAATAAGTGTAGTGTATAGGGAGAGATAGTGAACGAAATCAATCTGGGCAAAGTAGGCTGCACATTTATGGAGCAGGAAGGGATAAATCTATGTAGGACTGGTGGTCCTAGAAATGTATACATGGCTGAAGAACTTGAAACTGATAGGTCAAGATGACATTATAGTTTCTATAACAGAGGATAACACAATGGTAAGGATGTTTAGAAAGCTGTACAGGTTGGGTTTTGGGAAAGATGAGTTAATTTCTGATATGAGCCATAAGGCTACATTCATAGTTCAGGTATGTTATAAGGATCTGACCAATAAGGGGACACTTAAAAGGAAAAAGAATGCCTTAGTTTGGGAAATACTGAAAAAGGAGATGGCAGACTGAATGTAGAAGAATAAAACAAACATATCACATGTAACTCCAATAATCCTTTATAAATAGAGAGAGGCCTATAGATGACTATTAGCAAAATACTAAGAAATATGGAGAAATGGGGACTTGGGGTAGGGGCAGAAAGGTGGAGGTGTACTGTACTGATTTATTTTTGTTTTATGTTATAATTCAAAGCAGTAACTACTGGCACTCAAAATTGTCCTTTGTTGGCATTAAAGAAACACTAGTTCTGAGAAGCTTTGCATGTAGTTAGGCAAAAATGCAATGCAGACTGCTTTATGAAACAAATAGAAATAAAACTTAATGTAAAAATTGTGATAATGAAAAATTGTATTTTTGAATTAGATTTTATTGATTATGCTATTACAGTTGTCCCAATTTTTCCTCCTTTGCCTCCCTCCATCCAGCATCCCCCCCTCAGGCAGTCCCCACACCATTGTTCATGTCCATGGGTCATGCATATATAAGGTCTCTGGCTACTCCATTTCTTTTTTTTTTTTACTAACACAAGTTTTTTTTAAAGATTTATTTATTTATTTTTAGAGAGGGAAGGGAGGGAGAAAGTGAGAGAGGGAGAGAAACATTAATGTGCAGTTGCTGGGGGCCATGGCCTGCAACCCAGGCATGTGCCCTGGCTGGGAATTGAACCTGCCATGCTTTGGTTCGCAGCCCGCACTCAATCCACTGTGCTACACCAGCCAGGGTTCCATTTCTTATACCTCACACCCCCATAGCTATTCTGTAACTACCAATTTGTACTTCTTAATCCCCTTACCTCTTCACCCATTCCTCCACAAACCCCTCCCATCTGGCAACCATCAAAATCTCTGATAGAATTGGAGATAATGGAATTACACAGGAAGTAGGAGCAGTGGATTAAAGTGTCACAAGTGGAAAGGGGGATGCTGAACCTTGAGTTATGCACTGAGAGATTGGAGATAGTGAAGGAGGAACCAAGGAAGAGCCAGCAGGAGCGGGAATCTGCTGAGTTGTCAGAATGTGGCCTGTGGCTGGGATACAACAAAAGTAAAAGTGATACTAAGTAACAAGAACACCAGCTAGGAAAACCTTGCCTTTAAAGGAGATTTCCAACACACAAGCCTACAATTACTAACTAGTGAATAGAATAGAGGCAACCTGACAGTACTATTTCTCCAGCATTCTGAGGCAAACATTACTATGCACTTATAACCTGTTTGCTCTGGTCCTAGCCTCTGCAGGGATGAAGACCTTGTCTGCATTCTCCATTCCATTAAAAACAAGACAAAAAAAACACTTGTAATAAACACTTCTCCCTGAAAATGCTACTTTTTTGAGTTGTTAAACTCTACACTTGGAGAAATTTTTAAATTAATTATAAGCAGGTAAAATTCTGCTCTTTAATTTACATAGTTCTCTAGGGGAGAGGAAGAAGGGGGTAGGAAGGTGGCAGAGAACAAAGTACTTTAAAAAATTAAGCTACTGTAGAAACCAGCACAGTAAATGAAATTGTGCCTAATCGATGAGGATGATGAGCTCTTCAGAGCTTGAAATCGAGCTTCAATAGCAGTATCTTAAAGTGGACAATAGCTGCTAACCATTTGTTCTCTATCAGAAGGTATTATCTTAACTTTTTAAGTATTGTACAATGTATCTCAATGTTTAGGTTAGAAATTGCCTGGGGGTTCAAATCCTGGCTTCCCCACCTATTACTTCAAAGACAAGAAAATTATTTCAGTGCCCTATGTTTGAATTGCCTATGAGTGATATCACACTCATCTGTGAAATGGAGGTAATATTTTCTACCTCATCTAGTTGTTAGGATTAAGACAACTCTCTAAGTCACTCAGCACGCTGACCAAAAGCAAGAGCTTATTAAGTGTGATATAATTACTAGTAAGAGGATTTCTTTCTAGCAGATTAAAAAAGGACTCTTGGTGCTCTGGCTGGCATGGCTCAATTGGTTGGGATGGAATCATCCCACAAACCAAAAGGTGATGAGTTTAATTCCTAGCCAGGGCACATACCCAAATTGTAGGTTCATTCCGCAAGTCACAGTACCTATGGAAGGCTACCAACGGGGCACGCACCAAAAGCAACTAATGGATGTTTCCCTCTCAAATCGATGTTTCTCTCTCTCTATTTCTCCATTCCTTCCTCCCTCTCTTTCTAAAATTCTCTCCTTTCCTTTCTCTCTGAAAACAATAAAAAATATCATCAGATAAGGATTTAAAAAAGGGCTATTGGCAAACACTATTCTTCCCAATTAATAATATTTTTGAAGTGGAGAGGATATATGTGGTAATGTGCCCTTTGGTTCTCTTTGAATGACCTTTGAGAAAAAATTGTCAGTCATTGACACTTTTAGGGTCTCTTCAATTTCTCCTTCTATTCTCTTGGAAAGACGTTTTAGGCCTAATATATATTTACTGTTTTCTTATAGGCAATTATTATTTCCTTCACACTGTGAGTTGTTTGCCTGTAATGTGCTCATGACACTGACTGAGCGCCTGCCCTGTTCCAGGGCCTGAAGCAGTGAGAGGTTTTCGCATATAATTTCTCTACATGAAATCAAAGTAACTGTCCCCTTAGTAAGAAACAAAAAGTCAATTTATATTCCAAAGCAATGATTTTAAAAACACAATGAAAAACTATAAAACTAATTTTGTGTTAGACTAGTATCTTTTTCATTGTCAAAACATCAATTTACCCAAGCTGATTTTTTATAACATGGAATTTCAAGTGACTACATCATAGTACCAACAAATAGATGATCCCAATCGTGTATAATAAACAAGCAACACATAGATCCATAATTTAAGAAAGATGAAGACCTTTATTAGTGCCTTCTTTCAGTGTGGTAACACTGAGCTATTGTTTGTATGCAAAATTGCCGCCCCCTAACACTTGGGAAAGCCCTTTGAGTTGTTTCCAGCAACGTATTCAGTTGAAGAAGAAATAAAATGCAAAGAATTTTCAGTGCATATTGAAAAGTTGTAGGGACAAGAAAGTGTAGAAATGCATGCCCTGTATTATATATCCATACTAATTCCTGTCACTCACATTACCCAATAATTCTCTCAAACTTAATCACAAAACACATCCTGACCTTTAACAACTAGCAGGGCTGAAATGTTAACCTTCAACATTTTGCAAAATTCTTCTTTGACACTTCCTCTGGAAAACACACAGCCCAAAGTGCTAAAATTGTCTCCTATAATAACCACAGCAGGATTGTAACAAACCCGCTTTTAAAAACCAAATAAAGCCTTCCGTGGGGGCAGCTCACCACTTCCCCTTTTTTAACATACAGGAACTAATTTAGCTGAGAAGATAAAAGCATGAGCTGCCTACAGATGTACAAGGAAACTAGATCCTAGAACATAAAATGTCTTAGTGGCAGGGTGGTCTGGATATTTTCTGTAAAAAGAGCCTTCCCTCAGAATGCCCACAAATGGAAAGCAAGGAGTCTGGATCTGTATATATTTGTATTGAAGTAGACAAGAGGAAGGAAAAGGCACACAAAATTAGTGGCATCTATAATAATTACTTGCATATTTCCAAATTAAGTAATTGTTCAGCAATTTTGAGTCTAATGCCAACATAAAGATATCAGGAACTCAAAACTAATGTGAGAAGCCTAAACTAATTGTTGTAATCACTTCATAGTATATACATTTATCAAATTATTATCTGGTACATCTTAAACTTATACATAGTTGTATGTCAATTATATCTCCATAAAACTGGAAAAAAAACTTTATATTACAAATATAAGTAAGACAAAGGCTACTTTCAAACTACCAATAATATCACAAGAATAAAGAGCCTAAAGCTTTGTCAGATGACCAAACTCTCCCCTTGCTTTTAAAGTAAGATATCATGAAATACCATCTCCTCTATAAACCCTTCTCTCTTTCAGAAAGATGGTCATTTGCTTCCATCCCAGGCAGTCTAAACATGCATATAGAGTGTGACCTTCTCAGCCAAAACCCTATAAAATGCACCCATAACTTTCAAACTTCATTTGTCCAGTTTTCTAGTTATCAATTTAATTATATATCTGTGGAATATATTGTGTGGACTCTGATAGATAATAAACTGCAAGAATATTGACCACATACCTCATTTGCTTAACATAGACATATTCTAAGGGTGTCCTCATGTAATAAATGTTCTGCAGGTTTTCATATAATTGCAAGCATGGAGGGAAATACAAATATACAGGGTGCAGATTCTGGCCATCCTACTCTGGCTCTTTTGGAGAAATTTTACTACATTATTTGTCAATTAGTCTAATAGTCACATTAATTTTTCTGGATTTTCTTTCAAAAAATATGTGACAGACAAACACAGTAAATCCTATTTTTTAAATAAGAAAAAAAACAACATGGTAAAATGTGTCCTTTTATTAGTGAAACTTACATATCTGGATACAATTTGGCAACATTTTTTATTCTATTTCTGTCACAAATTATTTTTGAAAGGTGAAATCTGAACACCAAATCAGGAGAAAATATGCATGCAAGATTGGATTACATGAGCACCCACGAGTGCTGGGCAGATTATAAACTAAGTGATGTGTATTTCAGCACCTTCTCCTTTCTGAAAATTCCATGTGTATTCAACACCCATGCTACTTCTTGATTTCTTAGCATACCCCAATGTCATGTAGTGTTATTTTTCCTTCTACCTCCTTCATAAAATTTCTGTGCTAGATTCAGTTGTATCAAAGTTTTTCTTTTGTCTATCTATTTCATTTCTGCAGCCCTCACTCTACAAATACATTTAATAGATATTTTAGGAGACAACGTCTTAACCAAAGGGGTTTTGAAATCTTCCAATTGTGTCAACTTTCTACATTACTGATGTATCTATTTGGATAAAGACCTATGTCTAGATATTCTTAAACAAGTTAAAAACTGCAAAAACAGCAACAACAATCAGGTAGTTGTTTCACATAGCTAAATGATAACTTTAACTCTCCTATACACTACTTCCACAGTTTTTTTAATTTAATATTTATTGTATTTTTTCCATTACTATTTAGTCCCCTTCTACACCTCTCCCCCTGCAATCACCACACTATCGTCCATAAGTTTTTCCCTTTTCACTAAATCCCTCCACCCCCTAACCTCCCCACACCCACTAGCTGGCATCCTGCTTTCCATCTACAAGTCCATCCCTATTTTCATTGTTCATTGTTTGTTCATTAGATTCCACATATGAGTGAAATCATATGGTATTTGTCTTTCTCTGATAGACTTATTTCACCCACTGTTTAAAGCATGACAAAATCAGACTATTTTTTTTTTTTGGTCTTACATTTTTCTGTCTATAGAGCTAGCTCTATCAATACCAATGGCAGTGGTAGAGAAGAGTTGAATGCAGAGAGTGGGAGCATCCCTGCAAGTGGGATTGCAATTAATGAGACAGGTGATTGGAGATTATCACAGGTGATGTTAGAGAGAGGGCAAAATCTCAGGGAAGCAGGATGATCTAGGACTTGGGAATTCACATGACACTATCTCGGCACGTGGGGGAAAGTCCTATTTATTTATCTATCAAGTTTTAAAATATTTCTTATCCTACTTTATAATCCCCTTTTGAAATGATTCCCTATGTACAATGAACAATTTTGTGGATTTTCCCAGTGTGGCATGATAACCTTGAGAAGACTGCTAGGAGCAGCTGGGGAAAACAATGCGTGACCCTGAAGGTACTGAGGAGGGACAGCTAGACTGAGCTGCTCTCTCCACCCCTCCTCCACCACACGCTAGAGGAAGCCGACTTTTGAGAGAGCAAGGCAGGAAGATATCTGGGTTTCAATACCTAGAAACAGATAAAGGTGCCTGAGGTCCAGAATTATTCAGAAGATACTAGAAAAACAGAATTTCTTCTAGGCAAGTTCCAATTGTACATGACTTTATCCTGAAATAACCTATTCTAAATGATTTCTGGTTGCAAGATGGAGAGGTTAATCAGAATGAAATACTAAACCAGTATGTAGCTAATTTCATCTTCTTTGGAACTCTATTAAGTAATGGTCTCCTCTTCTCCTGAAGCCCTATTTTCTTCCTTGTATTATGGTTATTTCTGAACAGATATTATACCTTCTGGTGCACTGCAAGCTATACAAAAAGAAAATTGTGTCCTAGTCATTAATGAATATTCCATCACCCAGAACAACACATCATTTTGAGTAGTTCAATATTCTTTTGATTTATTTTAACGAATACATGAGTGAATAACTTTCTGAATATTTACATAGTCAACGAATACCTAAATGAATGAGTTAAATTAATGAGAAAATGATTTTACTTCAAGAGTGAAGAGAGTTATTGAGGGGTCTTGAAGAGAGTGAGAAAAACCTAGAAAAAATGAACTAAGAGGTAGCTTATTAAGACAGGTCTCAAAGAGCACCCATAGGTGCCATTAGTTCAGAAGAGAATCACACAGACATTTAGCTTAATAGCATATAGGCTCATGAACTTTATTCACTTCAGTAAGGATAAAAAAATCTACCTTTTAAAAACAAGTTTAAAATGCCTCTCTATTAATTTAAAGACATTTATGTATATTTAATCTTCTACACTAAATAAAATATTTCCAAGACAAACTAGAACCAGAAGACACTATGCAGTAAATCAGGGACAATTCTAGGTCATTTTAAGAGGATAACAAGAAATAGTTTCTACATATGTGTCAAGTTAATTTACTTGATAGGAAATATGCTATTTTAATTCTCAGCTTTCCTCTCCTTGGACATTCTTGCTCCATTCTTCTTCATGCTTTGGGAAAATTCCAAGCATATCGCAAGATTAATAGGAATGGTTCCAAAAATTCACACTTGTGAATGAGATGGGGAGAGAATCTTTCATATTCTTATATATGAGAATCTGAATTGTCATTAAAAACATACATAATGGTCATTTTAAGTTCTCTAGAATAATAGCACAGGCTAAATTATCTCTTCCAAACAATCCATAAGCAAGATATAGGAATTGGCTGGTTCTTATGCATTTCCCTGTCTCTCTAAAATTACAACTCTAAACCTCTGATTTTGTCCCAGTAAGATAAATTCAAAGACCTTGTCTCTTGCCTTTGGCATTAATTTGAGAAATGACTCAGATACCTTCTCAAACATATAGACCTTTCTCAAATGGCACAAGGCAGATTTAAATGGGTACAATTTCAAAGCTGAGCAAAATATATTAAATGTTCAAACCACAGATTAAACATCTAAAGAGATTTTTAGAGTAACTTTCCTTTGAAAATTCTGCCCTTGAGAGTTCACTTTTCATCACACATTTAGATTTTTCATTTCATGTTTGCTGGTCTCACAGAGCATTCTGAAATCAGTTCTCCTCTCGTGGGTACACATTAGCGCTAGATCTAATAGCACCAGCCACTCCCCCCCCCCCCTTATCTTAAACAGGAGCACAATCTGAATAAGTTAATTTTATTTCCCTCCTGTTGTGGTTTAACCCAAATGTCTATAAACAGATTGCCAAGTTATATCCCCATACTTAGATTTGAACAATTCATTCTTCACAAATACATATTTGAAAATTATTCCTAGACATTCTTTAAAGAAACCTATTACATTTCATTCTGAATGACTGCAATTTGTTGGAACAGCAAACAAACAATAAGATGACACATATTTGCATATACACTTAAAATTATATAATTCTATTTTACTGTGATTTAGTAACACATTATACCACATTGCTCCTGCTGGAAGTACAGATTGTAGCCTTTTATAAAATGCTGGATTTTTCTGAAATGTTTTTGGGTAATTGCTTTGAAATTCTGACTAACACTAGCCATAGTTAGCACCTAGCCCATGGCTATCTAAGTAAAGATCACAATTTCTCCCACAGAGTTTTTAATGAAATTACCTAAAGTTACAGCAGAAGAAAGGAGAGGAAAGAAGTAAGTAAATAAAGAAAATCAAAGAACAATAAGAGAGAGAAATAAAGAATTCTCTCCTGGCTTAACGGTGTGAGAACATCACTGAATTTCCAACTGAGGCTTTCCTGGGGGTTAACATAGAACAAAGCAGCAAAAATCTTTTATATACACACATCTCTTAAATGTATGTGTATGAAGTGAAAAGTAGATAGAGGTCACTTGAGAAGAAACTGTAACTGCATCCAATCACAGAATCACAGACTGTCTCACCGATATTCAAGCATTTAGTAAGCATGCTAACACTTGGAATGGTTGTAAGAGATGTCTGTGAAAAAGAGATCATTTCAGGCCAGTTTATGATGAACAAATTCCAGTGAGGTGATGGTCTTATTTTGCACAGGAAAATCATAAAGAAAAGCTGTGGACATTAAAAGTCAACAATATCATCTACAACAAAGTAAAACAGGTCTTAATTTAAGATTAATGCCACTGTGGTTTATGAGGTGGGGAAAAAGATTTAAATTAAAAAAATTGATGACAAAATTTAAAACAATTTGAATCTCAACTGAAAGAACTAGAAATTACATAGAGTTACTGAAATATATTTAATTCATCTATTCCTTTTGATACATGGCCCTCAAGTTTGTTTTTAGCCATGGAACAGCTTCTTCAGTGAAAAAGACAAGGCTCTGATCTCTAGAGCTGTCCTAGTATCTGACAATTTTCCAATTTCCATCCACATGCATCCTTAAAATAAAAACCCTAAATAAGGTCTCACCAGAACAGAGGGAGAAAAGAAAAGGACTTGGGGGAAGAGAAAGAGGAGCGTGGGCAGTCTTGACTGCCATTATTGCAGGTGATCTTAAATGTCTGGGGAGAATCTAACCCAAAACCCAATTCCTGCCCAACTCCTCCATGCCAGTCTAGCTGATCACGCGGGAGCAGCCACTCCCAGACCTTTGAAATCATTATTTTTCTCCTTCTCCGTGGCCATAGCACCCTTTCCTGGCAGGACTCTCATTCCCTCTACTCTTGCGTTCCTACCTTAGGGAAACAACTATTTTCTCTAAGTCAAAGCTTCCTGGAGGCAACATTTCCACCCCTATCCCACACTGATCTCATAAATCGCCTAATCCGGTGCTTCAGAACCATTGCATAACATAATTGAGGGTCATGTTCCCTCAATTTCTCCTCTTCTAAAAAAAACTAGAGCCCTGGCTGGCGTAGCTCAGTGGATTGAGCACGGGCTGGGAACCAAAGTGTCCCAGGTTCGATTCCCAGCCAGGGTACATGCCTGGGTTGCAGGCTATAACCCCCAGCAACCGCACATTGATGTTTCTCTCTCTTTCTCTCTCTCTATCTCCCTCCCTTCCCTCTCTACAAATAATAAATTTAAAAAAAAATCTAAAAAAAAACTAGATTAGCTGTCAGTTCTTTCATGCAGGTGTTCTTGTTTTTTGTCCTCCCCTGCCTGGACTGGAGTGGGTCCAGATGTTACCTGTCCAAAGCTTCGAAGACTTGCCTTCCTCATAGAATGTATCACCTATTATAAGAATTACCTGCTGATTTCTTTGTTTCCTCCACTAAGTAATAAACTTCTAAAGAGCAAGAAGGGTGTCCTGCTCTCTTAGAATCATTAGTTATGTATCTCCAGAGATGAGCACAGTAGCTGCCATAGAATCAGTACTTAAAACATTTGGGGAATAATACTGGCAGACTGAGGGATTTGTTGATGGGGAAGGATAAAATTATGCACAGTTAAATAGCTAAACTAAGTATGCTAAATGTAAGTACTCATCTGAAGCACAATTTATACGCTTATATTTACTAATCTTTCAAAAGATCAAGTTCATTACCCTTAAACTCAATAAAGAGAAGCATAATGAAGCATAGTTATTTAATCAGGTATCATAGTCACCTAGTTTTGGCAATGGTTTTTTCTGGCAGCTAAACAGCACTAGGTATTAGATTGATGGAGTCATACCATCAATCTAAGTTTGGAGTTTGGAGTTCAGCAAACTTGGTACTTGAGTTCTGGCTAAGAAAGAATTAGAGTCAAGACTCAAACTATAAAAGAAAGTTTATTTAGAAAATCACGGAGGTGGAAGAAGTTAGCTATAGAAAAAAATGGGCTCAGGAAATAAGTTAAAGAGGCAAAACAAAGGCCCTTGGAGCTTAGGAGAAAGAAAGAGGCAAAAACATACCCAGGGAAAGAGGATTGGAAAAGGCACTTGTATACTCCATAAAGAGCCCCACTGCGTCCTCCATCTTGAGGGTATTTATCTGAAGATCTCAGGGAAGGATACCAATAGAATATTCATCAGCTTTCCAGGTGTGTCCTTTCACAGTCTGGTCTTTACTGATTGGTCAGCACCAGGACAGGGGGTGAAGTGAATGCAGCTGGTCCTGGTATCAGCCATGGTGTCACTTGTCTAGTTTTGCTGCTTTTCTGGGCCTGAAGCTGAAACACAACTGAGGCCTAGATGTTTTTGATGAGGGTCAGAACCTTATTGTCCTTGGGCCTTAATGTTTAAGGACTATTCTCTGTTCCCCCTTGTTCGTTCCCTCTCTACAGGGGTCTAATTGGCATGAGTAACAACATGCCAGGAGATGAAAGGTCACAGGAGGCTTTGAACAACATGACCAGCGATATGAAAGTTCAGGGTATCTAAGCCACATGACCAGTGATGTGCTAGGGGAGGAAAGGTTACCCTGGAGGCACAGTCCTTGTTTTCCCATTTTAGCCCTTTGGTAAGCAGCCGGAGCTTTCTACCCTGGTGACTGTCAGTTCCTGGCCCATCGTCCTTCCTCTGCTCACATCTGTCTAACTGCCTATCACAACTCCACACAGTTCTACATAGTGAAATGATAAGTTTTCACCTACTTTCCCCCTTGGTACTCTCCTTTCTCCTTTCCACATTTTCTCCTGCTTCCCATCTGAAACGTGACCCAGGTGACTAAAACTCTGGAAGAATTTTAGGGCCTTAAGCAAAAGAGTAAAAGAATCACAGAGACCTCTGCCCTGACATTTTTGAGCCACTGAGCCAGCAATTATCTATTTCTGGTCTTCTTATTACTAAAGAAAAATAAGCCCTAATATGTTTAAGTCATTATGACTAATAACCATATTAGTTATGTTAGTAACATT
Source organism: Phyllostomus discolor (assembly GCF_004126475.2). NCBI lineage: Eukaryota > Metazoa > Chordata > Mammalia > Chiroptera > Phyllostomidae > Phyllostomus > Phyllostomus discolor. The sequence goes on from NC_040905.2 coordinate 54,768,334, forward strand.
CCCAATTGAAAAAATATCCGACTACCTGATATTATTCAAAGTATTTTCAGATATCTCTGTTGTCTATATCCTGCTTCCCCACATTGGTACCGTGGCCCTTAATGCACACACCAACACAGCACAGAGCACATACACATACCTAATTCATCAGCTGGTCTAAGCCTCAAATTCCATGATTTAAGACTCATTTCCTTAATGGTAAGTCTTTGATCTCTTTCAAAATACTAATGCCCCTAGAATTAGTAACAGTTAAACCTGAGACATTCAAGACTTTTAGCAAACTTTTATACCTTGTTTATCATGGTGCCTAACACTTTACTAGGGAAATAAAAGTAAATAAGACATGATCCAATAATAAAGCCATTCCTGAAAAACTAACATTAAGAATAAACTCGAGGTGCTCAGTAAGAGGCGTGGGCTTGTGTTATTGAAACACAAGGAAGGTAAACTGAATTCACTGTGGTCAATAATGGAAGATTTCAGGACCAGTAAAAGTTTGAGGGCTGGGTGGGGAAAGGGCAGAATAAGATATAAGAGGTCAGCAGGGGGGAAATTTTAGGCCTCTAAGTGTGAAAAATAATGAGTATTTCAGCCTGAATGACCCATAGGCTACCCATAAGAATGTAATAGGAAAGGAAAGGAGGAGGGTTGTACACAATTTTATGAGTTTCAACTTTATGCTACCCATTAAACACAGCCAGTGAAATGTTCTAATACGTTATAACATAATTAGAGCTGTATTTTTAAAAGATTATAATTTTTAGTAATGTATAGAAAGAATTACACAAGACCAAGATAGTAGACAAGGAGTCCAAAGAAGAAGTTATTTCAGGAACCCAATAAACAGTGATGAAGGCCTATGCAACAGCAGCCTTGGTGACTGTATGGTCGGTAAGGAGGGGACATTTATGAGATCAGACAGACAGCATTTGGTAACCAAAAGGTGGAGAATGCTGCCAAAGTTCCTCATATGAGCAATAATAATAAGTATAACTACCCATACCTTTTAATAGATTCCAAACAAGCAGAAAAGTTGAGTTTTGGACATAACCTACTGTGACTCCAAAGCCAGTAGATAGACCAGCACTGCCTCCCACCACCAAGCAGCTGACATACACATATTAAGAAAAAGCATTTTGGTGAAAAAAGAAAGAAAGAATAGATTCGTCTCATTTTTTTTTCGATTTTTGCATATTCTATAAGAAGACGGTGTCTTCTCATAAAATTTCTCACAGTATTTCCAAAATCTCTATAAGCCATTATGAGGGAGAGCATTTTCTGAGGGAGACACTACAGGCTTTGAAATAGTACATAGCCAAATGGATGGCATGGATCCCATAATAGGGACTTAGAGGTGCCTCTATGAGGTTAAATATAACTGATCAGTTTCAAAAGTTTCTTCTGAAAAATAACAAGTACTCTGGTGTCAACTCTGGTTCATTGTGCTCTCACTTGTCTCCCTTCCCTCATCAAGTCTGAATTTCCAGTCACTAGTCACTGTGGAATGTGGAATTTTCTCAAATGAGGTTTCAACCTGACACCATCTAATTTCAACCTTTCCACATCTGAAATAATGTGAGGCATCCATATAATAACCGGCACTGGAGATGTGGAAATAATCTGCCACAGGCTGTCAGTGATTAGGGTTGTTTGTCTAAAAATGTCCTTGGGTCAGCGAGCAGGATGCAGTTCTCCTAACCTCTTCCCATTCTGGTTCTGTTTTGTTTTGTTTTTTCCACTTGCTGACTTTTCACGGGATGTTAATTTGATGGTAATGTGACAGAATGATGAAGAACTTTTAAGGATTAATCAAGATGATACAGCATAGTCCATATTTCGTTTATCCTTAATTCTCAAATGATGTCTCTTGATGTTTATAAAATATGTCTGCATGGTACTAACAATGATTCTTTGTGCCTTAAACAATGACTTCTCACTAATTGAAACATGCCTTAATTTTTTCTTAATCTTTTTTTCAACTACTCATAACAGAAGAACAGCTGGTTTAATCCTAAAAAGAATGAAGAGAATCCTTCACTGCCCAAATTTGCCAATCTCCTGAAATATCAAATATTTGAAACTGCTTCAGCTGAACCCCAATTCATCAGACACATGCAGACAAAAATCACTGACATTGAAAATTTAAATCCTGCGCTATTTTATAATGCACATTTTGTTCACTAGACTGATAATGAGTTCTTTTTAAAGTTATCACTGGATCAGCCACAAGTCACTGGCTGTCAAAAAATGGCAGACCGTTCTTCTGATAAAATGACATAGCATGAAATATATCTTTGAATATAGGCTGCTATTTAAATTGTGGAACTCACACCTAAGGAAGCAATACCGTTAATTGGAAAGTGTCCTTAGAAAGATCACAATGTGTTACAACAATAGAGTATCCAATTATATTTTTAGGACACAAGAATAAAGAAAAATAATGCTGGTTTTTCTATTTAGTCCATATAAACTATTAAGTATACTTTAATGTGGGAAAAATTTTTTTTTCTGGTCTAACTGTAGCAGAAAAACTGCCATTCTGAAACCTTTTCCATTTTAGTAAGATTCTTCTTTATAAAATTCTCTAACTTCAGTTCTAACACTATCATATTCCTATATTGAAATGGTTAAAGATGATAATGACCATTTTCCAAAAATGCCTTCAGGCCTGCACTGCTTAGTAGGAGAATGAGGTTTATTTCCTTTCAGCAGGGGAGGGCCAAGCTTTTCTTCAGTTGGACTCCCCAGCCTGAATGTCTTATATGACAAACAGCCTCTGCCATATAAGTCCAGATTCAGTCCCTTTCCCCAGCTTACTTATTTGTATTTTGGGTTTCTTGTGGGTAGGGGAGGGTGGGGGAGGGTGTTGGTCCCAGAAAAGGAGTACTGGATATTTTATCCTGAAAGTCAAATTTAAGTTGAAGCAAAGGCAAATGAGGAGGATGGGAACCCCTGCCTCCCCAGCCAGACCAGTTGAATCCACCCTGAAAATCAATAAAAAGTTAGTGTTGTAGCTGGACTGCTTCGTATCTCCAATGCAATGCATAGGACCTACCACCTCTAATTTGAAAACAACCATATTCTCTTGCCAAAGAAAAGTGGACATGTAGAGGTATTGAACTGGAAAGTCAGTTTGGTGAGAATGGCTCAATGGCACATAGTTTATATATTTATCACAGTGGCAATACTACTAAAAGCCCACATAGATCAAGACACTAAAAGAAAAAAAAATGCAAGTATTAAATGTGTTCTAGTTACAATAGTCTCCGTGTTTTGACATTTTAAACTGATTTTCCCTGATCGGATAACAGAATCCACTAGTCTAAAAAGACAAAGATTACCCATGGAATGCCCTCTCAATGTTCTCCTAAGGGGTTGAAAACTAATATGAGCAGAATTGGAGTTCCTATCACCTGAGCTTCATCGTATAGTAAGGACCTGGCCAGCAGCAACCATTCCTTCTCCTCTTACTCCCATTCCAGTGCCTCCTGATCAATCAAAGGCTCAGTCCAAAGCTCCAGTTCAAAACAAAAGAAAACTTAGAACAGTTACTCAGAGCCAAGATGAATTTACCCAAGCTAGGTTTTTTGCTAAGCGAGCAGATCCTTTTCAACATTTGCAACATTTATCGAATCTGCCCACACACAAGGTCCAGTGTCAGATCCCATAGAGGAGATAAAAATGAACATTTACATAGGCACTTTGATCCAGCAGGGGAATGTCCAAGTATGCAAATGACTGCAATAAAAAGATACTCAACCTTCAGCTCTCAGTTTAAATGTGACTTCGGAAAGTCTCTCCCACTCCTCTCTACCTAACTCTAAATAAGCCTCCCTTAGGAGCCTTTATTTTAGTACACACTTGCTTTCTTTCATAACACTTGCCATAGTATGCAATTATAATTTACTTTAGGTTATTTTTTCATATTTGTATTTGTCTCCCCTCCTTAATTTTAAGTTAGAAGAAGGCAGGAGTGCCCTTTTTCTTCTTTTTTCTCACTATTACTCAGAACTTAGTACAAATGCTTAGCACTGTGAAAAAGGAGGAAGAAGGGAACATGGATGCATGCAAATAAAGCAAAATTCAATAACCAAAAATGAAGTATAAATTAAGTATAATTAATTAATCTAGGACACTTGGGAAGACTCTGTAAAACAACAGAAAGTTAGATAACCAGTATTTCAATATTCAAAAGGGGAGGGAAAGAATGTGTCCCCAATGGCTGAGGGGAAAATGAGCAATCCCAGAAAAGGAAATACAGTAAGACATATTACTGAAGTAGTAGATGAGGTTAAAACATATCATTTATGAGGAAGGAAGTAAAGAGTAAACCTGAGGGGAAGTGAGGTACTACTTGCAGAGGTTCTGGATGACATGCTGAGAATTTTGGCACTTGGTTTTATTGAATTTTGGCACTTGGTTTTATAATGCTTAGTTGTATAGTTCTTTTTATCCTTCATGTAGCTCTGTTTCCTCATTTCAAAAATAGAAATGGCAATGCTAAATCAACGTTTACAAATTGATTTGGGGAATAATATATATGAAGATGCTTTTTCTATTTAAGATACAATCAAAGTCCTTTATATTATTCATGTTGACTAAAAAATCAATCTAATATTTAAATTTAAAATGATGAGTGATAGAACACAGCACACAATTTATTCTGGATCATTGTTTTCTTCATCTTACATATTATGAACAGTTGGACTTTGATGTAGTAGGTGGTACCCCAAAGGTTGAACAATCACTGCCAACTTCCATGGGTGAGTTCAGATGTTTGTATAGTCAAACTAGCATTTGGAAAATACTGTATGTGTTTTCTTTGATAAGATTTGCAGGAGCATTCCCATTAGGTCAGGATCTGCTCTCATTTTCACGTTAATGAGCATCACTTCCCCAGGGGTCAAGTGCTGGGACAGGCTCCTGTATGAGGGGAAAGCAAATGATAAATTCCTAAATTAAACATAGTAGTGCATTAAATCCAGCCTTTCCCATTCCGGGAAATTAGAATGTGTTATCCTGTCCACCTGGCTCTGCTCTGCTCTGTACTCATGGCTTCTTAACCTTAAGTTTAGATTTGCCCTTTATGATGTGTGACTTTTTGTTTCCAGCCTGGTATTTCACTTCTTGCCTGTCCTGACCTTCAAATTCTAGATGTGCATGGAACTATCTGCTTTCTTAATTACTTCTCTGACCTGATAATAATCATACTTACAATAAAGGCTAACGTTACAGGTTACCTGCTGTCTGTCAATTGCTATACACACATTTTTGCATCCTTGAAATAATACATCAATGTGTGTTTCATTGTTATTATTTTATACACAAGGACATGGGATCTCTAGAATGATAAATAACTTGTTTAGGTCATAAAACTGGGAGACGGCAGAGACAGAATTTATACCAGGTCTGTCTGATACGACATCCATTTTCTTTCCTACCTGACCACGTTATCACTCAAACTCCCACTTCCTAACTCCCAAGCATCTAAGCTCTTTATCTCCTGCCACAACTGACTCACAGCCTGGGCTATATCTATATTCTTCCTTTCTCCATCTGTCAATGATTTATGAAACTAGGGAAATAAAAACAGGTTGCATTTTTTATCTAGTTTGTTTTAAAACACTGACTATAGAGTCCGAGATGTTGATTAGAATCCTAAGCTTGCATTTCATATGTACTGCAAGCTTTTGAAAAAGCTATTTGTTCATTCTGAAGCCAGATGCCTCACCTCTCAAATCAGAGGACTTCAGTAGATGACATATAACATAACTATCTTCTCTCTGGGGATGCCCTCAGCCCGTCTGTGCAGGCACAATGACAAGCTCTAGACACTTCTGACATCTGACCCTATTTGTAATCGTATCTCACATTTCCCTTCTGCTGTCTTGACCAGGCAATATTTGTTCACTATATGAGAACTTGCTGGAAATCCTTTCAGGTTTCAGTACCTGAAAAGGCTTAGCTTTTCCTGAGTTATTTTTATGTATTAACCCTTTGCCCTATGAACTTGCAAATTATCAGACTCTTTGTTAGAAAGCTCAGAACCAACTAGTGCCTTACCTCTAGGAACTATTAAAAAATCTTTTAGCATGTTTTTTCTATACTAAATTTATACCCAATTTCCCTTACCATTCATTATTTACTTCTGTTCTAATTGTCAAAACCATTCATTCTCTTTATCCTGTATATGATATGGATTGCTGTAAGTACCTTTAAAACTATTTTTTGAACTGGACAATGAGACAGAAATGTTAGCAAATAAATGTATACTATTGAATGACAGATAGATAGGTAGATTCACAAATAAACCAATAAATAAATATAATATGCCAGAACTTGACTTTTTGAAGGGACTGAGTGATGATTTTAATATATTTAGGTCTTGATTATTCCATAAAAGCTTCTGCATGTGTTCAAAAGCAGCATTGTTGTTAGCAAACTGAAAACACCTTCAACAGTAAAATCATTGAAAATGGTACCACCAACAGAATAAAATTTGTATCATATTCATTAGGATACTGTTTAGGATGTAATGTGATATGTTGATTTTGTCTGCAAAGTAAGATGTACCCTGTGTTTTTGTTGATGCCAGTCAAACTGAAGGGAATCAGAGGATTGTCAAATCAATCAAACAAATGGCCCTTATTAGGACTCTGGTTCAAAAGCACATACACACCCACATATAAAAAACCATTTGTTAAAAACGGGGGCACCACAGCCTTACAGGAATAATCCATTTGGATTTATAAAAGTCTTGATCCAGCTTAGAATTCTGAATCTCATAGAAGTAATCTTCTTAGATACCTTTTCTCACTCTCCTCTAAAATGAATTAAAACACTTATATTTCCATTTGGATTAAAAAAATAACAATGGCCTTTTCATTAGCTTTGGTGTTCAAAGAAACTAATTAGTAAGAGAACACTGTGTGTGCCACTACTATTACTATATTTAAAAACTGAAGAAATTCACCCAGACTTTTTTTTATTCAGAAAATATTTATTAAGCAACTACTATGTGCCAGGCACTGTGCTAAATGCTGAAAATACAGTGATAAATAAGAAAAAGTTTCTATCCTCTTAGATCTTACATTATAGTAAATTAAATAGTAACCATACAGTATAGTACAGATGGCACAGATATTAACAAAAATAATTGCAGATAGGGATCTTAAAGAAAATAAGGCAAAGTAATAAAATTATTTTAGTCATCTGACCCTATTCATAATCATATATAATCAAGGAAACAGTCTATTTAAAATGAAAGTAATGAGTAAGTGAAAGAGCTGAAGAATCAAATAGGACAGTGAGTAAGACTTATCAGAGATTAGCAAGAACATAATGTCATTACCACACCTAGGTTGAGGGGAAGAAGGAAAGTCATTTGAACCAGATTCTAAAGACTGGAATCATTTGGAAGAAGCTGGAACCACAGTGACTTGAAGGAGTGAGCTAGAGTCCCAGATTTTAAAAATAGGCATGGAACACAGAGAAAGGGGAAATTCCTTCCAACTCTGCATCAGTGCCACCCATTGGTCAGGTGCAACAAGAAGCCAGCATGCATGCCAGCCTAGAGAACATAGCTGGCAGAAGTCAGCCTCACTGACAAATAGGCCAGGGGCAGACTGGCAAGGATGGGATCTGCCCTCTAGCAAGTCCAGGCTCACACAAGAATAGGGAGGAAGCAGGAAGCAGAGGAGTTATTTGGAATAGTAATTGAGGATGGTCATGTTAGGAGATGACATTTGAGGTCTGAAGATGAGAAGGAAGAAGCCATGGGGAGATCTGAGGAGAGCATTTCAAGCAGAAAAACAGCAATGTAAAGTCCAGAGGGCAGAAAAGACCTCATGAAACTTGAGTATGGAATGAAGACTACATGTAAAGGAGAGAGTGATGGGAGATATGATCAGACAGTTGGCTGGAAACAGCTCATTGTAGGCTCTCATGCATCATAGTAAGTTTAGGTTTTATTATTGCATTAAGTGAAGAAGTTTTTACTTGTATTATCTGTTTAAAAAATAGGCACTGTGGAAATTGGGCTCAATCCTGCTGAAAACTTTTCTTCCAATCTCAGAGAAAAGTGACTCAACTCTGGCTTTGTAAGGATAATAATGCAGAGCTAGAACAAAATTCTTCAGCTCTGTTTTTTGGCTACATCTCCTCAACCTTGACTATGTCTCCTCAACCTCAACAATGCATATATATTCAAACAAACTTGGAGGAGACTTTGTGAGCAAGTACCTGAACAGAGCTCTTGCTTCACTATCACACCCTTCCTCCCATGTAGGTGTGGAGAAAGTTCTACTAACTACAGGTTGCCAGCTTAGCTGCTCATCCAAGCCCTGGCATTCTCATTTTCTCCTGACTCTTTCTAAGCACCACAGATAAAAAATTTCTGTGCCTTATCATTATGCTACTGTTCTATAAGAAAATGGCTAGAAAAAATAAACATAAGTTATTAGTGAGAAATTTTGATTGTTTGGAATATTGCCATTTGGTTGTTAATGACTTAGAAACTATAAATTTATACAGCATAAGCTCACTATCTTCATTATCTTCTACTTATTAACAAAAATTTACTTAAATCATTTAACAATTATGGAAAATATTTTTCTCTTTAAAAATCTATAAAAACAATGCAAAGGACAATAATTAAGTGATAAATTAGATTAGGGTATATCATATTCATAGGGTATTCATTTGTTCAGGGAGTAGCTCATATACCCCTAGCACATGCCAACCATCACAGCAAGTATTGGCAACACAACTGTGACATGGTCCTTGACCTCCTAGAAACTTATGGTTAATTACCACATCATTGTACTTCCTGTGGAAGGTACAACCATGCCTTTGCACACAGTAGGTGCTAAACAACTATAAGTCAAATGAATGAACAAGTGATTCCATTGTATGGATTAATTTCATCAAAAAGGAATCCATTTCTGCAACAATTAACTTCCAATTAGCCAGAAAAGTACTTATTAGAATACCAGGCAAGCACAATTAAAGCAGAAAACTGACTTTATTTAGTTAAAGTATAATCGTTAAAGTTAAGAGTTGAGGTAGTACTTGAAAAAAAAGTATGTCACTGAGAAAAAGATATGAAAACACTGAAAAATTAAACCTTTGAGTAAAGTTTGAGAAAGAAAAAAAGAAAAACCTAAACTAACTTTCCCTTGAGAAAGATTAGCAATGCCTGAGAGAAAATAGTACAATTGATAATCCAATAATCCGGTGCTTGCTAAAACCCTTGTATAAAATATTGCCCTTTTAAAGTGGGTGATTTGATGTGGAAGCAAATTAGCGTAGCATGCAGAATAGAAAGGATAATGTCAGTTGTGTCCAACATTTCTCCGGGAAATTCTACCCAAAGTTCACTTAATGGAACCATAATATAAAATGTGTGAATATGTCAAAGATCAAGGGTTTGATCTTTATAATGTGATCTATATAATGATACAAATTTTTCTCATTTGCCACATTCACATAGATTTTCAAACCTGTAAAAATTGCCTAGCATCATACACTGACAGGTATATGGTCACAAATAAAGTAAAAATCTATTTATCACTTGTTGAGTAATCAGATAGCTAATTAGCCTAATAGTAATGCTTTCTATAACAATCTCTGAATGTCTTAAAACCTGATATTCTCTAAGTGCTTGATTACATAAATACTAAAACATTATATTTTTTTAAAGAATCAAGCCAGGAACAATGAAAGAATAGCTAAATAAATGGAACTATATGTTAGCTTTGTGCTAGACACTAGAAAATACTACATAGAAATAATACATACAGAAAAATGATGAAAAATTCAATTTCCATCATTGTACATCATTAAAATAGAGGCTGAAATAATTTTGTTAACTCAGAAGAGAGAAATATTCCACCAAATCTGGCTGAGATCTGCTTTTCTAAGGAAATAAAAGGAGTTCATTGTATCCAGATTTAGTATAAATCTGTTCCTGCAAGCAGAGGCATCTGCTGTTACTAGCATTTTTTGAGAGCGTGTGAATGTGAATTGGATATGAACTTTACTTTTATAAACTTTTTCTCCATCTCCTTTTCAAACTTAAATGTTTGCAGGCATGTAAAGGACAGTAGTCTTTCCCAAACTCTCAAGAAAATAGGATATACTTTAACCAGGGGAAAAAAGTGTGAATGCTGAGAAACAATGTGCTTAATGGGCCTATTTAGCCCAGTAACTCTTTAATAAAGTAATACAATAGTCCTGTATTTGTGAAAAACCAAAGATCACTATAGTTCTGTGATAGCATAAATAAACCAAGTAAATCTGAAGCATCTGCAGGCCAAGCAGGATGAGATGAGGTCAGGAAGAAGAAAAGCAGGGGCTATATTTCTTCCCTTAAAATTAAATGAATATATTCCCAGAGAAAATTGCTGCTGTGATGGTTAATTATCACAGATGAAGTCCAGGCTTTTAACCTGGACAGAAATTCCCCATATATCAGTATGAGGATTTGCACACACACCACCAGGTTCCATCTCTACAGCTAAAGCTTTGGCAGAGGAGTGAGGAATGTTGATTCAGAGATGATCGGAACTGGCCTCCAGTCCCTGCTCTGCCCTTTCCAGCTGTGTGACCTCGAGGAAGTGGTTCACCTTTGCAAACCTCATCAACTTCATGGGATGGTGAGGACTGTGGGAGATAAAATTTATGTTCCCACTACTGAGGGTTTTTTCCAGGTCCAGAGACCAGCATTGACCTCCCTCCATGTTGTTTACTCAGCTCTGCCTCTGGGGAAAGATTTCTCTGATTCATAACTGGTCACATTCAACTCCAAGGAGCAAGCAAGACAATCAAAATCATAGAGAACAATGATCTGCTTTTCCATGTCTTAAACCTTGCCTGGGAGACCTATCCCGGTCCAGCATTACCTTCCAACACGGCCCCTATTGATACATACCCTTCTTTTCCTTCATTTATCTTTTTTCTTAAAAAGTTAAAAGCCTGATAGAGAATAGGAATGCTCTGTACTAGGTGATCACAATACTTACTATTTTCGGAGATACCGATATTTACTATTATTATTATTACTACTATCAATTGGTTATTCACTGATTTGAGAACGGGGAAAGAGTTAAAAACATTAAGTAATCTCTATCACATTCTTCAGGGTTTCTTTGACAGTTATTGGCTAAATTATAAAATATTTAAATTGTACAAAACCTGAAAGACCATCCCAATCTAGTGCCATCTTTATACAAGTTAAAGTTCTTAACTTTGTCCCAGTCCCAGAGACAGCCAGGGGCAGAATCAAGACAAATGCAAGTTTTTCAACTCTCAGTTCTCCGGGGTCCCATTCTGACATTCTTAAGACCACTCTCATACTGTCCCCTTGCACTACTCTAAATCAGAAACGCATTTTCAGTTTTTCTTTTGTACTCTTTTTTAACTAATAAATTTCTCTTTTATTTTCAATTCAGAATTGGGGCTTAGGGAATAAACCAAGCACCTCAAAGTTAAAGAGGGGGACAGAGAGAACTTAGACACGTAGCTCATTCATTATGACTCAAGACAGGAAGTATCATATAGCTATTATTTCATTATAGTTTTGCAAAACAAGCCAAAAAATTGCTAGCCCAGTGGCTCACAAAGTGAGGTCCTCAGACCAGCTGCATCAACGTTACCTGGAAACTTGTTAGAAAGGTAAATTCTTGAGCTCACTGCAAATCTATGTATTAGTCTTCTAGGGCTACCATAACACAGTACCACAGACTAGGTCCTTGAACAACAGAAACTTATTGTCTCCTGTTTCTTGAGGCTAGAAGTCTAAGATGAAGTTGTCTACAGATTTGATTCTCCTGCAGTCTCTCTCTCTCCATCTGTCTGTCTGTCTCTCTCTCTCTGTTTCTGTCTCTCCCTCTCTTTCTCTCTCTCTGTGTCTTGCACACATTTGCCTTTCTGCTGTGTCCTCATATGGCCTCTCCTCTGTGTGTATCTCTGGAGTCCCTTCCTCTTTTTTTTTTTAATATCAGTCATCTTGCATTAGGGCTACACCCTTATGACCTCATTTAACCTTAATTACCTCTTTAAAAGTCCCATCTCCAAATACAGTCATAGTCTTAGGTACTGGAGTTAGAGCCTCAACATACAAATTTAGGAGAGACACAATTCAAACCATTATACCTGTTAAGAAAGAAACAGAGATTGGGGCCCAGCAATCTGTGTTTTAATAAATCCTCCAGGTGATTTTAATGCAAGTTCAAGTTTGAGAGCTACTTTGCTAGCCAGAGAGGGCACCATAGGAAAAGGGTACTCTGGGCTGAAGTGATAAGCTTACCATGAGGTCTTGGTAGGTTTGCCCAGCAGTGTTTGGGCAAACATGTGAGTGTGAAATAAAAGGAGCTCTAACCAGAAGGCCTAACTGTGAAGCTTGGGTCTAGACAAGGGTCCAGTCACCAAGGGCATGACTACAAGCATCCCTCAAATACTGTGCAAGCACTAGAGGCATGTGTAGTGGTGAACAGGTTAGACTCACCAGTATTCTCTTCAACAGCCTTGGGAAGGAGACAGGACCTTTTGGACTGAGTAAGCACCCCAGCTGGATTCTTAGATAATTCCAGAAGTGGTGGGATCTCAAAAGAGAACTGGCACTCTATTTTAATACACTGAAGCCTACTTTAAAACGCAAATGTAGACTCAAAGAAGTACTACATTAATTACATTATTATTGAAATAAGTTAATCTCAAAGGAAATATTACTATGCTTCCTACATAAAGTAAGAAAGGGTAACAGAGGGTACACTTTAGGGTTTAAAATCCTGGCTAGTTTTCATAATTACTGAGAAGATTGTCAATAAATGCATTTCCCAACCTAACCTTGTCTGACTTAATGAGACTCTCCAAAGATCAGGCTCATGCCTCAGTGCTGTCTGGTCTTCTGGGCAAGTGGAAAGGTGGGTTAACATACAAAATTAACTGAATAAATAGTTCATCATATTAAGCAATAGAGTGCAAAAGTAGTACTTAAGCTTTTTGTCATATATTTTATAAGACTTGCAAGGAGAAAGAAGAGAATAAAGTGAGAGAAGCTTACCACAAAATGACTCCAGATAAGAATTTGTGTATTATTAAGTGATAACACAATATGGAAAATAGAACCAATATTACCTCCCTCTCTCTTTTCCCTTACCCTACTACAGCTTTCTCTACAAAGCTGTCTGGCACCTTGACCCATTGGCCACACACAGGTATGCTACTCTCTGACTCTGTGTTAGGATGCCACCACTTCGACGCTGGTCTTGTGGTATCACCCACTTTAAAAATATTACTTACCTCTCCTTTGCCACTTAGTGTTAATATAACTGGTCAAGAATATAGATATTACTTTTGTCAAAATTCAGATTGAATTTTTAAAATCTTTTTTTCATAGAGTAATTCTCTAAAGAATCACCTGTAATGGTTATAAAAGAGATTCTAAAAATTAATTCAACACCTCACTCCCCCCCCCAAAAAAAAAATCTGAAACAAATTTGGCTAATTTTGAGACAAACTAAGTAAAATAATTTACTTTGTAATCCTGGCATGATTTATTATGCTGTTTTCTTGGCATGCATCTGTGTTTCTAAAAATTTCCTTTCCTTTTGTATCAAATTTAGTTTACTTTTATATAAAGGCCTTGCTTCCATTATTTATTTTCTCAGAGGTGCCTCCTGTTTTAAAAATAGCTTAGCCTCTGAAATGCATGCCACATAGGATAATGTATTTTATCTTTCCAACATTAATGGAGATGACCAGAAAGAAACTCTTTGTATGGCTACCCCTAACACAAAGCCAAAAAATCAATTGCCCACAAAATAGGACCAGCTTATGTGATATATGTAGCAAGTCAACAAGATCCTTGCAAGAGTTCTGATTGAATTAGAAAACTAAAAATTATATTGCCTTATTTCAAACATTTTCTTCTATAGTATCAAGATTTTTTGTTTGCTTTTACTTTTATCCTTTTTGCAACCTCTTCTGCTATTTGCCACCATATTAGACTATTTGAACTATAATTTATTACAGGTCATCAGTAACAACTCATTGGTATAATTTTCACATTCATTTGTGGATCCAACTGTGTAGCAGATGGCAATGTCAACCCACTTGGTATTGTTCTCATAATATCACCATAAGATTGCCTTTAAATAACTCCTTTCCATCTGCCTTGGATACCAGTGGTAAAGAGGCTTCACATTAGTTTTGATAGTTGTAGTTTAAAAAGTTAATGAATTTGTTTGTATCATATATGTCTCCCAAACTGGAATGCGAAAACAATATAGAATATAATTACTCTTTAGAATCTACCCTGTCTCTCCATATAAATTTGTCACTGGTCCCATATTGTTCTTTGGAGCTTTCTGATCTGTTGGCAACTTTATACAACGACCTCTGTTGTAACTAGAGAACCAAAGGGGCCATTTCATGTGATTTCTGTGGTTTGTCTGAACACAGCCCCTCTCTTCTTGAAAGCACTGAGACAAACACATATATAAGATAAAATGTAGCATTTGCATACAATTTCCATAGGTTTATTGGACAATTATTTATGGAGTTCTTCTGCAGACTAAGGCATTTACTAGGTGCTGGGGGGTGATAATTGAGCTATTCTCTTTGGACCTCAAGATAAAAAAGAACAGTGTCACAATAGTTTATTCCCTTAAACACCAATTTTAAGCAAGATCTTATACAGGAAATGGGTAAAACGAACACGGAACCTGTTCTGGGAGTTCACAGTCAAATAAGAGAGTGGAAACTAGAAAGTAAAGAAAGCTGGAAATGACAATTGGCGTCAGCGAGACGTAAAGTACACTAGAGATTGAAAGGAGGATGGCCATGCGATCAGAGATGCTCATAGCCGAGTCTCTGCTATTTTAATAAATAGCTATAAAGGTTATCAGAAAATTCTCTTTTTCTCAGAGAGATTCATGTAGAAGAATCCTAAGATGAATATTAAAATTATTTTCCAGTGTGTATTAAAATAGCTGGATACAGAGTACTCCATGGCATATGATAAGTAGAAACACATTTGCATAGCATCTGATCTGCAGTGCTTCCAAGCGCTTTTGTTGGAAGTTGACAGAAGCCTTCCAGGTGTCAGTGTCTTTCCCAGAAAGACATTTTCTCTTACCACATCTCCACACATAGCATGGCATTTATGAGCTAAAAGGACATTGTCAAATTTCAGTTTGAAAAGGACTCTTCTGAATCTGCCAAATATTTTTTAACATCAGATATAACTCCCATGAGCAAATGTAACATGAAATAAATATGTAACTGTTTTTTAGGGTCTACATGGTGAGCATTTGGAAAAATTAATCTTCCAGAGGGCATTGTTAGTACTCCTCTGTGGCCCAAACATAGACGATGTCCTGGAAATATTCAGTGCTGTACCATTCTAAAAGACAGTGTGCATTTAATAATTAAATCATCACATTAAAGAGAGGTATTACATAATAAAACCAAAGTTGCAATGTTTTATTTTATATATTTATAGATTTTTATTTTTCCAGTGTTTTACATTATCCAACAAGACCCCAAATTCCTTAAACGTTAGTGTAGGATTGTCTTTGACTTCTCTACTCCTTCATCTAATTCCCACTTAGGACTGGAACCCAAAGCAATACAGGGTCAATACTAAGTATTTTATGAACAAAAGATATACATGGGCTATGATCTGAAGAATAGATTTGTAAATGAAAAGCTCCTAATCATTCTCAGGACCCTAAAAAAAACCTATCAGCAAAGAAGTTTTAAAGCTGTCATCCTGGGAAGTTGCCAAAACCAGAAGCAGGAAAAGCACACAGGTATCCAGAGACAAGAACAAGAGTCCAGACCTAGAGCAGCTCAACATGTGCTGCCAAACACTTCCACCTCGCCCAGCACTGTCTTGTGTGAGTACCGTGCACATGCAGCTGCTTTCACTCCACAGCATCACGAAGGTGTTGTTCCACTGTGGACACACTTCATCCTTCAAGGCCTTGTTCAAAACTCACTTCCATCCTGATTGCTTACCTTAAATTTCCAATAATCTTTCTCTCTGACTTCCTGTACCATTTCCAGGTCTATTCTGCACAATTCAAATGCGTGTCTGACCTCTAGTACTGTTAAGTAAACTTGAAACACAGCAGTTTACAAAAGAAGGATGAAAATCAGGCTCAGAGAACCTGAGTCAATGCTGAGCCACAAAATAGGCACAAGAGCGGGTCAGCTCTGGTGGAAATTCATATGCAGGTGACCACATGGTGAAGCCTGGAACCAACAAAGCATTTTACAAAGGAAACATTTTCTAAATACCTGTGCCAAAAGCTAGGGTCAAAGCTCAGGTCAAAGTGGTAGTTTAGCACCACATTTTAGAAAAGGCCAGGAGGGCAGGAAACCACTGAATATCACCAGGGCAGACAAAAGACCTTGGAATCCAGAGAGATTCTAAGAAGCCAATTTGTGAAGAATAAATGGCACTATATCTAAAGTTGTTTCCCATTCTTTCCTCCCAGAAGCCTCACTTTTTCCAGTCTTTTCCATCTTAGCCCTGTGGCCTCATGGAATTTTTCTTATCTCCGTTCCGTTTAAGCAAGTCACATCTGATTTGAGGACACAGCACATCTCTGCAATACCTATAATGGGGCAGTAAGCCCGTGAGAGCAGGGATCATAACAGAGCACTTTGACTTTTCTGCTCTTTATCCCTCACCTAATCTAGAAAAAAACACAAATAAATAAATAGGGGGGAATACAGGAGTTTTGCACATATTTAAAGTCAGGTTATTTCTAACGCACTATTAAGGTACTTTTTGACACAGTGTATAAAACAACGAATATGTCCAGTTTTTTCAGCTTTGGGCTTCTGTGTCCTCCCTATGCTTTACTCGTCTGGTTGCCTTTTTTTGTGCTTGACAGATGCCTACTCTGCCATCACCCCCTGTAGAGTTATCACATAACTATTTTTGAAAAACTAAATAAATTACAAAGGTGTGTTTCACATATTCCACAGTTATCCCCCTCCTGCAGCTGCTAGCTAGCACTTCTTTCCACTTTGAAATAGCAATTTCTGATCCCCAGAGGCTTATCAGAGTGAAACATACTTTCCTTGCTAATGTATCCAGAAGGCTAAATCAGCAATAACTGGCCCTTTTATTTTTTTTAAAAAGTAGTTAGCACCCTTCAATAAAACTATTAATGGTTATATAAAAGTAAATGACATTTAATTTGAATTTTTGATTGACCTTTAGTGACTTACAAGTAAAAAAGATCTAACAATAAAAACAAAGAACATATAAAAATGAAATGAATAAGTGAATTTAAGTTGTAACAAATAGAATAATAAAATCCCAAACACAGTAACGCATTAGAGGGAGAGGAGAATACAAACCATGTTGATCTTTCTGGTGGTGCTCCAGCTAGCTCTTGCTCACTACAAATTCTCCTACTGAAACAGTAAGGTAATTTCTTTCTTTCTTTAAAGATTTTATTTATTTATTTATTTTTAGAAAGAGAGGAAAGGACAGAGAAAGAGAAGGAGAGAAACATTGATTTGTTGCCTCTAGCGTCCCCCCAACAGGGTACCTGGCCCACAACCCAGGCATGTGTCCTGACTGGGAATTGAACCAGTGACCTTTTGGTTTGCAGGTCAGTGCTCAAACCACTGAGCCACACCAGTCAGGACTCTTTCTCTTTTAATTGTTTATTTTTTATTGTTTTTTTCCTATTACCATTTATCCCTTTTATACCCTCTTCAACCTCTACCTAACCCCAGCCCCCCCCCCACTTTTTTTAAAATCGTAGAATGCCAGAAGTTATTTAGCTGTGTATGTGGACATAAAATAGAGTACATTAGCCAGCTTTGCTTGTACCTACATATGGTCAAATAAGCACACTAGGCCAATGGAGTTTGACTCTAAATAGTGGTAATGTGACAAATCTAGCTTCTGGTCTTCGGTGCCCTTTCTCTATTCCTACATGATTAGAACATGACCGTGACACTAGGCACCAGCTGGACAGGCACAACTGACACAACTGACCCCGAGTAGAAGAAACTTACCTCTTACCATAACTGTTAAAAAAGGAGATCAAATTTAATCTTACTTGAGCTATTGTACTGAAAGTATCCCTTTGTTTCATCAGTTTAGGCTTTGCCCTAAACATTACATCTATTGATCTATCTTCAGGCCTCATTAGAAACTGCCTCCTTCTTTCTTACCTTAGCTCCAACCCAACTCTATGAAGAATGCCCAAACACTCCTGCATACTGAAAATGAAAAACTATATTAATTGGGGTGAAGAAACAGATCTAGCTTTTCTTGTATTCATGACTAAGAACTTAAATTCCTGGGACAACAAGAAACTATAAATTTTTCAATAACATACCAGTTATTGTTCTAACCAAGACTCTTTTTGATGCAAAAAAGCAGTGACTCATTTGTAGGATATAAAGCAAGGGAGCTTCAAATAATCCACAGAATCCATGGCAAGGTACCAACAGGATTCATGGGAACCGAAATTGTCAAGGAACTGAGACAACTCATTGGATTTCTCAGGATTCACATGGTTTCTAGTTTCTGCTTCTCTCTGCACAATTTCTCAGTCTTCTATTTGCAGTCCATCTTGCTATTAAGACAGTCACTAGTTACTCTGGGCTGTTCACTACCAGTGCCTCATAGGGAACAGGGGTTGTAGCAAAGATGTCCCCAGCATGTCCACCAAAAACGTTAAGTTCTTCTTTTTGTCTTTACCAGGACTCTCCTTCTATATCCATCCTCTGCTACTGTGGCAATCCAATCTCCTATTGGGAGGCCATCCTTCTAGCTCTCTATGTTATTTCCTGTGGGGAACTCAGTCCCAAGGAGCTCTCCCAGCCACCACAGATGAGAATAAGTCATCCCAGACACAATCTGTTGTTCTGGCAGAGAAGGGGGTGGCGATTCCCTCTAGTGGAAAATGCCCCAAGCCCTTCTCTGAAATGGCTTTTTGGGATCAGTATGCGCAGGGGTAAACAGTATGCATGCAAAGCTCATTGACCAATGTCTAAAGGCCATAGTTACAGAAAACAGATATTATCTATAGATAACAATTGAAGAAACACAGGGCTCTGCCTCAGGCCAGGGTCTGTTAGACCTGCTGACGCCAGATGGTTGTTCAGGCACATTTCATGAGATAAGTAGTTCCCTCCATCTGCCTTTGGACTTAGATATCTGATTCACAGCAACAGGGCTAAACAAAGCAAAGCAAGCCTCAAGGGATATAATGCATTCTTTAGGCCTGATCTCCCACGGGCACCCTCAGTGCTAGTATCAGGTCATGTCTGCCACCTGCATTCCCAGCGTTCCCGTTGAGACTTATAGGCCTCCTTCAGGGCCATGCTCACTTGCTTGCCTCCTTGTCAGATATCAGGGCTACAGTCTTTGATACCACACAAAGTGGTCCCTAATGGTTTGCCTTCCTGGTTCTGTGAAACCCCAAAGCCCAGGTCCTGAACTGGTATAAACACTGTTCCCCAATATTGTCTCAGTCCTTCCCCAGAATTCTACCCCTGTACCTTTTTATCCTCCTGTGATCACCCTTGTTTTTTAATGTTTTGGTTACTTAATTTATCCATGTCTGATACTACTGCTCACATACAGGTTGTATCATGGGGGCAGGGGGCAAAGGATCACTCACCCAGGCTGTTACTCAGTAAAGCTGCTACAGAACAACAAGGGGGGGCCTACGGGGGCCAAAGGCAATATACTATGACTGAAAGAAACCCCCCAGGTTTGTTATGTCTGCTGCCAAAAGAAAGATTTCTCTCAATGCCAGAGATTTGTGAAAATGAAAGGAAATGTTTATTTAATGCTACTCGAACTTAAAGTAGTGACTTAATGTCTTCATCAAAATCCCAAAGTCCCTTAAAACACCCACAAACACACACAGTCCTTCCTTCCCCCTTTGCCCAGTCTGGGGTACCGTATCTCAGGAAAAGAAATAGAAGTCCGTGGCTCAGGCAGCCCCTAGTTTTTCCCAGTAATCCGTCTCGGCTGGTAGGCCTCTCACGGTTCCCAGCACCATCAGCTGTGTTGCCGGGATCTCTGCTAAAGCTGGGTGGTAATCCCCCTTCTAAAGCTGTGGGGGTCCCCACTCTGGCAAAGCCATGAGGTTCTCTCTCCACTGCCCCAGCCGCAGGGTCCTCTCTGCACAATGGCTGTGGGAGTCTGCACTCAGCCAAAGCCACGTGGTTCTCCCTCCTCAATGGCTGCAAGGAGGGGAGTCAACACTCTGCCAAAGCCAAGTGGCAATTCTCTGCTAAAGCTGCATGGTGATTCTCTCTCAGAGGACTGAGGGAGTCTCCACTCTGCCAAAGCCGCATGGTTCTGGGTTCTGCCATCATGGGTCTGGGCAGGTGTAGTCTCATGTCATGGAGCCAGTCTTCTCCGAGCTCCCACGCAGGCACTGTAATTCAGGGGACCTGCCCCCCAGTCACATCTTGGGCCGGGGGAGTCCCTTTCCATCCCCCTGGCCCAGAGCATGGCCATAGCTATTTAGCATATCTAAGCGATCAGCCAAAGGCTATAGGTATGTTAAATGACCATGCCATGGATTAGCTGCAAAGCTGTTGCTGTACAAAACAGCCCTGCGTGTTTTTGCTCCGTGTGTCCCTTCCCCCAACTCACAGCTGTGGGGGAAGGGGTGAAGACATCTTAAAATCTCCTGGACACCTTGAGTTCTGGACCTCATTTCAAATGCCCATTTGGGGTCCCCCCTCTTGGCTGCACCCTGGAACAAGGCCTCAAAATAAATGTTCAAATTCTCTGAATTAGTTTATACATGTAGTCTCTGGTATACACTTAAGATATTGGTCATAATAAACCTTTAATAGCCCATTACTAGACATCTATTGTAGATCACAATTTATATTTTAATAATATCCCCCCAAATTTTTATAAGTAACATAAATATTACATTGTAATTTACATATTATAACTATTATTTCTTACATTATTATACTAAAAACTTGTTTTAGTTTTTGAAAATAAATTTTAAAGAAGAGGAAGGAAGAAGATTTGCTCAACCTCTGAAAGGCCCTGACCTGGCTTCAGCTCTTAGCTGTCCTCTTGTATTTTATCCTCCACACACTCACAGGCGTCCTAACTAAGTTTGTGGATGCAGACAAGTGAGGAGGAAATAACAAGTATGCAGACAATACTGGGAAGACTGGCCAGAGAGGTACAGAGGAGGGAGATTTCTTTCAACTAGGAAAGTCAGAGGAGGACATGGCATTTAAGTCGGCTTCAGGATATAATACATTTTGTGCAAAGTAAATGACATAAATATAAGGGAAAGAGATAAAAGTGGAAAAGCATGGGGGAAGTAGGGGAAGAGAGGAGAAAAAGTCATTTTACAGATTAGATTCAATAAACAAAATATAACACTTTGTAAACAGGTAGATACAAGCAGCTCCTCCATAGCCCTCTACTGCCTCATACGATCCACAAATCACAATGTTTGACTTCTCGAGATTCATTTTTGGGAAACTTAGCAAAGCCCTAAATAGGGTACTATGCTAGGTCTGTGTCAGTTACAAAGAACTCTTTATCGGTTGCCTTGTGTGACTGAGAAGGGAGGGAATAAGACACAGCAGAGGCCGGTGAGCATCAGTGCCCTGGTGGGGAGCAGTGCAGGGAAGGCCAATAGTGGAGCTCGGTCTTGGAAGACAGCCTGGATGCGGCATGGATGGAGCCACAGGTCAGCCACACTGACTCTGGCCACAGTACACACAAAGGGAAAAATATGATAAAGTACCCATTTTTTGCCTGTGTTCCTATTTTACCCAAAGCCATCAGGAAAGAAAGAAAATCATATGCAGAGTAACTGAGATCATGGAGTGCCTGAATATAAGAACCATGAATGTGGGGACTTTGTCTAATTGGACTCTGGTTTATCCCAGAGCCTAGAACAGTGACTGGCACTCATATATATTTTGGGAGTGTATAAACAAATGCCTGCCCTGTGACAGGCCCTGTGCTTGGTACTTTATCTACATTAGCTTATGTAAGTCTCACACATAAAAACAGATAAGGAAATTGAGGTGCAGGCAGAAGGAGAGTCTTGCCCTAGGGACATTCAGCCAATGAATGGCAGTGCCAGAATTCAAATCCTAGTCGAATTGACTAAAGCCAGTGCTGTCAACCACCATGAAACACTTCTTCGCCAGACAGGAAACCAGACTATGACTACAGCACACAGTAATCTCAGTTTGGCATAACTCACTGATGATAACATCATTCGGATGGAAACTGGAGGAACCAGTTTTAAGGGAAACTGAGGGGGTACAGAATACTAAGTGACGCTGAGCAGTCAGGCTGTGTTTTATGGTCCCAAATTTGATTCACCTGAAGGTAATTAGGACCAGAATTAGTTCAAAGATCAAATGAGAATTCAGTTTTTTAAAGTCTCTGCTTCTCTCTTTGGTTTAGAATTCTATAAAACAAAAACAGAAACTATTCCTTCATTAAGCAAGTAATATCAAATCTATCACATCAGTATTGAAAAACACCAGGCAATTCTTAGTTTCAGTAACCTCAGTTTTTTACTGTTCATGAAGGCTGTAAATTCCATGAAGGCTGCAATAACCAGTTACTCAGAAGTATTTTGGTGACTCTGGCAAATTTAAACTGAATTATTTCTACATCTCACCATTTTTATTAATCATCACAAGCTCAAAGACATTTATTTTACTCTGGTACTGTATAAAATAGTAAATGGTAGAAAAATAAAAGAATAGGATAAGTGGGTGGAAAGTACATTAAATAGTACTATTCATTTTGTATTCATTACTCGTGGATTTTGGCAGGTGACATTGTACATTCAGGCTACTAAGTCTGCTTCTGAGTGTTTCCACTGAATACCAGAGATGTGTGATGCAACAGAGACCAAACTGACCGCCAACTTTGTGCTAGCTAGTAAAGAACGGAAGTGAGTCATCCATTTTTCACCCACACTCTTGAAACTAAACCTGAAAGGGAAAAACTTAATACAAAATGCAACTCCATCTTGTTTATTGCCCTGTCTACACTGCTAGAACAGAGACTGCTGTGAGTGCTTACGGCATACATGTTTTAAATAACTATTTGTTAAATAACAGTAAAGCTGAACTTTTTATTATTCCCTCAATCTAAGAATATGCAGAACAGCAAGCATTAGAGAGCAATGCTGATTACCCACAGAGCTCCTCAGTTTGAGGAGACGAGGGATAGACCAGACAGGCAGGATCCACTTTCACATCTAACAGCCATTTTGCACTTAACGTGTCTAAAATAGAGCTTGTAATTTCCTCTCCTATAAATTGGTGTCCCCCCATCTTTTCTCAGTAAATATGTTTCCATCTAGCTAGCTGCTCAAGGCAAAATGCTAGGTGTGATATTTGAGTCCTTTCTTCCCCTCATTCCCTTTATTCAAATCTCAGCAAGTAGACTCTGCTCCTCAAATTATTCTGAACTTAATCACTTTACCATCTTCACTACTACCTCCCCAATCCCATCACCATTGTCATATAACAGGAGTACCAAAGCCCTGACTAAAGTGGCTCAGTGGGTTGGGTATCATCCCTAGACCGAAAGGTTGCCAGTTGGATTCCCAGTCAGGGCACATGCCTGGGTTGCTGGCCAGGATCCCAGTTGGGGGCTCACATCAATGTTTCTTTCCTTTTCTTTCTCCCTCCCTTCCCTTCTACTCCCCCAAAATAATCAGGAAATAAGGAAGGTGGAAGGAAGGAAGGAAGGGAGGGAGGGAGGAAAAAAGGGAAGGGAAGGGAAGGGAAGGGAAGGGAAGGGAAGGGAAGGGAAGGGAAGGGAAGGGAAGGGAAGGGAAGGGAAGGGAAGGAAAGGGAAGGGTGCTTGTTTTTGGTGCTTTTATTAAGCATTAATAAGGGAAGGGAAGGGAAGGGAAGGGGAGGGGAGGGGAGGGGAGGGGAGGGGAGGGGAGGGGAGGGGAGGGAGGGGAGGGAAGGGAAGGGAAGGGAAGGGAAGGGAAGGGAAGGGAAGGGAAGGGAAGGGAAAAAAGAAAAGACCTAGACTACCACAATTGGTATCAGGTAATTTCTTAGATTCAGAAACTGATCATTTTAATCATAAATGTTATTTCACTCCTCTACTTACAACTCTCCAATGGCTTCCTGTTGTACTTGGAACAAAGTCAAAACTGCCATTACTTCCAGACCATGTGTGGTCAGGGCTCCTCACTCCCTCGCTGACCTCAGTTTGTACTACACAGCAGCCTCTGCCCACACACTGCTGCTTGCTTTCTGCTATTTGATCATTCTTATTGAAAGGACTTTGCAAATACTGTTTCTCTGTATGAAATGCCCTTCCTCCAAATCTTGTGGCTGACATGTTCTTATCTTGGATGCATTCTCTGTGTAATGTTGACCTTCACAATACCCTCACACAAGGTACATTCTATCACATCACCCTCTTTTATCTTCTCCATAGAACTTAATGCTATCTGAAATTACATTATGAATATATATGCTTACTTGATTATTGTAAGTCTCCCAACTAGGATGCAATTTTGGTAAAAGTAAGAATGTTATTAGTCTTGTTCTTCATTGTATCTCCTGGACCTCAAACTGTTAATAGAATGAATGCGTATTTTCTGTAAGTCTTGGAGCAGTATTTGTGCTTGTTTTTGGTGCTTTTATTAAGCATTAATTAGTCATGATTTTATAGAAAATATGATTGAGACCAAGTCTTTTTATATTGGTTTCAGAGTGGAAGCTGACAGCCGTTTCGTTAGGAAACACTTTTGAACTGCCATTGTATCGCAGAGCCAGCTCTGACACATCAGAATTGATTCCCTCAATTCTGTGTGGATATCATTCAAATTTTTTTCTCAGTATTACCCACATCTGGCATGGCCATTATAGTTAACTAAGGCTTTTAACCACATATTTCTCACTGCCTCTCTGCATTTTTACTTACACTGATAATTCCCTAAATGTAAGTGGTTATGTTTTAAATGTTGGCAGAAAAAAAAAGAAATTACTCTTTGTAGTGTCACAGAGTTGTGTTGTTATTTAGCTGAGTGCCTCTTCAGTACCTAAGTACTAAAAAAGCTAACTTTCCAAAATATTTCAGAGATGTCATTTAGAATAATCTCACTTTCTGAGTCAGCGGGTCACACTGTGGCACCCTGAGGCTACGTACCCTGGAGTGTCATAAACTGACACGCTGTCCTACTTGCCAGCTTTCTTTAAGCCTGATCTTTAAAGTCTCAGAATACATCTACACAAGGAATGATTTAATTTTCTTTAAAATTATTTAAAATTGTTTTAGCTTATTACAGTAATCTAACTTTCATATTTAAATTACTTACATTAGTTATCATTGCAAACAAAGCTGCTTTTATATTTTTAGATTTATTTCACAGCACCCACCATTTGTCCATCTGTCTCTCTACTTTCACTCAAATTACAACACAGTTCTGACAAGATACATTTTTTAAATTTTCCATGTTGGAAAAAAGGGTAATGACACAACCTAAAAAGACAAATAAATAAATCCTAGAAGAAAAATTAATCTACATCTTTAAGAGGTATAGATAGCTAAAAATAAATAAATACAAGTAAAAGAATAAAAGCTATTCAAATAACGGTCTTCAATGTTTTTAACAACAATTTTTATTATTTTTATTGAAAATTGGGCTGAATGTTAAATTTCCACTTCTTCATTAAATAAATACAGTAATTCACTTTAAAATAAAACCCAAAATCTGAACAATTTCTGATAGTCATTATTTAAGTTATTTTATTTTTGGTCACAAAAACAGGAATGTAACTATACAAAGATGCAAAATAGGCATCTTTTTAAACAAAAACGCAGTGGTTCACAAAAGACTATAAAAATAATATGTAACTAGTTGAAACAAATTTTATAAGATTTGTTAAAATTAGTCACATACATCTAAAGTGTTCTTGTGTAAATGATTATGTAAAGAAAAGACTGTCAGTGTCTGAAATAGTGGATTTGTTCATCGAAAATCTAAGTTACCAAAAAATGTGTTTCCTGAGACGTGAGAAAATGCAACATACTCACTGAATAAAATAGCTGAGAATCTGAAACTGAGAAAATGTATTTGACTACTAACAACTTGTGAAAGTTAATACTTCTTTTTTTCATTACCCAAGGGTATTACTGCACTTACGTCCAACTTGCCGCTCAGCATACAGTTCCGATGTGAGAGACACTTCCCTCTACAGGAGCCTGTGCTGTCTTCAGTGCTATCCCTGCAATCGTCAAAGTCAGGCTAATGTTTTCTCCCATTTTGTAGTAGTTTAATCTTCCTATTGGCAAAGAGGGAGGCAGCCCCTTGTACCACAGTATGGGGATTCCCTAATAACATTTTTTTATTTTGGTGTTTGGAACCCTTGATGCAACATTCTAGCCGCAGGGGTGTCTGACCTCTTGGTGTCTCTAGGCCACACTGGAAGAAGAGGAGTTGTCTTGTGCCACACATTAATACACAAACACTAATGAAAACTGATGAGCAAAAAAAAGTTTAAAGTAAATTTAAGATTTTGTGTTGGGCCACATTCATAGCCATCCTGGGCCATCCGTGGCCTGCAGGCCGAGGGTCAGACACCCTAGAGGAAGGTGCCCAGGACCTGCTGTGCTCAAGGGACTCATAAAGGAAAAAAACCTATTTATTCTTTGTGACTTGATGCATAAATACAGTCTCCAGAAATAAAATTAATAAAGTAGTGATGTAAAAGTAACATTATATTTGTACTGGTTATTCATTTTTCAATTCTGTTCAAATGCAGTTTTTCAAGAACTTACTAATATGAGAAGTAAATGGACACTAAAACACTACTGAGATTATCCACTTACTTTAATAATTAAGAACTGATGTCAAATATACCAAATTACTGGTTAGAAGGGTTTTAAATGAGACTTGCTTTATTACTTAGTGTTAGGAATACCAAAATACACAAGGCATTATAGCAGCCTTCAAAAATTTTCAATAAAAAAAATTGAAATTGAAAAAATTTTCAATTTTCAATTTCTTATTTTAGAAAAACAAAATAAGTTAATGTAAAGTCACCTAGGCTATGTGACAGATGAGTGGTTTAGACACTAAACTTTGGGAGAGTCAACATAATACATTTTAATTACTTTTCCAATTTAAAATATTCTTTGATAAAAACTCTATATAAAGGAAACTTGATAGATATCAAAATTAATATTTATAAAAATTAAAAACACCAACCCTGCATGTAGGAATATATTCCATTGAAATACATCCATATACAAAGACATATGTAAAAAAAATGTTGATTACTATAAATGTTGATTGCTGAAAAAATGGAAATAACTTAAATGTCTAATAATAGGTACTAAAGACACAAAATAGATTATATTTACAAAATGTTATACTAGATAGTTATTTCTTAAAGTGAGTTAGAATTATAATATATTGTTATGAATAATGTCTAAAAAATATTGTCATCAAACTTGTCTGTATAATATATTAATCCAAGGAGATATATAAAGATAAATGGTCATTCATATATAACAGACCAAGACATTATACTTGTATCATGGTGAGTGTATAGATACGTCTGACAGACATGTATGGAATTCATATCAATTGCCTCTGGGGAGGAAGCTATAGGGCAAGTTGCTAAAAGACAAAAAGTTAATTTCACTGTGTAATTTTCTGAATAATTTAAAGTTTTGATCAGGTAATTCATGTTTATAAAAATACTGATAAAATGTAAAAAATTGAAATTTTAAAATATTATCTACATTCTTCTCATTCAGTTAAGGCTCCAATTTCAAAATAATGCAAACCAGGTAATGTGACAACTTTGCATTAAAGAATAGACAATGGTGGGGAGGATTGAATGTGGGAGGTGGGGGTGGGTAGGGCAGAGGAGAGTAACGGCGAAAAAAAGGGGACAACTGTAATTGAACAACAATAAAAAAATAATATATGCAAAAAAGAAATGTATTTAATGGCTGCTTAAAATTTACTAAGCTAAAAAAAAATAAAGGTAATTATCATAAAATATTTACCTAAATTGTGTTTATATGAGCATGCTGTTTGTTTTATTGAATTTTATATGTAGAGATCTTTGCATGCTATTTATTTTACTTTGAAAAAAACAAATATTGAGACAAGGTAAGAGTTGACAAAGTTTTAGTGCTAATTGATTTCTTTCTTACAGTTGCTAACCACATCCTCTACCAAAATATTTGTCTGTAGTTTCTGTATCTTGTAAGTTTCTTTGTAAGTAGCAATAATTTTCAAATACTGAAATATTATTTTAGTGGTCTAATAGTTATAAGTTAAGGAAGTACAAAGTAACCTGGAAAAGTTTTAGTAATTATTGTTATCATTGAATGGCATTTCTTTATATCACTATATCTGAGTTCTGATGCTTAGGAACACAGCCACAGCTGCTTTCCCATACTCCATATATGATACCTATTGTTAGTTAAAAACATACTCCATAAATGATATATATTGTTACTGGGTGCACTATCTCCTCTCAACACTGATACAACAAAGATTCATGTGTTAATAAAAAAGTTATTATAATAAACCTATAAAAATTGAGACAAATAATTTTTCAGAAATTTAAGATTCAAGTAGAGAAATTATGACCATTTAATTTTTTATGTGAGAAGTTTAAATGTAAGTATTTATAATATAAAATATTTAATCAAATTAAATGAAATGAAAAAATATTTTAATGATTATGCTATTACAATTGTCCCAATTTTCCCTCTTTGCCCTCCTCCACCTGATCAGCCATACTCCCTCCAGCAATCCATTCCCTTAGTTCATGTCCAGGGCCATGCATAGAAGTTCTTTGGCTTCACCATTTCCTATACTGTTCTTAACATCCCCGTCTGTTCTGTACCTACCAATTTGTAATTCTTAATCCCTGCACCTTTTTCCCTATTCTCCCCATACTCCTTCCCAACTGACTCCAACTCCAAATAATCTCAGTATCTATGATTCTGTTTTTGTTCTGCTTGTTTGCTTAGTTTGTTTTTTAGATTCAACTGTCAATAATTGTGAATTTATTCCTATATAATTGTTCATAGCTTTGATCTTCTTTCTCCTAAATAATTTCCTTTAACATTTCATATAATAATGGCTTGATGATGATCAACTCCTTTACATTTACCTTATTTGGGAAGCACTTTATCTACCCTTCAATTCTAAATGATAGCTTTGTTGGATAGAGTAATCAAGGTTATAGGTCCTTGCTCTGCATCACTTTGAATATTTCTTGTCATTCCCTTCTAGCCTGTAAAGTTTCTTTTGAGAAATCATCTGAGAGTCATGGGAACATCTCTGTGGGTAACTCTCTGTTTTTCTCTTGCTGCTTTTAAGATTCTCTCTTTAGCTTTAACCTTTGGCATTTTAATTATGATACATCTTGATGTGTTCCTCTTTGGGTCCAACTTGTTTGGGACTCTCTTGCTTCTTGGGCTTGTATGTCTATTTCTTTTGCCAAGTTAGGGAAGTTTTCTTTCATTATTTTTTCAAATAAGTTTTCAATTTCGTGCTCTTCCTCTTCTCCTTCTGGAAACCCTATGATTCAAATGTTGGTACATTTGAAGTTATCCCAGAGGCTCCTTACACTACCCTTGATTTTTGGATTCTTTTTTCTTCTTCCTGTTCTGATTGAATGTTTTTTCCTTCCTTGTGTTACAAATCACTGGTTTGATTCTTAATTCTCTATAATTTTTTCTTTATTTCACTTAATGTAACCTTGCTTTCTGCCTGGGCCCTTTTTTTAATTTTATTTATTTATTTTTAGGGGGAGGGGAAGGGAGGGAGAAGG
This sequence comes from Phyllostomus discolor, assembly GCF_004126475.2. Lineage (NCBI taxonomy): Eukaryota > Metazoa > Chordata > Mammalia > Chiroptera > Phyllostomidae > Phyllostomus > Phyllostomus discolor. The sequence continues at coordinate 54,798,172 of NC_040905.2, forward strand.
GAAAGAAACATCAATGTGTGGTTACCTCTCACTGCACCTTACTGGGGGCCTGGCCTCAGCCCAGGCATGTACCATTATTGGGAATCAAACCAGTGACCCTTTGGTTCCCAGGACCATGCTCAATCTACTGAGCTACACCAGCCTGGGTCTTTTTTTATGCTGTTGAAGTACCCAGTGATTTTCTTGAGCAACCTAATAACCAAGGTTTTGAACTCTGCATCTGATAGATTGCTTATCTTCATTTTGCTTAGTTCTTTTTCTGATGTTTTGATCTGTTCTTTCATTTGGGCCATATTTCTTTGTCTCCTCATTTTGGCAGCCTCCCTGTGTTTGTTTCCATGTATTAGGTGGAGCTGCTTTGACTCCCTGTCTTAGTAGCATGGCCTATTGCAGAAAAGTGCACCCATAAGTTGGATGGGATAGAGCCTTAGGTAATTGCCAGGGCAGGGCAACTCATGTGAACCATGTTGACACCATCTTAGATATGGTGTCTCTGCTCTGTGACTCTGTGTCAGGGAGAGCTCAGAAAAGGGACAATGGCTGCTACCTGGCCTCTGTAGCTTTGTTGGGGAGGAAGCTGACCCCCAGCACTCACCCTGATGCTGTACACTTCAGTTTCTCCCCGTATGCCACTGGTACCCTTCTAGCTGCTGTCTGGGTGCTATAGCCCAGAGGGAGTGAGTCTCCATAAGTCCTAAGTCTGCTAAGGGCTCTTTAAGAAAAGATGCCTGAGAATTAATTCTGCAGTTTCTTCTGCCACCCCAAGCCCCACTGGTTTTTAGAGCCAGAAGTTATGGGAACTTAGCTTTCTGGTACGGGAACCCTGGGCTGTGTGGTCTCGTGTGGGTCTGGGGTCCCTCATGCCCAACTCTTCCTCCTGCTTTTTATCCACCACACATCAGTGTGTGACCGTCTGTTCTATGTCTCTTGCCTCCACCCCTCCTGCCTGTCTAGATGAATGTGATTTCTTTTATATCTTGGTTGTCAGATTTCCATGTGGCTCCATTTTCTGATGATTCTGGGTGATAGTTGTTTTGTAGTTTAGTTGTAATTTTTGCTGTGGTTGTGCAAAGAGGCAAGCTGTGTTTACCTATGCCTCCATCTTGACCAGAATAAATGAAAAAAAAAATTATCTAATATATTTAAAAGGAAGAGTTGATACAGGAAAATGTAGTGTTATATATTAGATGCAGAGTTCAATGAAGTGGTTAAAAAGAAAAAGCATTGAGAAATATTCTTTTTAAGTGATATTTTAATAAACAGTAAGTACTATATTTCTTTTCATGCATCAAAATGAAAGATAAAGGGGAAAAAATAAAATTTGAACCACTGTAGACAACTGGTTTCCAGAAAAATATGTAAGAATATTCTAAATAACTTTCCCTAAGACTATACTTAATTGAAATACATTCAAAAAATATTCACATGATTCAGGCATTTTTAAATCTCACTTTTTTTGAATAGCCAGTGAATAATATGTTAAGTGTTTGACCTTAATAACAGAATGTACCATATTTTGCCATGTATAATATACACTTTTTGCCCAAATTTTTGATAGAAAAATAAAGATGCATATTATACATGGTTAGTACTAATTCCACATCTATATAAATGTTTTTAATTCTTTTTAAGATTTCTTGTACCTTGTATCTGTTCTTGTGTTTTATAATTATTTGTTACATAAAGTTTCTTGTATAGTATGTTCAAAAATAAATGCTAAAACCTTTTATAATACAAAAACAATATCTAAATATAAACAAACAAACAAATAAATAATTGTATTAAAAAATTAAAATGAAAGAATTTTTTCCTGAAAGTTTGGGCAAAAAACATGGGTGCACATTATACACAGTGAAATACATTTTCTATTTTCACATTAACAAACTGGACCAAAGAAAAAGCAAGTAACAATAAAATGCTCAGCTCTGATCTGCTAATTCTTCCAAGTCTGAACTGGCTAATCACACAAACTGGCACTTCTTATGATGACGCAGTCCTGTTTAAGTGTGGACACTAGAAAGTCACAAACTAGTAAATGAAATATACTTAATAATTAGTCTCTCTGGGTGAATGTATTGGGCCAAACTCTGGCTTCTATGCTTGCTTTGGTATCCTATTAAGGTCAGACAGTATATAATTTGGTTGAATGTTCAAACTCCTAGAAACTTTTCTAAGTGCCACAATTAAAGAGAGAACAAACATAAATTTTCTCTAAATTGGAAGATTCTATTTTATTTCACTATCACCTGAATTTTTAAATCCTACAAGAAGATGAAGGAAACTATTTAATACTTTATATCAGCAATTTTCAACTGACATGCTGCAAGATTTTTAAAACATGCAATACCTGACGATTTAGTCAGGAACACTGACCGCTTTTCCTTTTGATAATCAAATTTAAAAAATGACAACAGCCAACACAATAATAGCCATCCAGTATTGAATGAATAAAACTGTACCTATTTTTGTCAGATCAGCAAAATATATATTTTTGGTGTGCCGCAAAATTAGTAATTATGTGTGCCATGAGATAAAAAAAGGCTGAAAATCACTGCTTTATATCATTTTGAAAGGAAGAAAGGGATGGAAGGAGGAGAGAAAGGAAAAGTGGGAGGGTAGGGGGAGGGAAGGAGGGAGGGGAGGAAAGAACAGAACAGAGGGAGGGAAAAAGCTTACATGCTTCAAAGTTCTCCAGGATACAATTATGTTTACCCTACCACACAAGAGAACTAATTATCAGAATCTTCATAAAAATGGGCTGTCCTAAGCAACATTGTTGTCACAAAATTATCTTCCAGGACTCTACAAACTGTTATTTTTTTTTCTACCAATGTCTCTTTTCCTGTAACATGGTTCTTATTAAAAGTTAACTAAGATAGTAAATAATATGTTTATTAGTACAGCTGGGTGGTTACTTAGGCATTGACATTCAATGCTGATCATTAGAAGACTGAAATGACCTAAAATCCAAGGAGAAGAAGCTATGATTTATTCATTCACTCACTCAGTATAGCAGCCTCCACCAGTGTCCTGCTTATGATCCCTCAGGACTAGCCATTCTTATGCAGTCTACTCTGTCGGTGGGCTTTCTCTGCCTCAGGAGCACGCTTAGGAGGAGTTGATGCCCTCAGCAGCAACCCTCATCTAATAAAGAATGGGGGTTCTGTATCATCTTTCAGAGGTCCCTAGTATAAATAATCCCCAGTGGCCCACAATAGTAACCTGCTCATTAACATAATCTTTTTTTAATTCTTTCCCTGCATCCCACCTCCTGCTTTTTTTCTCTCACTTCCCCAGTCTTCCAACAAAGCTTCCTGAGACTACCTTCCAAATAAACTACAGTAAATCCTCAGAATTGTCTATAGGTTCTGAAACTTCAAATGAAATAATATATAATGAAATCAATTTTACCATAGGCTAATTGATATAAATGAGTTAAGTTTCTATACATCTCATTGATGTTTTAATGAAATGACAGTGAAAAAAAGTACATTATTTAAGAAACTGATATACTTAACTCTGCAACCTTATTTTACGGTCTAAATTCTGGGAAGAGGCAGCCTAAGACACTCACCTATTCTTTATTCAAGAACATTTATTTAGTGTATTTTAGGGGCTACAAAATGTGGCCAGCAATGGGAATCAAATATGAATCCTGAGAACAAGTAAGGGAATGTTTTCAAGCAGGGAGCTATGCTATGCAATCCCTCAAATTCACATCATAAAAGAGATCACAGCCTCCATCAACTTTCATAATTAGCTCTGCTCATTACTGTTCATCCTTTCTTTCAGTCAAGATCAAATGATTACCTGGCGATTCAGGTAATTTTCTTCTTTATCAAGGCATGTTTGGTTTTCTCATCTCTCACAGCAGCTTTAACACTTCAACCCACTAGTTCAATTTGACTATCTTAATTCTTTTCTTTCCTACCTCTGCAAAATTTTCTTGGCTGCTCTTCATGACAGAGTTTTATATAACATCACAATATTGAATATGACTGTGTCCTGGTTCTCATTTCCAAAATCTCCTTAATTGTCATTCATCTGGGTACTTACCCCATGGGATGAAAGTAATTTCTAAATATTCAGCCATCTTTAAATATTTCATCCCAGTTTCAGTATATCATTTCTATGACAAACGACTTACAGAAATAATAGTACATTTAATCCACAAGTAGCTCCAACATAGGAATTATTATTTTTGTTCCATAGATTAGAAAGCTGTAGCTTTCTGCCATTCAAGCTATGATATCCCCACATATTCTACTTCACTTGCTCCATAACTACACATGAAAAAATTAAACATATTTTTCTTATGCTCTTCCTACTTATTTAAGAGAACCTGTAAAATTCAACATCCAAACGATTCTCCTGGTTTTCAAGAATCATATGCTTATATTTGATTCTCACTGACCAATTGTTAAGAATATCCTTATATAATATTATTAACGATGAACTGTATTACCTGTGAGTCAGACTCATTAGGATGTGTCTTCCCTAAATTCTAGAAATATTCTGCAAACAAAACTTTTCTCTAAACAAAATACTTTTTTCATAGGTAATCTTTCAGTGGCTCATCTGCAGTTAACATCTTTGTTTCTGCCACTAGAATTTCCCTTAAAATGTCTGCACTCTTGTCATTCTGGCCAAGCCACATCCTCCATCAGTCAGGTCATGTGTCACACTGGTACCTGAGGAAATGCTTACATACTAAGTTTTCTTTTAGAAAAACACTATGCTTTTAGACTGTATTTTTGCAGGTAGTTTATTTTTAGAGAACCCAAAAATAGTACATATTTTAATCTTTCTATTTGCATGAGTGTTACTCATTGGCAGGCCGGACACAGCAAAAGAAAAAGACATTCTAGGAATATGCTGACCCTGTCAGGTGTAGAACACCCAGCACATTCTGAGGAGAGTGTCTTAAATGACATCTTGTTTCAGTTCCAAATCTTTTCTGTTTAAGTGGTGGACATGATGCCAAAATGATGATTTGAAAATATTCCATTTTAAATCACCACTATCCTGCAACTTTACTGAATTTGTTTAATTAGTTTTACAAGTTTTGGCAGGAGTTTGCAGGGCTTTCTCTATATAGAAAGAGTAAAGAGTACTCTTTTAAAGATGTTACTCTACATCTACTTTACATTTGTAAAGAATAACAATATTCTTTCTTTCTGATTTGGATGCTTCTATTTCTTTTTCTTGCCTAACTGCTCTGTCTTGAGTTACCAGTACTACATGGAATAAAAGTGTTAAGAGTAGGTATCCTTGCCTTGTTCCTGATCTTAGAGGAAAAGCTTTCAACTTCTTACCCTTGACTATCATGTTAGCTGTGGGCTTGTCGCATATAACCTTTATTATGTTGACATACATTCCCTCTATACCTGCTTTGTGGAAAGAGCTTTATCATAAATGGATGTTAAATTTTGGCAAATGTTTTTTTTTTCTATTGAGGGAATCATGTAATTTTTATCCTTCATTTTGTCAATGCAGTATATGTCGCATTGACTGATTTGTATATGTGGGACCATCCTTGCATCCCTGGAATAAATCCCACTTGATTATGGTGTATGAACTTTTTAATGCATTTTACATTTGGCCTGCTAATAGTTTGTTGAGGATTTTTGCATTTATGCTTGTCAAGGATATTGACCTGTAATTGTCTTTTCTTGTGGTATCAATGTCAGGTTCTGATATTAGGGTAATGCTGGCCTTGTAGAGTGTGTCTGGAGCCCTGGTAGGTGGCTCAGTTGGTAGAGCATTGTCCTGTACACCAAAAGTTTGCCAGTTCGATTCCAGGTCAGTGTACATACCTAGGTTGTGGGTTCAATCCCTGGGCTGGGCACATATGGAGGCAACCAGTCCATGGTTCTCTCTCATACTCTCTCTCCCCGCACCCCTCTTCTCTCTCTAAAATCAATTTTAAAAAACACATCCTCAGGTGAGAATTTAAAAAAGTGAGTTTGGATGTGGTACCTTCTCCTCTTCTACTTTTTGGAAGAGTTTGAGAAGAACTGGTTATTCATAATCCTTTAAAATTTTGGCATAATTTATCATGAAGTCATCTGGTTTTGGATTAGTTTTGGGGGAGGCTTTTGATTACTAATTCGATTTCCTGACTAGAAATCAGTCTGTTTAGATTTTGTATTCACAATTCAGTTTTGATAAATTGTATGTTTCTAGGAACTCATCTGTTTCTTCTAGGTCATCGAATTGTGGGCACTTAATTGTTCATCATAGTTTTTTGATTCTTTGTATCTCTGTGCTATTAGTTGTAATATCTCCTCTTTCATTTCTGATTTTATCTCTTTGAATCCTCTCTCTTTTTTCTTGGAGAGTCTAGCTAAAGATTTGTCAGTTTTTGCTTATGTTTTCAGAAAATTAGCTCTTAGTTTAATTGATATATTCTATTGTCTTTTTAGTCTGTTTCATTTTATTTCTGCTCTGATCTTTCTGTCTTTCCTTCTACTTACCTTGGGCTTTGTCCTTCAGCATATTTTGATATCATAATTGCAATCTTATTATAAACATAGTGTTGTATTCTGATTTCCCCTATTATAACACTGTTTTGTTGTATTATTATAAATTTTAACGGTAGTAAAATGTTTCATTGAATAGATATACTATATTTTTCTTAACCATTTATTTTTTGTTATTTTTAAAATTTCATATAGTGGTGGGATAAACATATTTGTTCATGAGGCTTATGTAAATATCTAATTTGTTTCTGAAAATGAGCTTCCAAAATTGTAAATACTAAGTCAAACACTACACATAATCTGAAGGATCTAAAAACATTAAGCTAAATTGCTTTCAAACATGTTTTCTTTTTTTAAAGATTTTATTGATTTATTTTTAGTGAAAGGGTAAGGGAGGGAGAAAGAGAAGGAGAGAAACATCAGTTACCTTTCTTATGTGCCCCAACTGGGAACAGAACCTGCAACCCAGGCACTTGCCCTGATGGGGAATCACAGCAGCAACCTTTCACTTTGCAGGTCAATGCCTAGCCAATTGAGCTACACTGGTCAGGGCTCAAACATGTTTTCTAATTTACATCCCTAACAGATCTGCATTCAAATTCAGATATTTTTTTAAAAATCTAGGCCCACTCCACACCAATTCCAAGCAAAATTATTATGAGGAAATAAAATGACATTTAACATTAAGTATTTTCTAATGTTTGATATCACTTTCAAGGTTACTTCAAATATTCAATTATAGAATTTTTATTTTAATAATACTGCTGTTAAATGTGTCTTCAAAGAAGCCTTAAATTCATTGTAGAAGATTTGTCAACATAAATTAATGTCAAATTTATTATTATATTTTTACTATTATTATTATTATTATACCAAATTGAGATTTGTAGAGATCAAACATAATCACTAGTTTGAAGATCTAAAGTAGCTGCTATTCACTGGACATTAAATGAAATGTCACTTTGGAACTTACTATTGAGAAGGGCTAGTGTCAGATATTATCGTTTAACAGATTTGGGAGATTGTTCATTTAATTATTTTTTTAATTTTTAGGTTGAAACACAACATATTGTGCACTGAAAAATTACAGCAGCCTAAAATTTTCTGTGCATTGTTTTCTTAACTAAACAAAATGTCAAACCTTCCTGGATGCTTACACAAAATTGGTGATAAGACATTCCCAGTGGAGAACATGATCTAATAATCCTTATCTTAGCACCATGGAAAGCAAGAATTTCAGGTGCTACTCCTACTTCCCTCATTTACTGTCTGTAGCTTGAAATTTAACTACCTTTTATTTCTAGCTCTCCCTTTGTAAGAAAACTGTGCAAAAGAGTAGCTGTTTGTTTAACATTTTGTTAGCATGAGGACAGAGGATGGGAATGGGTAGTGGGCATAGCATCCAATAAAAATTCCGAGTTTCTTAGAAGTGTATTTCACTATGAAATATAATTACAGTCATGAAAATCAGCAGTTACCCAATTGCTAGACTGTAACAGCAGCAAATAAAACAATAAAAAAGATCTAGGTGAGGAAGTGGGGCCAGAAAATAATATTTCTTATACTGCTACTCTGAGTTAAATAGTGTGTTAGATTCTTTGTATGTTTTATTTAATTTAGTCTTTAAAAACATTTTAAAAACTAAGGCTCAGGAAGGTGAAATAGTTTCCCAATTAACTATGGCCAGCCAACACCGGAATTAGTATTTGAAAATAAGCCTGAATCATGCTCACATCCCCACAGTGTGCCCGAGAAGGGCAGGGTGGTCAGTTCTGCTGCACAAATGTGATCAGAGCAGTCAAGGGGACCAAGGAAGTCACCTTTCTCTGGATTAAACAGCTCAATTTACAAACTATTTAACTTTAATATAAGGTGGAAAATAAGATTTCAAAAAAAAGGAGAAGAACGAGGACAAGAAACTGAGTTTCAGCAAAGAAGGCAAGTGAGCGATTAAAAATAAATCTTTCATGACTTGCTCCCACAGGCAGAAACAAAATATTTTTCAATCCTGCTTAACCCAAAGTAATCTGAGTTACTTAAAGTATTATAACCACTGGTGACAAACCAGAGAGCTTATTATGTCCTTTCATGAGCAAGGACTTCTCAGAAGCAGGAAATGCATGTGCAAAGGGACAAAGTTGTCACCATCACAGTGTGCAGCTTTCTGTTGTGCATGCTGAGGGTCCTGCACCTGCACCTCATGGATGTTGGGAGTTCTGCCCTCCACAGTCTAGACCAGGAGGTCTATTTTCTATCCTGGCTGGGAAACCAGGATACCTTCACTAAAATGCAAGTGGAGCTATAAAGCCAGAAAGAAATTTGCACACTATACAAACTAATACTTTACTTTAAAAATGAAGGTCAGTCAGTGTCTTAAGACACACTGGCAGTTAACAGCAGAATCCCAGATTAGAAAGCTCGAGATTTCAGCAATTCAACTATTCCTCCAAAATAAATGCACAGTGTCATTTGCAAAGTAGGGCACCGTTACCTAAAGATAACAGCATCTGCAGAAATACTTACTTAGCAACTAAATCACAAGGTCTTCCTTAGAGCTTCCTTTAGGCTAGAAATAGTCCCTGCTTAGCCAGCTGGCCTGAAAAACTAGTGACAAACATAAAAACCAAAAGAACTGCAGAGCTTATTCTATCCCCTCATCTACTGGGAAGAGTATCCATAGCACTTTTTTGAGACTGGGGGTTATAAAGTTAATAGAAGGAGAAAATGCCCTGATTTTCTTCCTTTGTGGCATGTTTTCATACCTGGAAATACCTACCCTTCTAATTAATTAAATATGCAATGTTTTATTTAATGGTTTCTTAAATTTAAGGTTGGCACTATTTGAAAAGGCTGTGCTATCCATGACTTATGCAGTGGCCTCACATCTACCATCAAACAGCCCAGGCTGAACGCAGACCCTGGGATGTGCCTGTAACTGTGCTGTCTGGCTCATGGGAGCAAGAGTATTGCTGGTTTCCAGGGGGCTTAGGGGGCCTTGAAGAAGGATATGTTCAGTGTCCTTGTTCTAAAAATACATTTTAGAAGTTCCCATTGCTGCTGTCCTAATTTTGTCATAATGTTTTCCTAATTTATTTTATTTCCCAAGAAGGGAAATATTTCCATATAAATGCTATACTGATTATTTTTTTAAAGTTTATGTCATATTTAGCTCTCTAACAAGTTGTATTTTAAATTCACATATGAGCACATGAAAAGAAAGAGATAATAACTGTGTGACAAATTATGTGTAAAAATGTTAATTCTTATTTACTTTGACTTAAATGTAGAGGCAGAAAGACTTATTGAACAGCGCTTGCTTGAATCAATCATATCATTATATCTTCTTGGAGCATTCATTACATGGAAGATATCATCATATGTATTATAGAGTTGTACACTTAAAACCTGTATAATTTTTTAACCAGTATCACCCTAATAAGTGCAAACAGAAAAGATATCATCAGAGATGCTGAGGAAATAGGAAGATCTATGAAATAAAAACCCTGCTTCTATGGATTCTGGTCTTAGTAAACACACACACACTTAAAATCCAATGCAGGTCAGTGTGTAAAGTGCCATGCACACCTGCCACCTGTTTTACCCTGGCTCATGAGCTAAGACTGCTTTTTATATTTTTTAAATGGTTGAACAAAATTCAAAACACTCACATATAATGACATTTGAAAATTGTTTGAAAGTAACATTTCAATGTCTAAAAAGTTCTTTTAGAACACATTTACACCCTTCCTTAACAATTTTTCTATGTCTGATTGCATGATACAACAGCAGAGTTGAAAGGTTGCTACAGAGACTGTATGACCCCCCAAAACTGAAATAGTTACTATCTGGCCCTTCCCAGAAAAATTTTTAAAAATGTCAATTTCTAGCTTAAAGGATCAAGGAAAGTTTTATGATTTATCTATATTTTGAATCAAATGTTAAAGGATAAGTTGAATTTGTACTGATAAAATGGTGAGGAGGTGTTGTGTGGTTTGTTGTTGTTTTTTTTTTTTTTTTTCCAAGAGAAAGGTGAGCAAAGCATAGCACTGGGAAGACCATGGCTTATTCAGAGGGTAGGGAACATATCTGTGCTGCTGGGGACAAGACCTGGCACAGAAGATAAGAGGGCATCCACTGAGAAGACATGTCAGTTGTGGCTTGAGGAGGGTGAAGAGGAAAGAAGTGTTTCTCCCTCCTCCTATCCCCCCAAACCACTTCCATTTTCTGTGGAAAATAAAAACCAATGAAGGTTTTCTTTTTTAATCAAAGGGTGATGTATTCAAATGAAAGTTTTTCAAACAACAGTTTGGTAGAAATATGTAGGATGGATAGGAGGTTGGTAAGAAGAAGATGAAAAAAGATAACAGAGAGTGAAAACAAAGGTTTGAATAGAGACCCTTAACTAGTTCTATCAGTAAAGAAGGAAGACAGACATCCATGTGGCTGCTCATTTACGTCTATATGTCCAGAAATATGCAAAGAGGACACACTTAATATATCCGGCTTGGATAACAGCACAAATGGACAGAAGGAAGGAAGCTAGAGAGAGGAAGGGAGCGAAAAAGGAAGGGAGGGTAAAAACATTGATGGAGTTTGTCAATTGACTGAGAGAAGTAAAGAACAAAAACACAAACCAAGTTTCACTTTAGCTTTAGCCATGTAGAGTTTTAGGTAACAAAGAGGCATTCACAAGAAAATATCTAGCAGCAGTCAGAAATGTGAAATGCTCATTTCACATGGTGAATGGAGCATGATCAGAATGGAAATAGAGATCAGAAGCAACCATGTACACTCAGAGGTCTGCCACTGCTGTGTCTGACAGCCCCAACAAGCTTCTCATGAATAATTGGTAGAAGCTTCTTATGTTTATATTTATTTTAGGGTGGGTATGGAACTCTAAACTTTCAAGAGAAAGTTGTAAAGACAGGATCTGTCATAGCAGTTTGCAATGTCTACTAAAGGGAAACTTATTAACATAGCAGTCACTGGCCTCAGAGATATCACACCCCCATGATTGTCATTATTTCCATCAATGACAGAGAGAGGGAAAAAAGGAATCAGGTCACCATTCTGTTATTTGGAAACAGATGCTTGCTTCTGGAATATTATGATACAGCGTAGGTAAATGGTAGACAATAGACAATACTGGTATCATTTTTTTCTCTCACCCACACATCTCTCTTTTTATTTTTTTTATTTATTTCTTTTTAGAGAAAGGAAGGGAGTGAGAGAGGGAGAGAAACATCAATGTGTGGTTGCTTCTAGTGTGCCCCCTACTGGGGACCTGGCCTGCAACCCAGACATGTGCCCTGACTGGGAACTGAACCTGCGACCTTTGGTTTGCAGGCCAGCACTCAATCCACTGAGCCACACCAGCAAAGGCAAATATCTCTTAAGTAGAGTCTGGGGAACAAAATTTTTAAAGTGTTTACAAATATTCTGTATTTATTTGCAAACTGCCCTGGAACACTTTTCTGATCATGCCAATTTCCAGCAATTACCATTTTAAATTATGTTTTTAACAACTAAAAGACCCTAGGAACACAGAAAGAGACATATAACAATTTCATAGTGTGGCATACTTTCTATAAACTACATGGAAGTCAGAGGATTGGGACAAATAAAGTAAGTTTATCTCTCACAAACTTGTACAAAGACATACATATATATCTACAGCAACCCGTAGGCAGCTCCCCATTTCCTGAATGAACATTGGCCTTTCTTGAAATATATGCTTAGACATGGCATCTAGCAAAGGATCTTTCTGAGTTTTATAAGCAGCATTATCAGAACAATGGCATGCAGGGAATGAAAAATATCTCCACTAGGGATTTATGTTCATTAAGAACTCAAAAAAATACAGAATCTGCACCTGCTACAAGATAATATTAGGCTTACAAAGCAAAACAAAGATTTCAACACAGACCTAAAGATATTTACACTAGTTTGGATATTTACTGACCTAAGTCATAAAAAAATTAAAACCAAGATATCTACTTTTGAAGGCACTCAAAGTCCAGAATATTAAGACACTGTTAGATACAAAGAATTTAGATTTGTGCCGGAAAACAATAGAAAAGATACTATAGATCAGATTACAAAGGAAGGAAGGGTGGAACTGGCCCTGCCAGTTCTTACTATTCATTCTGCCCACATACACATCTTACACTAGTTTTCTATTTTTAATTGAGGTAGTAATGCCTCGGATTCTACACCCCTGTTTTGAATACCACTGAGACCCTTAAGGATGTCAACAAGAACATAAAATGGTTATGCATGATATTGTCTCTGCTGTCTCCAGATAATGACATGGTCCTTTCCACCTCCTTAGTTTAGCAGAGGGCCCTCCTGTCAGCTTTGTGACTGACAAGGAAGTGAACAGAAATCCTCCAAGCTGCCTGCTGAAGCCCAGAGGTCAGGGTGGGAACTAAGCAGTGTGTGTGTTCCTGCTTCAGTGCTCTTGTTATTTCCAATAATAATACCCTGATTTAAATAGTAGTTTTCTCCCAAGGAGCACAAAATGTTTTCATATTGTAATTTTTTTCAACCTCACTACTTCCCTATAAACAAAGGAAAGTAAGGATTTGTCGATTCCATTTGAGATGGAAGAATTGAAAGAGAGTAAATTAACAGATGATTAAATATGTTGCCAGAAAATGCATGATCTTTTAACCTAGAGTTTCTAATTCAAAATCCCACCCTCTATCTGCTAAATTAAAATTACAAGAAATTTATCTCTAACAGGTGGTAGCCTTTTCTTGGTTAATTTGGAAAAAGCCTAACGATTTAAAGGTAATCCCTGACTCCAAGTTTGAATATAAATAATCTTTACTGAGAAATAACAAGCCAAATATTTCCAAACATTATCATTATAAGTTTAATTTTTCTAGTGTAACAAATAACATTTCTCTATATAATGAGTAGGTATTTAAGTCTACTTGCTATCCTATATCTAGTAACTTTCAGTTTTTAGTTTTCCAATATTTGTGACTAAGGAGTCAACTGAAAAAGAGAAATGATTTCAGATTTTCTTAAACCCTGAGGAAGTTCTTAAAAGCCAATAGAAAATGTGGAGTCATAGTATAAAATTGTTAATGTGCTACTTCTCAGGTCAAAAAATTCATCTTAGATGTGATTATTGAAGAACCAAAGCAGACTGCAGCCATCAAAGTACCAAAGTAGAAACAAAAAGAGGACAGGAGCTGCTGTACCTAAAAGGGAGGGGGCCTGGTGGCTCCTCACAGAAAACATTAGAACAGGGAGGAGGCTCAGAGGTTTATGACTGAGACATATGAAATGAACAGGACATACTGAGCACGGAAATAGGCATAAAGGTTTACTGGGGCGGGGGGGGGGGGGGGGATGGTTGTGACCAATGTGTTTCAGATCCAAAGAGATACTTTATAGGAAATCTCTGACCAAAATTAATTTAGTTTATAATTACTATGAGACAGGCATTGTGTTGAGTACTTTTCCACACATTACCTCATTTGACTCTTACTAGTCTCAACATAGGTGTTATTTTGCCCAGTTTACAGATGAGAAATTGGGTTATGAGATGTTATCCAACTTGCCACAGGTCCCACTGCTGTTAATTGATAAAATCAGAATAAGAGCCTAGAATGATCTATCTCCAAATGCTGTTAACCATTCTGCCATGCTGACTAATTTTGAGAAAAAAAAAGATTAAACCTATGAGAAAAACTAGCAAAGACCTTTTCTCAAGGATTTTATCTCTCACACCAGTTCCTCTATGCTTCCCTTTTTCTCTTGAACTAAAATACTCCCCCATTTACTAAGGGAGGGGTGGGTCAGAGAAACATTCACATACTATACCTATTACTCATGTCTCACAGGAACCTGAAAGGCAACTCTGTCCGTGCAGTCACGGGCAGAGGCGTAATGAAGAGTCTCTAGTACCTGAGTGAGCTCCAATATTTATATTTCACCCGAGTCCACTTTTCCTCACAGCAGTTTTCGAACTAAATATCCTCATTACACACACACACACACACACACACACACACACACACACCAAACCCCAGTAGGTCAAGAGCAGCCATGGGTGTTCACTGTGTGCAGATCTACGTGGTACAAGCTGCAGCAGCTCTGCACCCTCTTTGGTTTTGTTCCTGCTGGGTTCAGCTGTTCTAACCCTGGCACAATCATCGTTTTGCTGTCAATGGAGAAAAATAGCACATTCTCATCAATCCCTACCCAGCCAGCAGAAGAACATGCTGCCACCGAAAAGTAGCTCCAACAGTCAAATTTGTAACAATCTCTAAATTAAGTACTCCATACAAAGTCAATCACAGCCTTGCTTTCTTCTCCTACGTCATCTCCCACTCTTATCCCACCCCACACTAATGTCATCCGCATGGAATTACTTTCCAGTCCAGAAATACACCGGGCTCTTTCATGATTCTGGGCCTTTGAAAACACTGTTCTTTTTCCGTGGCGGTTTTTTCCCCTCTGAGTCAATAGACAAATTTATATCACCCTTCCAAGATCTAGCTCAAAAGCCCTCTTCTCTAGAAGTCCTTCTTTATTTTCTGTATTTCTTTCCCTGTCTCTGTTCCCATGGAACTTTAGAATGCCTACTGTTTTTCTATGCCCACGTAGAATTTATTCACATGTCTGTCTTCCCAGTGAACCTGTGAATTCCAGCACTTAGAGCAGAGCTTGACATACAATAAACATTAGATGGTGACCGGATGCTCTGCACGTGAATGAAGGGACAAGCATAATAAGAACCTATGCTTTTCCTCACAGGTCTTAAAATCTCAGTTCACACTTGTAAGTTTATGCATGTAATTTGCTGTTACTGACATAATTGTTCTCCACGAATTCAAATAAAAGCTATAAATGTGGATATTTTTCCAATCGAAAAAAAAGCAATTCTGGTTGAGGTCAGTGAGAGTAGAGAATTGGCGGGCTCACAGGACCCAAGCTCAAGAACCACAAAGAGGTGGAGAAATAGGAAGGAAGTGAGTAAGAAGGGCAGCACACTAGCTGGTAGCTGTTACCATCACGGACACCAATAATAGCTCTGATTTACTCACGTTGCTTCAACACTAGGAGTGGTCTTGATTCTTCGGCCAATTTCCCTCTTAGGTGACAGTGCTTGGCTTTCAGGCCCTTGACAGTTGTAAGACCTGCTGAGTCATTTGTTGCAGTTCTCTCTGGCATCATTCCTGTACAGAGAATGTACTTCCTCTTCCTATTCATCTACATTGTTTTCTTATAAATTCTGCAGCTATTGTTGTTACAGTGTCTCAATACCCTTTACCCTTAGAAATTACATAGTGTGGGTATGTAAACTAATATGTTTGTCTAATATGTTTTCAAGTTATATTTTCTGATCTATTCTCAAAACATTATGTTAAAATAATAATAAAGGGGTAAAAAATATGCTTTTAAAAGCAAAACATATGAAGTATAAATTATTTGTGTTAATTGACTTTATAGACACAAGAAAGACTTCCAATATTTAAGTGGACAGAATTTACAGGGCAAAAATAGAGTAACAAAAAAATCTTATTAAGGGTATTTCAATAATCCACTCAACCAGTACATGCCTGGAGTACTGCAGGTAACAAAGTCAAGCAACAGAACCCTGACTGGTAGTTTTTCAAAATCTACAGGAAAGACTCTAATTATAATGCAAAGTGCGAAGAGGGAGAATAGAGATAATATATGTAATGGGTATAAATATCACCTTACAAATTTACATACACAAGAAATATTTTTATTGTGTTGTATAATTACTGTTTTTTAGTTCTATATTTATTTTCTATTTTTATCATTTTTAATTACAGTTTATATTCAATATTATTTTGTATTAGTTTTAGATGTACAGCATGGTGGTTAGAAAATGATTATTCTTTTTTAAAAAAGATTTTATTTATTTATTTCTAGAGAAGGAAGGGAGGGAGAAACAGAGAGAGAGAGAAACATCAATGTGTGGTTGCTGGGGGCTGTGGCCTGCAACCCAGGCATGTGCCCTGACTGGGAATCAAACCTGCGATGCTTTGGTCCAAAGCCTGCGCTCAATCCACTGACCTATGCCAGCCAGGGCAGAAAATGATTATTCTTAAAAAAAAAGAAAATAATTATTTCTGATTATTTTTTATAACAAATCACCATCTTCCAGGCCAGCAAAAACTTTGACCTTGGTAATTCTTAGTTATTTCTCTACAGTGCTTTTACCTGGTGTTTGGAATTTGGGAGGAAAGCAGGGTGGAGACTGGCCCTCCAGACATTGTTCATGGCTTGCCCTGTCTGCAGGACTCCTCAGGCTCAGAGGCCTTGAACCACCTCTGTGTCCTTCAAGATAAACAGGCTTTTACAGTGCTGCAGGTGCCCTTCCCTGCCTAAGTTCTCTAGGCAGCTGGTCTTGAGGGCTTGACTGTAGAGAGGCAGAGTCATGAATTTTTTAAGGAAGCTGACTTTGGATCCCTTGGACTGGCATCCTGGGCATACCATATTTGTGTGATCTCGGGCAAAATTTTTTCAATTTCCTAAGTTTCAGATTTTCAACTGCAAAGTTAGAGCTATAATGTTATCTATCTCAGAGTTGGGAGGACAAAGGGAGGCAATTTGTTATAAAGTGCTTAGCACAATATCTAAGCACTGGTACATAGTAGGTATTCAGTAACAGCTGCTATTATTCTCAGTGTTATTGTCATTGTTATTGTTTATTAT
Organism: Phyllostomus discolor; assembly: GCF_004126475.2. Classification (NCBI taxonomy): domain Eukaryota; kingdom Metazoa; phylum Chordata; class Mammalia; order Chiroptera; family Phyllostomidae; genus Phyllostomus; species Phyllostomus discolor. The sequence continues at coordinate 54,815,358 of NC_040905.2, forward strand.
TACTGACACCATCATGCTCAGGCACTACCAGGAGTCCTCTGTCCTTTCTGCTCCTAGGGCCTACAGATCTCTTTCTCTGCCTCCCTTCCCCAGGACAGGGAAATCTTTTTCATCCGGGAGAGAGGTGCTATGTTCTCCACCACTTTCCCTTAGCCTTTCTACCTCCAGATGCACACTATTTTATCAGGATATTTTTCCTACAGTCATCTATTGAAATGTCCTCAATGTGTTTTTTTTTTCTTGGGCAGGGGGAGGAGGGAAAGGAGGTTTCTTTTTACAAAACTGCCCTGGGCAAAGAATAGCAGGGAGGGAAAGGGAAAATACAGAAAGGAAAAAAAGCATTAATTATATCTCAAAACATTATTTAGACACACTGATGAACAGTGGTATGAGAATGTAACAAAGGAAAAAATAATTCTCTGTGGGAAAAGCAAAGAAAGACAAAGGTGATCAAAACTGCACCCTAAAAGACAACTGCATGTTCACTACGCCGAAGAAGGGTGGGAAGATGCCTCCCCTCACTCTTCTATAAGTCCTCAGTGAGAAGGGACAAAGTTTATTTTGTTCTCCAATGTATATCTAATGTTGCTGGGCAACTGGCATGTCATAGGCATTTAATAAATTTTGCTAGATAAATAAATTTCTGGAAGAAAAAATAGTATGCAAAAAGCCATGAATCTTAAACAAGTTTAGATGTTTCCATGGCTGGTGTGGCTCAGTGGATTGAGCACCGGCTTGTGAACCAAAAAAAAGATTGCCAGTTCGATTCCCAGTCAGGGCAAATGCCTGGGTTGTGGGTCAAGTGCCCAGTGGAGGGTGCATAAGAGGCAACCACACATTGATGTTTTTCTCCAGCTCTTTCTCTATCCATTACCCTCTCTCTAAAAATAAGTAAGTAAATAGAATCTTTTTTTAAAAGTTTAGATGTTTAGAGAGGTAACAGGTAGATGGAAGCACAGCTTTAGACAGTAAGGTGAAAGAGAAAATAAAAATAAAACATGCTATAAAGATAAACAAGATGAACTCATTTGTATTACTAAAAACTTTAAGTTTTTCCTATAATGGAAGTATTGATTTAAGCAGAGGAATGACCAAATCAGTTATAAATGATGAGCATATGGAGCAAGGCTGGGCACAAAAGATAGTAGTTTGAGAATCAGGCAAAGTCTGCAATGCTCCAGAAAAGGAGACGGAAATATTGGACATAATTATCTGCTTCCCTGTAATAGAAGAGTATATTTCACCCTTTTCACAGCTTTGTGAACTTCCCCTTGACCTTGGACTTGGCCATGTCTTTCTTTGACTGAAAGGATGTTAGTGGGCATGGACAAGCAAAAGCTTAAAATGTCCTTGTGCACCTGAGGTAGCCTTTTGAACTCTGGGGATCTTGTGTGAGAAGATGCCCCCAGAGCCACTGAAATCCAGCCTAAGCCCCAGAATGAGGCCCATGGAGCAGACTTGAACCCAACAAGCAACCTGCAGCCCAGAGCCCGACTGTAGAATCGAGCCTTACCCAAAAGAGAATCATGAGAATAAAATGTTGTTGCAAGGTGGCCATTTAATTTTAGAGTAGTTTTCTCTAGGGTACTCTGGATTCTAAAACATGTGATTTTCTAAGACTTGGTGGCCTCAAAAAGAAAACACAATAAAATAAATAAAAATAAATCTCAAAAACAAAATAAAACAAAACAAACAAACAAAAACACCTTGGTGGCCTCCTCATCACACTGCTTTCCCTACTGTTGACAATCTCTACAAGTTTCCTGAAGTGCTACTTTGAAAGTGATGAGAAGGTCCTTGAGGAAGGCATTTGTTCCTGCAAAAACAAACAAACAAACAAAAAAACACACACACACAGAAGAGTTCCAACTCATTGTTTTGAAGAAAATCCTGAACTCAATTGAGAAACTCCAACAAATGTTTCAAAACAGAAAGTTAAGATTTAATATCATCAACTGGGGAATTTGTTAGATGAGATCTTACATATATGTTTTTAAAAATTTTTTTTCCCATAAACTGGATTTGAACCATACTATAAGTATCAATGACTGCATATTCATAGAATTGTTTGTCTCATTCTATGAGTGTTTAAAATGCAAAGCAGGGACAGAGAGGATGGTAAGAAGGTTTTAGAGGAACAATTCTTCCCCCACTTCATATTGCTAAAAAGAAGCTGGACTGGCTAAGGCCCTCACACACAGTCTCTTGGATAACTGCATTCAAATGGGGCATTACTTAAGAAAGAAAAAACCCCTGACAGGTTAGAGTATTATAGGGTTTCCCAAGGGTTCCTAAGGCAAGATCACAGTCTCATGGCTAAGTGTGGAGTTTTCCTCAATGAAAGTTTATCTTCTCTTTGTTAATCATCCTAGATGAGATCCAATATGAGTCAAGAAATGAAGATTGAAAGCCTTAGATTAACATGCATGGCATCTTTATTTTGGGCCTAGGAATTTGGACAGAGCTCTGAGTCATGGATATGCTGGAATATTCCTGGCAAGCTGTCAGTCAGCCTGAAGCTGGACCAATAACAGGTCTGAGGTTCTGTCTCCTCTGAGAGTAGCCACTTTTATAGCCCATGGTAACTTACGGTCTTTGCTGTACTTTCCTTACAAAGTTTAGTTAACATTTTAATCTGGTCTCAGTTGTGCTGTGGGGAGTAAAGAGGGGCCTAGTTCATTTTTCAGGAGAAGAGCAAAAGGTTAGGCTAGCATGGAATTTGAGAGGCAGCAGTGGTGGGGACTATCTGGGAGCCCATAGGTTTGGTGGTCTCATGAGGAGGACCAACAGCAAAGGCAGCAGTGCAAGCAGAGGCCACCTGGTCTTCACTAGATGTGAGGAAGGACCCAGGAAAACCCTCAGAAGTAAAGCAGGCCTATTTCCAGTGCTTAGAATAGTAGAGGCTCAAGCTGTAATAAATGGGGAAATAAAAGAAAGCATGATCTAATTTTGTGGTGACTAGCTGGTAAAATCTGGAACATTACATAGCAACAATTACTGTTTATCACTAAATAATATTTTTCCAATTTATAATTGACTTTTTTCTTAAAATGCAAAATTAATGCAATTCTATAAAAAATTTAAGAGCATAATCCAAAATGTAAATTCTGAAATATAAACATATTTTTCACTTAAAAAATGTATCTTTGTAAACAATAACTAACTTGTATGGCAAATAACCACTAACATGGACATATGGAAAGAATGCAGATGGCCAGGAGTTTTGAGGAGGACATTAGTAAGAGGTTATCTAAAATAAGATGCTTCCATCAATGCCAAGAACATATTAATGAGAGAGAGGAAATGATATTCTTGGCTTTTTAAAGATGCATTTGGCTTCTCTCTTTAAAGACCACTCTCCTGAAATTAAAGCATTAATATTTGAAAAAAAAAATGTATACTTTCAAAAAATGCAGAACATCATTTTTTGGTTATTTATAGCAGCTTAGAACAGTTTGGTTTCTGTAGCCAAGTTAATTTAAGAACCAGGTTGAGGGGGCGGGTGAGGGAAGCAAGCTTCCTTCTTCCCATCCTAAAAAAGAAGCTATGTCTGGTGCTTTTGAATGAAGTTTTAATTGATAATATTTAAAAACACAAATTTCAAAACTACTTCTAAACAAAATGCTTGCCATTTCACCTGTTCACTTCTAGATTTATAAAATAGAATATCTAGCTAGACAAATTTCTTCAAAGAAGAGATAATACAGACTTCACAAAAAACCACTGGATCTTTTAAATGTGCTTGTAAGTCATTCTCTAAGGAATCCAAGCTCTCAACATGTCTAAAATTGGACTGTCTTATGGGAGGGACAAATGGAGATACATTTTTTTATTTGTTTGTTTATTTGTTTTATTGAACTTATTGGGGTTGATGAGATTTTGTAGGTTTCAAGCGACTATTTCTATGATACACGACCTATACATTGTGTTGTGTGCCCAGCACCCAAAGTCAAATCATCTTCTGTCACCACATATTTGGTCCCCTTTACCCTTTACCACCCCACCCCTTCCCCTATGGAAACTACCATACTATTGTCTGTGTTATGGAGATACTTTTGCTTCTCATAAAATGGAGAAACAATTGTCCATTTGAATTTTAAATCTTTAAGATCTTAATTCATTTCCTCTTGAGAATCAGTATTACTTTTTGGTTTTCATTCACAGTTACAAGCTAGAGTGCTGCTTAATTAATATTTATTTACTAATTCATTTATAGAACATATGAACCCATGCCTGGTTAGCATGGACATTTGCAGGGCCTTGTGAGAACTATAAGCAACAGGACATGGGGGACCTAACTCTCCAAGAGTTCCAGCACTCTTCTATAAAGAGGCAAAACTAAGACCCTATGAGCACTACTAAAAAAAAATTTATCTTTTCAAGCCTATTACTTGGTCTTCAAAAACTGCATAGAACCAAACATTCCTACCAATATAGAACTGATTTAAAAAGTGCTCTCTTATTGCTTCCTAAAAATATGTATCTTTTCAAAACACAGTGGTATCATCATAAATAGAAACAGATGGGGAGGAATATCAGCAATTGCCAGCCAAAAGAACTTAAGTACATAAAAATCAAGTGTGTTAAGACTTGAAACTTTTCTATTATTAATGAAATGGAGTACCACGAGGAAATGCAAGGAGATGAGAGTAATAGCAAAGTCATGAATTAAATAGCGACTTTAAAGCGTGAGTTCATAGTTCCCTGGAACTGACACCTCCGTGCTCAAGTTTTTTCAGTGGGGAATGATGAAATAGTACTATTGCTTCAGTACGATAGATTCAACATACAGAAAATTTACTTTAGTATCAAGATGTTAAGGTAAGTGACATCAAGTACTTATCGCAGCTATTTTAACAGCTTATACACATGCCTTCCTTGGCTGCACACATGTAAGGACTCTCCTACATTTTCCTTACAACACAAGAAAAATCAAACCTGTGTTTATTGTGTCTGAACTTGCTTCACTAGAGATGAATTTCATGACTGGGGTAACATTATAAAAATATTAATACTGAGAAAGGAGTCTCAGAATGTAGGAGAGGTTAATTCATATGTATCTCTCACCACCAAAAAACACCAACGACCATGCACAGCTTTGTTTCCAATCTCTGTAATGCCCTTGAAATTGCTCCCACAACAGCCACTTTAAAAGGTTTGGTAGATAGTGGGCACACAGTGCAATACACAGATCCTATATCATAGAAATGCACACTTGAAACCTATATTATTTTATGGCACACCCATAACTTTAATATGATCCCATGTCATCCTAATAAATGTAATAAAAAGAAAAGATACTTTAGTGAAATAACATTAAAAACAAATAACCAAGAAGTTTAGATAAATAAATAAATAAATAAGTAAAGCATACAATGAAGGAAAAATAGTTCTTCCAATATCTTTGTAACATAAGTGGCAGGAGACTTTATTTTTAATAAAATTCATTATCACAGTCCATCATCAATCTTCATTTAAGTACCTTGAGAAAAAATGTGTCTTATTTAATTATCTTCCTTAACACCTAATTATCATAAATCTATTAGTTCTCATAAAAGCTTATTGAATAGAAGAAGAAATAAAATAAATACAATGTCAAGGATATTTTTATCTACATTATTTATCTATAATGTAACGGTAACACAGTAGCAGGCACTGGGTGAAAGATCTAGCAGAACCTGAGTCAAGTGGCTGAAAGTAACATTGTATTACTTGTTTTATTCCCTAAGGTTTAGAGTTTTTGTTTACAATTAAATGCACCATAACAATGAAGGAAAATAAAAAATCAGTGAATTATGTCATTTTGGAGTCCTTACTAACTTACTCCTGAAAGTCTGAGGCTATGTTCCTAAGCTTAACAGGGTTTTTGTAGCTCAACTAATTATGTGCAGAATAAAATTCTCTATTTACAATGGATAACATCATCTTTACATAATAATAGTCAATAGGTTTTCTTCGCAGCTTGTCAAGGAACACAAAACCATTGAGAGTCCCAGAACAGGAATAGTTAACGTTGGGGTAAAATGAGTAAAAAAGTAAATGCATTGACTCACTGTGGCTCATCAACTGATCACCATACTTTCTGAACACATTTATTTTTCAGGATATGCAAATTGTACCTTTCTTATTTTCACTGATTCCTCTGTCAACGTATCACTCCAGTTTTTGGAACTACTTTTCAGCCCTCAGATACCTTCAGACATAAAACTGTTCTGCATGTGCACAAGCACACTGCCAACCTGACCTGTCTTCCTTCCCTACCTCAACATGCACAGCTCTTGAGGAAAAGTAATGGTGATGATGATATATTGATAGCAAACAAATAGAGGGCACACTTAAAAGTATAATGTGAAGCAGTTGTATTTGCAGATAGATTATTCAAAAAGAAGTGGCTAGAGCATGTATTGGAACCAGGAAAGATTATTAAGAATGCAGGGCTATTGGCTGCCAGTTGGCTTCCACCATGCACTTGAGGTTTGAAGGGAATGGAGGAGTTATGGAAGCCAAAGGAGAGGAAAGTATATCACAGTAGGCTGCCTTGAGAGGACTAAAGACTTTCTATACAGGATCCTAGCTGTCTGAGAAAACATCAAAGCAAGAAGACCAGGTAGCTGGAAACCATTTATGGAATGGAAACAGGTTAGCCTTTGGAGGGCGGAGGACATGGTGGAAGGGTAGAGGTGGATCTTTAGGAGAAAAAAAAACAGTTATCTGACATGGTGACATTGAAAAAAAAACCTTAGCAGGAGGAAAAAGTCACTCTTTTGCAACAACGAATGCTTAGTAGATGGTTCTTATCTTCTCTTGGCAGATGGATTTGAATATGAATGACCCTGGAAATAATGGGATTCTTTTCCCAGAGGATCCAGTAAATATTTATTGATCAGCAGCTACTATATGTCACGACTTATTTTAAACGCTGGAGAGTAGAACGTGAATGCCCCATTCTAGACTGTGCTGCCGAAGGCCATAGTCTGGAAAGAGAATTAGTCCCATAAACATAATTCCAACACAATGAAGAAATGCAGTCAATGAAATTTTGAACTCCTTAAGAACATGGACTAAGTCATATTCTCTTTTTTTGTATAATAAGCACCTAGCAAAATGGTGAATGCATAATGGGGCTAAATAAATGCTGAATAAGTGAAAGGTACAGGGTTTGTACCCAGAGGTAATGTGGAAGAGCAGGCTCCACTCTCTGATAAGTCTTCAGCAAACTTGTGAGATGGGAAAAACTGGCAGTTCACAAGTGTCATTTTTCTTTTCCATATATAAATTTTTATTTTTAATTCCCTAAAAATATTTAGGATTTTTTTTTCAAAATGTCAGTGAGGCATTCCATCAACCCTATTTAGACTGTCTTCTTTCTACTCAGTTAAAACTTGTCCTGCTTCTGAGATCCCTGCTTTTTTCCCCTCACCCAAGGACATTTTTTCATTGCTTTAACAGAGAAAGGAAGGGGGAAGGAAGTGAGAGAGAGGAACATCAACTGGGTACCTCCTGTGTGCCAAAGATCATACACACATGGACCAAGGGTTGAGCACACCCAGGCCAGGGAAAAAACCCACAACTCTTTGGTTATGGGACGACGTTCCAACCAACTGACCACACTGGCCAGGACCTTAGGTCTCTATTTTTGATATATATTTTATAAACATGTAATGTCTACTCTGAAATTATTCAATATACAAAATATTTCAAGTGATAAAGAAGGCATATCATTGGGTAAAATGGTCTACTCAACTGTAGTAGAATAATTAGCTAGCATATTGTGATGAAGGTAAATTTATAATTCATGTATCATATTACAATAATTTCAGACTGAGTTAAGGTTTTTAAATGAAGTAACTTCAGTCAAGGCGGCAGCAGAGGTCAGTGTAGTAGACACCTCCTCCCCCAACCACATCCAAATTACAAACTAAATTACAGAACCACCATCATTCAGAGCTGCCCGAAATCTGGTTGAATGGAAATCCTACAACTAGGGAATTAAAGAAGAAGCCACATCAAGAATGGTAGGAAGGGTGGAGACATGGAAGGGGCTGGTCCCATACTCACCTGCGTGGGGGACCTCCACCCACAGGGGCCCCCCACCTCCAGCCGCCACAGATGAGAATAAGTCTACAAAGAAATGACCTGCTTGGGGACGAAAAGTGGCCAATCTCTCAAAGAAGGACCAGGACCATTTTCCTCAATGGGCTTTTATTGGGTTCAGTTTGTGCAGGAATACAGTAAAGCCCATCAATCATTGTTAGGCAGTAAGGATCAAACACTACATAACATTCAAAGAACTCTGAGGGCTTATTCTGAGTCAGGGTCAGTTAGCTAAAGGGCTATAAAACTTTGGGAAACAAACTCATTTCCTGCTTGGACCCTTATCAGAAAATTGAGAGCATTCTTAGCAAAGCAGGTTTCACAGGATTTTATGTATTCTTTCTTAGGCCTGATCACCCCAGGGAACCCACCCTTTCTGGCACAGGGCTGCACCACCCTCTGTCATTGTTTCAGGCTTAAGTCAGGCAGGGGAAGTAAGGCAGTCAAGAGATTAGGAGACTTCTTGCAGACAGAATGAGGACTCAGGCTATCTCAAAGCCGAGGGGCTAGGGTCCATCACCCCCTTTGTAGCCCTCCAAGTCCTTCCCTGGGAGCCCCTTTGTGACCATCCCTGTCTTAGGTTGTTCCTCCCTTGAGGAATTTTACCCATCATTGGCAACCAGCCAGGCTTGGGGCCAAGCAGGGTGAAGTAAAAAGGGCAGAGGTGGTGCCCCTGCCAGGGAGATAAGCTTTATCTCTTTAGTGGCTTGGGCTCCCAAGTTCTCTCACTCAGCCTTAGCTGTGGGGGTTACAGCTTCTCAAACCAGGCAGGGCAGTTCCCAACACATGAGCAGTGCAAAAAGACTGGGAGGAATATCTGCCTGCAGAGGTCCCTCCTGAGGAGCAAGTGATCCTAGCCCTAAACCAGGCTTTCCAGCCCACAGCTCCAGTGCCAGAAAAATAGGTCCCCATGACTTCTGGCTGTGAAAATCAGCAGGTTGAGTCCTGACTGGTTTAGCTCAGTGGGTTGGGTGTCATCCTATAAATTAAAAGGTTGCCCAGTTTGATTCCCAGTCAGGGCACATGCCTGGGTTATAGGCCAGGTCCCCAGTTGGGGGCATGCTAGAGGCAACTGATCAATGTTTCTCTCACACTTCAATGTTTCTATCCCATTCTTTCTCTCTAAAAATAAATAAATAAAATCTCTTTAAAAATCAGCAGGGATTGAAGCTGAGGGAGACAGAAGGCTTCAGGAGTCCCAGGAAGCTCCTCTTAAAGTGTTTTTGCACAAACTCATTCATACTTATTCCTTCTGAGCCCCAGCACTGAGACAGCATCTTGAAAGGCACCAGAGAGATACAGGGAGGAACCAAATTGTCTGGCCTCAGGGCAAGTGCTAAGAGGCAGCTCTCCTCCAGATAGAAGTCCTGGCAGAGGCTGTTGTTCCATTGATGAGCCTTACCCCCACAGAGCCAGGAGGTGGGTACCATATCTGAGTCTCCATCAGCCTGGCTCATACTGTTGGCCCACCTTCGTGATTTCCTAAGATCCTGCCCCACCCAACTGGTGGGCCTACCCAAGCAATTTCCGGTGGCTTTCCCATATGAATGGCCTGTCTGGGCACATGCTTCAGGTTTTCCTAAAATCTCTCAAACAAGAAGCAACTGACCTCAGCATGTCCTGCACCTCCTACTGAGTGGCTCCAGGTCTGGCACTAGAAGCAGCCAGCCTTTGTTTGCAGCTTAGCCTCTCCTGAATACCTCCAAGCCCAGCACAAGTGGCAGCCATCTACAGATACCTTTATAGCACATGGCAGATAGCCCCAGGCAGAACACAGGAAGCAGCTGACCTTGGCCTGCATCTACCAGGAAGCCCCAGAACCAGTGCACCCAGTGGACAACTTCAGACCATTTCAAAGAATCACCCAATCACCTCCACAAGTGACACACTCAAGGGGCAGACTTAATGGTTACCACAGCCCCACTGCAGTAAGTACTGCTCTGTGATGTCGGCGCCTACACAGCTCATCCTTCATGGTGGTCAGAAGTTGGTGGTCAGAGGTTATAGCAGGCCCTTACAGCTGATTGGCCTGGGGATAAATCCCACTGATGTGCCAATAGCAATCAAGGCTCAACTACAAGAGGAGGGTGTACACAGTTCAATGGGGGTTGCAACTCAAGTGCCCAGTCTGGATGATAGGGGAGGCTGTGCCACTGGACCCTATAGAACATCTACTACATTAGGCCACTCTACCAAGCTAGGAGACCTAGCAGCTCTACCTAATACATAGAAACAAACACAGGGAGACTACCAAAATGAGGATAAAAAGAAAAATGTCCCAAATGAAAGAATAGAACAAAACTCCAGAAAAAGAAATAAACAAAATGGAGACAAGCAATGTGCTAGATGGAGTTCAAAATACTGGTTTTAACAATGCTTAATGAACTTGGTAAGAACATCAACAGTATAAAAAAGAACCGGTCATTTTACCCTGAACACTCTTCATTGGGATAAAGACATAGAATGAAGACTAAACACATTAATTGATAGGCAGGAAAATTGAACCTGTAAGCTGAGGCTGCATGTGGCATAAACTGATTTTAAAAATCACCAAGCTTTGGAATGTATCCATAAATAAAACAAATGCAAAATGTAATCTTTTAGCAAAATACTCAGATTTACTCAGCAAATGCAATAAATGAGCATAAAAACATTAAACAAATATATAATTCAGGGATTAATTATTCACTTCACAAAATGGGTTTATATTTTAGGAAAGTATTTTTAAAAGAAGCCTTCATTTGTATATTAAATATGTGACTCAATTTACAAACATTTGAGTTATTACTGCCGTTATGGGGTGCTATTAGTTGTTCATTATGAGATGTTCTTGTGTGGAACCAGGAGTCACACTTACAAAAATTTTTGAATAACAGTCAGAAATATTTAAATCTTACATGTATCTATTTCTTGATTTTCAGTGGGGGTGATGATACAAAAAAGTCTGTTGAAAGTACCATTTTAACAAATGTGCCATATAAATCATTAACGTAAGCTACTTTTATGATGACAGGCTATAGGTCAATTTCATGAGAGAGTAAGTCGCACTGCAAGTCCTTCTCACTACCATTGTTATATTTTAAATTCCTTCTCTGTACTTTTTGCTACAATTATTCCTCCCTTTTGGGGGGGGTGTCTCCATTATACCTGCATATTTGTCTTCTATCTTATTTCTTCCTCCTATTTCATTCCTTGCTGTCTATCCCTTATGTCCACTGTGGTACCATGGTACCCAATGACATCACCAACATTGCTTGGTTCTCTTAGTAACATTATTATATCTGGGTATTAGTAAATTAGTATATGCAAGTATATTAGACTGTAGCCATATGGTCTGTGGAACTGTCGGCTATTCAACTTAGTGGGCACATGGAAATGCATAGTGCTGGGAGGGCTTTATCTATGAAACAAGCACCCACAACCATAGTTTAAATTCCCTGATTTTATTTAGCCTCTGGGAAATTTCTCAGAGCTTGACTTTATTTTCAGAGGGTCAATTTAAACACTAAATTCTCACTCTGAAAAATAAACACTTCCCATATTTCTGAGCAAGACAGCTGTATAATTACTAATAAATCAGATAATGTAGATAAAGCAGTTCATGTGACTTCTAGTTATATTTATCTACAACATACCTGAGAATTTGGTTTAGTAAATACACAAAAACACTGTGAAGAAGTATTTAAAGGAGAACAGGATTGCCAAATGAAGGAAAAATGCAATGCTCTGGAGTAAATGGGTCTTAAAATAGTGCTAACATTTTTTTTCTCCTCAAAATAAGCTTGGTCACTACTTAGCAGACAGAGCTATTGCTCATATTTTCCTCATCTGCTGTGTTACTATCCATATCATTTGAGTCAAAGAATTAGGCATGTATGAAAGAGCACAAAGGCTGTCTCCAAATTTGTGAGTGGGAATAGTAAAATAATAAGACTGCCACAGATTTGCAGATTCAGATTTCCAGAATCTGGTGGTGCCTGCCACTTGTGATAACACCATGAGAATAACATCACATTTTTATTGAATTATATTGGGGTTACATTGGTTAATTAAGTAAGTTTCAAGTGTACAATTTTATAATACATTATCTGTATATTGTGTTGTGTTCACCACCTATATACCTATATCCAAGTCTCCTTCTGTCAGCATTTATCCCCCCCTTTACACTTTTCTACCTGTCCCACCTCCTTTTCCCTGTGGTAATCACTATACTGATATCTAAATCTATGAGGTTTTTTTTAATTAAATTTACTGCGATGATATTGGTTAACAGAGTTATATAGATTTTGAATGTATGTTACTACGATACATGATCTGTACATTGCATTGTTTTGTTTTGTTTTTGCTTAATCCCTTCACCTACTTCACCCAGGCTCCTAAATTTCTCCTCCCTGACAGCTGTCAGTCTGTTCCCCATATCTGAGTCTTTTCTATTTTGCAGTTGATTTTATTAGATTATACATATAATTGAAATCATATGGTATTTGTCTTTCTCTGGATGGCTTATTTCCCTTAGCATAATATCTTCTAGGCCCATTCATGCTGTTGCAAAAGGTAAGATTTCCTTCTTTTTATGACCAAGTGGTATTCTACTGTGTGCATGTACCACAGCTTTTTTGTCTGCTCATCTGCTGATGGACACTTGGGCTGCTTCCATATCTTGGCCATTGTAAATAACACTGCAATGAACATAGAAGTGCACATGTTTTTTCGAATCAATGCTTTGTGTTTCTTAGGATATATTCCCAGAAATGGAATTGCTAGGTCATAAGGCAGTTCCATTTTTAATTTTCTGAGGAAATCTATACTGTTTTCCACAGTGGCTGCACCAGTCTACATTCCCACCAACAGTTCATGAGGGTTCCCTTTTCTCCACATCCTCACCAACAATTGTTGTTTGGTGATTTATTGTCCATAGTCATTCTGACAGATGTGAGGTGATATCTCATTGTGGTTTTAATTTCCATTTCTCAGACATTAGTGACATTGAGCATCTTTTCATATGCCTATTGGCCATCTGTGTGTCTTCTCTGGAAAAATGTCTATTCGGGTGCTTTACCTATTTTTTAATTGGGTTGTTTGGGGTTTTTTGGTGTTGGACATCACATTTTTAATATTGAAGCATTCTCTCAAAGACTTTGAAAGTATAGCTAATGCCAAAATCCCTTAACTATTACATGAGTCAGGTGTTTGAACAGATAGCTATTTAATTAGCTTCTTTCAGATTTTCTAGAATTAGATTTCATTTGACATAGAATATTAATAATTAGTTATATCCCTTATTTACAAATCAATAGAACCAAATATGGAGGTAAAATAGTACATGAAGTTAATTTTAAAATGTGTGATTGGAGGCATATATGAAATATTGTGTAACTATTATTTTCTTTTTCTTTAATCAATTTCTTAAATAAATCAATGCTTTTGACTCTTCTTGTGTCTCACTCGGTGTCAATTGCCTCAGATCCCAGAGTGTCAGTTTCCTGTTCACTGATTTCTTCTCTGCTTGGTTAACTTTACTCTACCTGAACTGAGTTAAAAATGTCTATTTATATGAAAAGACAGTGGATAACTATACATAGTTCACACTCTGCCTAGTAATGCTGTAGATTTCATTATGTTTTCTATTCATTTACTGATCCAGAACATTAGGGATATAGACTATGTACTCATGGATTTGCTTCAATATAAATATACATATATTTTTAAATTCTCACTTGAGGATATGTTTTTATTGATTTTAGAGAGAGAGGAAGGCAAAGAGAAAGAGAGACAAACATTGATATGAGAGAGAAACAGGTTGCCTCCTGTACACAATTGAACCCGCAATATAGGTATGTGTCCTGACTGGGATCAAACCTGCAACCTTTTGGTGCACAAGACAATGTTCTAACCAACTGAGACCCTGGCCAGGGTTGATTTGCTTATATTTTGAGACAATATTATTTGTCCAGGTTACCTCCAAATCTAATCATAACATCCTCTTCTTGTGTTAGCAAAGGAGTTACATCCTCAATACAACTCTAAAGTCATTTTTCCCTACAGAGCCAAGAGAAGGTAATTCAGTCCAATTACTTTTACTTACTCAGGAATAATCTGACAACTTAAGTCAGCAATTTTCAACCTTTTTCATTTTGTGACACACATAAACTAATTACTAAAATCCTGTGGCACACCAAAAATATATTTTTTTAGCATCTGACAAAAAATAGGTAATTTGGTTCATTCACACTAGAAGGCTATTGTGTTGGTTGTTGTCATTTTATTAAATTTGACAATCTAAGGAAAAAGAGGTCAGTGCCCCTGACTAAAATAGTCAGGTACTGCATGTTTTGGAAATTCTTGTGGCACATCAGTTGAAAATCACTGGTTTCAGTGATCAAACTCACACAACTTGTTAGAAACTCTCAGGCTTCTAGTTCCAGTTCAGTGTCTTGCCCCTTCAAGTAACTTATTTACTTGAATGTGTGTGTACTCACTGTACTTAGAGTATATGTGCTACTGGAGGAGTTTTCAAACAAAATCAAGTTCATACCAATTGTTTGTTGGTATCATAAATAGCAACAGCAACTGAGCTTATAGATGAAGAAGCGCTTCACAATATTCTCGCATTTTTTTGTAAAAAGGAAAGATTCTATTAGATGACTCTATTGCTCCAACTAGTTTTAATATTCTCTGAATCCATGAATCATCCTAGTACACACTGGTATGCAGCAAATGGCAAGAGGGATGCCTTTGTAAACTGAAAACATTGTTATAAATTCCTTTAATGCACATTTATTGCTGAAAAAATAGAATAAGAATAACCATCACAGCTAAAATGAGTATTTATTCTCCTTTAACCTTTCCATATCTCATGCTGCCCTGCCCCCACTATTTTCCCTCTGATTCCCCATCAATCCACATAATGTGCTCTGTCTATAAACGATGTGTGGTAGAATAAAGAAATCACATTTTTGGCATAATATAGAAACAGTATTTGAATCTAGGCTTGCAACTTTGAACTATAGACTTAATCTTCTCTGAGTTTCTTCCTATAATGGAGGGTTACTAATATAAACCTATAACGATGGTTGTAACAATCAGTGATTATAAATGGAATATGCTCAGTACAGTTTTGTGATGATAATAATGATAATTATCAGACTTTATTATCATTACAAAACAAGTATTTAGCAAACTTGATGGGTGAGATGAGTGGAAGGAGGAGCCAAAGGGACCAACTTTATTCCCTCAAACATTATAAACTCACTTTTCTCTTTGCTCTTATAATACTGTGCTCTGCCAAAGTGCAAGGGACAAATATAGTTCACTGCTATTTAAAAATTCATTGAAAGCACAGTTCTACTTTACTTTGGTGGACCCTAACATTACTGCTTACAGGTCCCATTACAATGATATCTGCATGAGTAATTGAAATATCTTAAGGCAGACTTTTTATCTTTTTCTATGTTGCTTATAGCTTATATTATCAATGCTCATTGGTTTCAGATGAAAGTATAAGTGTTAAAATGTTGGACTTAGTTAACAATGTGTAATTGTGGTTAGTTAAAATGAAGGCCTACATTGGCATGTACCAAATAAGGAAACAAAAAAAAGACTGAATTGGAAATAAATTTTGAAAGAAAAGTGAATCTAAAGCAATGAACAATATGCTTGATATTCCTGAATTGAAAGCAGATGGAGTGAAGGAAAAAATATTAAAATGGTGAAATATTTGGGGATAAAAATGTCTCCTACAAAATATATTAATTTATCTTTCATGACTCCTATTTTCTAAGATTAAGGTGACTGCACTGCATGCAGTTTGTAAAAACTATTTCCTGGCAATAAAAGTAATTTACATTCACTACAATTGTAAATTCACAGCATATATGGAGAGGCAAAGGGGAGAAAAATGAAGATTGCCTCCAAGTTAATCACTGTTAACCTGTGGTATCTTTTCATCTGTCCTTTTTTTCTATGTGTAATGTGTACTTGATCTTATTTTATACAAATTTGGATGTTAGTATATAAATAGCTTAAAAACTTACTATGGAATTTTTTGACATATAAAAATGTAGAAACATAAAACTTCACGTGTAACCACCAGTGATCAAGACATGGCCATCCTGCCTTGGCTATACCTTACCCTATGCCTTTAGCCTCAAATTATTTTAAAGCAAATCCCGATGATTTGTCATTTTATCCATAAGTGCTTCAACATTTACCTCTAAAAAGATAAGAACTCTTTCGACAAAACAAACCAAAACATCAACAAAATGTCAATATCAATCATTAACAACAAAAATTTCCTCATATCATCAGAGACATTATGTTTTCTTCAAATTTGGCTTCTCTTTGATAATATCATGGTGATCTTTTTTTAAAGATTAGTTAGTAAGTTAGTTAGTTATTTTAGAGAGACAGGAAGGTAGGGAGAAGGAGAAGGAGAGAAACATTGATGTGAGGGAGAAACATCGATCAATTGCCTCTTTGAACACACCGTGACCTGGTACCCAACCTGCAACCCAGGCATGTGTCCTGACCAAAATTAGAACCAGCGACTTTTCACTTTGTGGGACAATGCCCAACCAAGTAAACCACACCAGTCAGGGCTCATGGTCATCTTTAATTTGCAGTATAAGAGTCTGTGATACAGAAAAGCTGACATAATTTATATTGACAAAAACATATAGGAGTGTCAATTTTTCTACATTGCATCCCATATTGGATTTTATCATTCTTTTAATCATTGTCAGTTAGATTTAAAAAAAAAACTTTCATATTTTTGTCTATTTATACTTTTGTGAATTGATTATTTACGTTCATTACTTAGTTACAATTGAGGTGTTTGCATTTTCTTATTGATTTGTAAGACTTCTTCATAAAGATGTGTGTATTTTCAAATTGTTCACATTCTGTTTAGTATCACAATAATTTTACTTTATGTTTTCTATTCATTTACTAAGGTAGAGCACTGAAGACAAATGATGTGCATCTGTGGATTTCTTTATATTGTAGGAAATGCCCTTTGCCCAGGCGACTTCCAAGCCTAATCATAAGACCTCTTCTCTCTTTCACACTGAATATTAACTTTTGTCACATATGCTATAAATATTTTTCACCTTTGCTTACAGTAGTCTTTCTCTGTGCTAAAATTTTACTATCCAAGATGAACATAAATAGTACCAATTTCCTTCTTATATTTTTGCTACTTTATTTTATCTTTAAATTTTATTTATTTATTTTTAAATCATTTTTAATTATAGTTGACATACATTATTATATTAGTCTCAGGTGTACACCCTAGTGATTAGACATTACATAACTTACTAAGTGATTATCCTGATAAATCTTGCACCCATCTGACACTATACATAGTTATGAGAATGTTATTGACTATATTCCCTATGCTATTATTTACATCCCCATGATTGTTCTATAATGGCCAATTTGTACTTCTTAATCCCTTCACCTTTTTAACCATCCACCTACCCCATTCCTATCTGGCAACTGTTAAAATATTCTCTGTATCTATGAATCTGTTTCTGTTCTGCTAGTTCATTTTGGTTTTTAGATTCAATTGTGGATAAATATGTAATTAATGCTATTTTATCATCATATTTTTAATCTTCTTCCTCTTCTCCTTCTCTTCTTCCTTCTTCTTCTTAAAGAAGACCCTTTAACATTTCATAAGATACTAGTTTGGTGGTGGTGAACTCCTTCAGCTTTTTATTGTCTGGGAAGCTCTTCATCTGCCTTCCATTCTAAATGATAGCTTTGCTGGATAGAGTAATCTAGGTTGTAGGTCCTTGCTTCTCATCACTTTGGATACTTCTTGCCAGTCCCATCTTGCCAGCCAAGTTTCTTTTGAGAAATCAGCTGAGGGTCTTATGGGAATGCCTCTGTAGGTAACTCTCTGCTTTTCTCTTGCTGCTTTAAAGATTCTCTCTTTATCTTTAACCTTTGATATTTAATTATGATGTGTCTTGGTTTGTTCTTCTTTGGGTCCAACTTATTTGGGACACTCTTGCTTCTTGGACTCATATGCCTATTTCCTTCACCAAATTAGAGAAGTTTTCTTTCATTATTTTTTCAAATAAGTTTTCAATTTATCATTCTTCTTCTTCTCCTTCTGGCACCCCCATGATTCAGATGTTGGTATATTTAAAGTTGTCTCAGCAGTTTCTAAGCTTGTCCTTGTTTTTGTTAATTCTTTTTTTCTTCCTTCTGTTCTGATTAAATGCTTTTTCCTTCCTCGTGTTCCAAATAATTGGTTTGATTCCTGGTTTCTTCCTCCTCATTGTTGGTTCCCTGTAGATTTTTCTTTATATCTCATAGAGTAGCCTTCATTTCTTCCCTTATATTTTTGCCATACTCAGTGAGTTCTTTAAGCATTCTGATCACTAGTATTTTGAACCCTGCATCTGATAGGTTGGTTATCTCAGTTTGATTTAGTTCTTTTTCTGGGGTTTTGTTCTGTCCTTTAATTTGAGCCATATTTCTTTGTCTCCTCAATTCAAAAGCCTCTCTGTTTCTGTGTATTAGATAGAGCTGCTTTGACACCCTGTCTTAGAAAAGGCACCTGTAAATTGTGTAGCAGAACATTAGGTAATTACCAGGGTGGGGCAACCCATTTCACCACTTTGTGGTTATGTGTGGGGGGAGGAGGGCTCAGAGGGTATGATGCTGCTGTCTGGCTTCTGGAGGTTTGCCTGGCACTCACCCTGTGTGACTGGTCCCCTTCCAGCTGCTGCCGTGGTGGTTAATCCCAGTGTGGGTGGGTTTGTGTATGTTCTAAATCTGTGCAGGCCACTGAAACTCTCCTGAAAATCCGACAGTTTATTCTACCACCTTAACTCCCACTGGTTTTTATAGCCAGAAGTTATGGGGATTTATCTTCCTGGCACTGGAACTCTGGGCTGTGTGGTCTAGCCTGGGGCTGGGATCACTCACTCCCAAGATAGGCCTCCCAATTTTTACCCATCCCAGGTGAATGTGGGACCACCCATAGCGCCACCACCACCTCTCTATATCACACCACATCTCCACGCCTCTCTGCCGCTCTGAACAACTCCACCCCTCTTACTCCTCTGGATGAATGTGGATTCATTTAAATCCATGATTGTCAGACTTCCATACAACTCAATTTTCTGATCATTCTAGTTGCTAGTTGTTTTGAGAAATAGTTTTAATTCTCTCTGTGGTTACACAAGGAGGCCAAGCATGTCTGTCTACCTATGCCTCCATCTTAACTGGAGGTCCCTGCCTATTTTTCTTTACTCTAAAAACATCCAGCATTTTTATGCTATCCCACTTCTCCCCCTCCTCCAGAGCTGTCACTATGCCTAGATCTGCCCTAATGATCAGTTCTTTACCACTAGGAATTTTATTAGGTTGTATACTAAATGGATCTTAGCAGTTTGGAGATTTTAACAAGGAAACCAGATACTCCCATTCCTAGGGAATACTCTTCTATCTAGGAAGTTTATCTTTCCTGCCTGAGTTTTTAAAATTAAAAGTTTATTTTTAGAGCAGTTTTAGGTTTACTCCAAAATTGAGGGGAAGCTACACATAATTTCCCATATACCTCCTGCCTCATGCATTGTCTCCCCCACTATCAACATCCCCAATCAGAGTGGTATATTTGTTCACATTGATGAACCTTCGTTGACATGTCATAATCGATTAAAGTCCACAGTTTATATTACAGTTCACTCACAGGGTTGTACATTCTATGGATTTGGACAAATATATAATGGTATGTATCCATCATTATAGTATCAAAGTTTCATTAACCTAAAAACCCTGCTTGCTCTGCCTATTCATTTTCCCTCACTCCCCATCCCCCCCCAACAACCACTGATCTTTTCACTGTCTCCATAGTTTAGCTTTTTCCAGAAGATCATATAGTTGACATCATACATTATGTAGCAATTTTAGACGAGCTTCTTTCACTTCATAATACACATTTTAGGTAACTCCATGTCTTTTAGTGCTTCATAGAATAATTCTTTTTAGCATTGAATAATATTTCATTGTCTGGTTGTACCAAAGTTTATTTATTCACTAACCTACTAAGGAATATCTTGGTTACTTCCAAGTTTTGTCAATTATGAACAAAGCTGCTATAAATATCCATGTGCCAGTTTTTATGCAGACCTAAGCTTTCAATGCCTTTGGATAAATGCCAAGGAGCACAATTTGGACCATATGGCAAGAGTATATATCATTTTGTAAGAAATCATCAAGCTTATCCTAAAGTGGTTGTAACATTTTGCATTCCAACCAGCAATAAATGAGCATTCCTGTTGCTCTTCATCCTGATCACCATTTCATAATGTCAGTTCCAGATTTTGGCCATTCTAATCAGTGCATAGTGGTATCTTGTTGTTTTAATATGCATCTTTCTGATGACATATGTTGTTGAGAATCTTTTCACATGCCTATTTGCTCTCTGTGTATCTTCTTTGGTGAGGTGTCTGTTGAGATCTTCTGCCCATTTCTCAGTCAGGTTGTTTGTTTTCTTATTGTTGAGATTTAAGTGTTCTTGGTATATTTAAGATAATAGTCCTTTATCAACTGTTTCCTTCAAAGCTTATGCCATTGGTGTTGTATCTAAACCACCATCACTATACTCAAAGTCATCTAGGTTTTCTTTTATGTTATCTTCCAGGAATTTTATAGTTCGCATTACATTTGGGTCAGTGATCCATTTTTAGTTAATTTTTGTAAAGGGTGTAAGGTCTGTGTGAAGATTCATTTTTTTTTCTTGTTTCCTTGACCAAGATTATATTCATGGAGGTCTATTTCTGGGTTCTCTCTTCTGTTCTATTGATCTGTTTGTCTGTTCTTTTACCAATACCATACTGTGTTGATTACTGTAGCTTTGTAGTAAGTATTGAAGTCAGGTAGTGTTAAGCCTTCAACTTTGTTCCCCACCTTCAATATTGTGTTAGCTTTTGGGGGTATTTTGCTTCTGAAATAAACTTTGGAATTAGTTTGTTGATAACCACAGGATAGCTTGCTGAGATTTGGTTTTGATTGCATTGAATCTACAGATGATTGTGGGAGGGACTGAAACCTTGACAATATTTTGTCTTTCTTTCCATGAACATTTATTTAGTTTTTCTTTGATTTTTTCATCACAGTTTTTCTCAGATATCCTTACACATATTTTGTTAGCTTTACATCCAAGTATTTAATTTTGGGGCTGCTCATATAAATGGTATTGTGTTTTTAATTTCAAATTCCACTTTTCACTACTGGTCTATAAGAAAGTGATAGACACAGTTCCTATCTTGTCTGGAATATACTAGCTGTGGGAACTTGATTATGTTATTTAACTTTCCCAAGCTTCTGGTTTCTTAACTGTAAAATTAGGTTAATAATATACTCACTTCCTGAAAATGTTTCAGCATTTAGCAAAGTAACAAGTATATAGTATGCACTTAATGTATTGATATTTTCCTGAATTTTAATAAAGCCATTATTAATTAATAAATGGATGAATTCCAAATGTGCATGTGTGTGTATATGTTTACTGGGAATATGCACTTCATTTTCTTAAAGTATAGTATGGATTCTTATAATTTATATATATACATATCTCCTTTACTTTTTTACTTCCCATTTTGGTTTTAAACACAGAAGGGACAATTTTTAGACACTCAATAGAACAGTTGCTAGAGAAAATATAGAAATGAAATCATTAAATGATTTAAAGTTGGCACTTCAAAAAATATCTCAGAAATAAAATATCTGATAAATACATGAGAACAAAGGTTAAAATTGCTGGCTAATATTGAGAACTATTGAAAAACAATGACAAATTTTTAGTATTGACCTTAACTTACTTAACAGGTTAGAGTATCATAAGAAACAGGGAAAATAATAATAAATCCCCTTACAAACCCTAAATTTTATGGCACAAATGAAAACTGTGAAATATACTTTAGATATCAGTTTATGCTTTTAAAACATGTTTTGAATACTGATCAATATATGTAGGTCACTGAAATGGCAGTGATCGCCTTTAGCTCTAACAATTTTTCTCTGTTCTTGTCCTCTGATCTTGGTCTGTTGGTCTACCAACAGACATCACATTCTGAATGTTACACAAACACACACATGCACACACCATCCTTTTGTCCCCTTAAAGATATATTCCTTTTCTGTCTTTTCTGTGTGATGAGAAAGCATATGAAATTAGAAAGCCTGGATACCATTCTATAAACTCTTATTTTCTGAATGGGACATATTGGGCAAGTTTCTGCCTCACTGAGTTTTAGTTTTCTCATTGTAAAATAGGGATTACATTGAGATAACACATAACACAGATCTTAAAGAAAAAAATTTGAAGTATCATCCAAAGTGAAAATATTATAATTTATCTCAGGTAATACTGTGAGGGTAGTAAAAAGGACCAGTTTCTAAGTAGATTTTCCCCCAGGAAACAAAACAAATGCTTAGTTTATTTGGTTTCCTGTTTCTGTACCTTCCAGACTTAGCAAAAGCAGATGTATATGAAAATCATTCTACTGCCTCCTTAGTTGATATATACTTCCCAGTTCATATGGATTGCATAGCCCTTCATTTACTCATTCAATAAATCCTAATTGAATACCGTTTGTACTTTTTATATATCAGGCACTGTATTAAGTATTGTGGATAAATTCATGAAGAAAAAGAAAGATCCTTGCCCTCCTGAAATTCAGCATTTTACCTAGGGATGAAAGGAGAGGAGGTAAGAGAGAAGGGAACAGGTAATAAATGGCTGGTATAGGAGTGATGTGAGAATAGTTAAGGGAGAAAGGGGAGGTAGGTAAAGGTCAGACTTGATTTTTATCATAAATGCAATGAGAAATCATGAACAGTTTTAAGCTTGAGGAACAATGTGGAGAAGACTGATATGATCAGATTTGCTCTTGAAAAATCCGCCCTTCCTGTGGCATAGAGAACCCTTGGTTGACAGAGAAGGACAACACTAGAAGAATTAGGAAGCTCTGCATGAATTTTGAATTAGGCAGTAAATGGTGCAAATCTAAGTTCATTGTAAAGATTTTTAGCCACTCTTTGCTCTCTAGAAGAATAGGAAAAATACTTTATTTCCCAGGAAAATAAAGAAAGAAAAAAACCTATACTCTGTAGTAGAGATGGAGGGAAGTAGATTAACTGAATATTTAGAATATAAAAGTAACAGGACATAGTGATGGATTAGATATGGTTACAAGATACAAGGGGTTTGTACAACAGGATAGGTAAAGTGTCATTCATTTGGGGAACACTAGAAACTTATAAAATAAATGTATAATATTTAAATTAAATATTTTCCATGCAACAGTCATCATTCTAAGTGTTTTATATGTTTTATAAAACTTGTTCTTTACAAATCTGTGATAGGTACTACTTTTGTTTTCTCCAACTTATAGATGATAGACTAAAGCAAAGAAAGATTAAGTGGCATGTCCACTTACACAGAGATACAAGTAGTGGTATTGAGTCCAGAGCCATGCTTTAAACCACTTTACTATGCTGCCCCATGTTCAGAAATGTCTCCTATTGTCCTAACCCCAGATCTGTTTCCCGTGGGTTGTTCAAACAAAAGGACCTGTTTCTTCTTCCCATCTCATGGCTTCCATTCTCTTCCCATGGTCACCTCCAATGCTCACAACAACAGCTTCTCAGTAGCTAAGTTGCTATCAAAACCTCACGCCAAAAAATTACCTCTACCTCTGTGTTACTATCACCTCTCTGCAACATTAGTTACCACTGTAATTTGCAGTTGAGGAAGGCAGAGAAAAAGCTTCCAATTTGCCAATTTATATTCCTAATGAGCTAATACATGGTTACGGGAAAAAATGGATTGTCTTAGTTCAGACTGTGTGGCTTAACCAACAGAATGTTATTTTCTTACTTTTTTCCAGAGGCTGGAAGTTTGAGATCAGGGTGTCAACATGGTCAGGTTCTGGTGAGAACTCGTCCTGACTTGGAAATGGACGCCTTCTTGCTGTATCCTCATGTGGCCTTTCCTCAGTGTGTGCACATGGAGAGAAAGAGGGAGATGTCTTCCTCTTCTTACAAGGCCTCCAATCCTATTGGACTGGGATTCAAGCCTCACACATATATTTACTCTTAGTTACCTCCTGAAAAGCTCTGCCTCCAAATACAGTCACCCTGGGGATTGGGGCTTTAACATATGAAATTTGCAGAGTCTATGGCCATACCATCCTGAACACGCCCAAGCTCATCTGAAATTTGCAGAGACACAATTCAGTCCATGGCACAGATCCAGGAATCTTCTTTAAAAAAAAAAATACAGAATTAGTATGAAGCTTTTTAAAGGCCCCGGAAACTAATTTCTCCAGCTTCATAGTAATTTTGCCTCTGTGTAGGAGGTCTCTTAGACTTTTGTTCAGATCAAACCACAGGGCACATAGAGAAAAGGAGAGACTTGGAAAGCAAATCTTATTCTAGCAAGCAGGACTGAATAAAGCAGAGGGCACCCCTGCAGGAAGTGTTGACAATGGCTGCTTCAGAAACTCCAACCCCTCCATTGCAGTGATGGTCACCAACGTCCTATCAAACAATGTAGTCTAAGAGGACTTGCTTGATGACACTGGTGCAGTATTGCCTGGGGACTTCAGAAATAGGTAGAACAGGTTCTAAAGTGAGGTGGAGGGCCAAATATAACAGGTGGGAGTATCTGCCAGAGAATTCACTGAAACTGTGATTCCCCATATAGTGGTTTAGGCCGGTGTAGCCTGGGAACACACATTGCAGCACCTTGGACCTTCACCCTGGCTAGCATGACTCTAATTTTAATAGTCAAATTTAGATGAAAATATTCCCCTTGCACCTATGTTAACTCTAAAAGTCAGCCCCAAGCAAAGCAACCATTTTCTAATTGTATAACTCAGAGGACATTTCCTTCATGAGGACGGCCAACTGTTTCAGTTTGACCTGAGGAATTTGGGGGATGCAGTCCTTTCACTGCTAAAACCTGTATGGTCTGGGAAAACCAGCATGCTTGGTCACCCTAAGTCTAGCTCCTACCCTAAGAAGGTAGGAGATTCCTGCTGAGTGGGACCAGAGAAAATGTTATCCCCAGACCCCCAAACGCAGGGTGCCTGGCCCAGGCAGGTAGTCTTTAGTTCTGATTCCACTCAAAGTCAGAGCTTTCTTCATTAGAATCCTGAGGGAGAGAGAAAGGGCACTGTTTGAAACAGTTTGGAACTCAGAGCCCTTGTGTTAACTACAAAAACATATGGTTAGCCCATGGCTATAATCTGCTGACTTGATTTTTTAGGAAATTACATGGAAATATTATTTATCTTCCCCTAGCTGGTGTGGCTCAGTTGGTTGGAGCATCATCCTGTAACCGAAGGGTGGCCTGTTCAATTCCCACTCAGGGCATATATTATATTTGGACTGCAAGTTCAATCCCTGGTCCAGACACATACAGGGAGCAACCAGTTGATGTTTCTCTCTCCCCTTTCTTCTCTGTCTAAAAAGCAATGAAAAAATGTCCTCAGATGAGGATGAAGTTTTTAAAAATATTATTTACTTTGATTAATGAGTTTTGAGTGCTCCTTTGATTTTACTCCCAAAGCAGATGTGTCATTTGTTTCACCCTAATCTGGGCCTGACCATAGGCAACAGGCTTGGAACTCAGGTTCCAAGTGGTTTCTGGTGGCCCATCAGTGGCCCGTCAATATCTTATATCAGGTGTTGATACATCGAAACCTTAGTCAGACCAAACTGAAGCCCCTCCAAGCCTACCAGGTGTGCCCCGTGTGCTCACGTGTGAGGGAGTGGGTGAACTGTGCTGGACCTCTGTTAGGGAAACTTTGCTATGCTTGTGTTCAAATTAAATCATGGCAATTTGATTCTTGGAAGATAAGTGTACAGTAGGTACTGGTAATTTCAGCAGAGCTATAAAATCTGATGCAGAAGCCGCATACTGCAAGAAAGAGCACAGTTCTTGAAATTAAATGAGATCTCTTACATTAACTGCTATAGGTGTCTTGGCAAGTCAATGAACTTTGATAGATCTCGGTTCTATCAACTGTAAAATAAAGATAATGCCTACCTCATTGAATTTTTTGAGGATTATAAAAATTAACAAATATAAAGTATAAATTGGCTACCTGGCACAGAGTAAAAGCACTGTGGATTTAATTCTCTCTTGGTTCATGTTTCCTGCCTGGCCTCCTCACCACTTCTCACAAGAACCATTTTTGTGATTATAATGTTTGTGGATCTAGAATTCCATTTTAAGAAGTACATTGAACATATCTTCAAATGTTTTAGAAAGAAACTAGTTATTCTGTCACTGTATGTACAATTAGGTTCGAAGTTTAGTATGTTTTGTATTCCCCTGAACTATTTAATGTCTAAAGAATAAGGCTAAAGATTTTTTAAATCTAACATACATTTTTTAAAAATATCTATTCAGCCCAGAAGTTTTTCTCTCCAGGTTCCCTTCATAATGCTGGTACTCTAGACTTCTAATTAGAAAAAGAAAGGTTAAGAGTAGAATGCTGTTGTGTTCAGGGCTCTCAGACAAGAGCTACCCTTGGGCACAAAGACTTCCTTCCTCCCGCATGCCCTCTCCTATCCCTGAGCTCACTGCTTCCACAGTGATTTCTCTGTAAAGTAAAGCCTTTCCACATAGGGAAAAACCACTCAGAATTATCCCAGGTATTTTTCAATTAAAAAGCAAAACTGCCGGCAATTTGATTTATTATAGAAAGTGCATGATAAAAAAAGCTAGTAGTTAAATAAAATGACTGTTTCTCTGGCTACTACTTTATACAGAATACATGGCTATAAAAGGACCCCAATGTTTTTAGCCTCTTGTTTTTTGCTACAACAATGCAAGAATACTAGATTTCAAAACAGACTCTCATCTATGAATAGTGTCTACATTTCATTGGGGAATACAAACCATTCAGAATTTAGTTTTTTGCCTGTGATTCATTTCTTAATGAAATTCTGTTATCTTATAGCAACTAATGGAACATATCCCAAGTCTGGTGTCATCAGATGCATTTTAGAAAATTACTATTTATATGAGCAGGATTATGCTTATTTTAATAGATTGGGGCTTATGTCAAGTCATCAGGAAATAAATATTTTGAAGAAACTAGTGGCAATGATGTTTGCATATAAATTTTTTCAAAAATTTATAATGCCATCAACTTGTGTGTGTGCACGTGCACGTGTGTGCCATGCATGAGAGACTCGGTTTCATTTTCCAGCTTGACTTTGTCACTGGAGGTCCAGGCTACAAGAGGTCTGAGAGATCTCCAAGCCCAGGATGCTATTTTACAGACAGTGAGCACTTTAATGAGTTGCCCAAGGCCAAAGATCTGGGTGAGGCAGATTCAAAGCTAGACTCCAGGTCTCTGGTTTCCAGACTAGTGCTTGCCCCACCCAACTATGCTCTATGAGTGCTTCATTGCTTCCCTGCATCCTCCTGTCCACAAACGTGTGTATGTGTGCACATGATAAAGAGAATGAGCTACTCACATCACAGTCCTCTTCAGGAAAAAAGTGGGGCTGCATGACACCTCCGAAATGGGGGGCTCACAGAAATTAATTCTAATAAAGTGGACAACACAAGATAGAGACATTTATCAAAACTTCAGGCAAGAAGAGAAGCTTGTTTCTTTTCCTTGTCTTCTTTAAAAACAAAAGAAGAAGGAAAGAAAAATATATAAATGTCTTGGGTTTTAGAAAAAAATGCTCTATTAGTGAGTCAGACTTTCAAAATAGTGTTAGGAAAGGAAGTGACTGTCGATGCGTGGGCAAGTATTTTTTTAGAAGTCACATGAAAAAAATAGCTTTATGTGTACAATTCTGAAACATTCTTCCTGCATTCTTTGAGGCTTCCTCAAATGACCAAGCTGCCATAGACTAATTTAGATTTGTTTTACTTTCTCTATTTTTACATGCTGTATGCAACCCAAGATTCAGCTTAAGAATGTTATTATTTTCTACCAAAATAATATATACCTTAATACTTCTGTGACTTTGCTATTTCTCTTTCGTTTGGCTGGAATGTCATTTCTCTCCTTCTGTACCTGCCAAAATCTGAGGCAACTTCAAACATCTAATTTAATACCACTTCCTCCTTGAAGACTTTACTTATCTGCAAATTTGTAATTAGTGACAACTTCCCATAGCACTTTTATCATACCTCTTAGAAAAGTTAATTTCATCTACCTTGTTCTGTAGTGTGTGGCTGTCTCCCCTGTTAGATTCAGATCTACTTGAGACCTAAGAAAATAGTCAGTTTTCTATATGCCAGGGACATCTTTAGTATCAGGGATTCCAGAATAAACACACACAGAAAAGCCCTGGACTTCAAGAAACTATGGAAAATTTAGGATGCAAATGTAACATAGGTTATATTTCGCTGTCAGAAAGCAGACACAAGGGTTTGAATGCAAGTAATTTATTTTAGAAGTGAGGAGTGAAGAAGTGAGATTGTAAAAAAACAAAAGCCCAAAAGGGCCACAATAAGGAGCAGGTTTCCATGGAAACAAAGAGTAAAGTGGTAATCGTCAGGGGTTGGAGGGGGGGGAGGAATGGGAAGACTTTGGTCAAATGGTACAAACTTTAAGTTATAAGATGAATCAGTTCTGGAGATCTAATGTACTAGGTGACTCTAGTTAATAATACTCTATTGTACACTTGAATTTAAGCATTCTCACCACACACTCAAAAAATTGTATCTAGGGGAGGTGATGGATGGATTAATTCAGTGCGGTAATCATATCACCATGCATATGCATATCAAATCATCATGTTGCATATTTTATTTTTGTATTGTTGTTGTTTAGTTACAGTTGTCCCACCTTTTTCCCTGTTACTCTCTGCTGCCCCACCCCCCACTCCCAGAGACCATCCTCACTCAATTGTCTGTGCCCATGAGTCCTGTGTTCATGATCACTGACTTGCTCCTTATGTGTCAACTATATATCAATAAAGCTGGAAAAAATAATTAGCAGGGAAAACCATATAGAACTCTAATGGTTCCTGAGGTAGAAATTCCTTACTGGAAGGTTATTCCTAGGGGGATTAACTCAAGACTTCTGCTCGCCAGCCCTATTTTTAGGCCAAGCATTCTTCCAAGTAGCCAGAAAAGGCCCGGAGGCATAGATGTGACTGCTTGAGGCAGGCAGCTGTTGGCAGGTCCTGCAACTGCCCACGAGGGCTGTAGATGACCTTCAGGGTGGGCTCCTAGGACATTCGCAGAGGAGTGACAACACTGGCCACAGGGCTGCACACCGTAACTTGTTGAGTTTACTTCAGCTGTTGAGTTTAAATAACTCTAGCTGCTACACTTCACAAAATGCAAATGCTGAGAAAGTACTAATTTTACTGTTTTCTAAGAAAACCGAGGGAGGTTTTTTAAGTATAATTTTCTTACCAAACCAAAATATATAGCAGATTTGAGTTTCTCTGAATAACTGAGTTACAAAAATATTTTAATTTCAGGAATAAATTAGATTGTTCCAGATATAGGCTACTCTCCAGGAGTAGGTTTGGAAAGTTCTTGTCAGAAATATACCCTTTATTTTCCTTGACATTTTATCCTTTTTACATTTGAGAGTAATACATGCTAATTATAGAAGTATTCTAAAATGCGTCAGAAAAAAGAAAAATAAAATAATTCATTGGTTCCACCAAATACTTGCACAGAAAAATGACTTGGAATTATCCTGACTGTAGAGCCTAAGTATTTTCCTTAATAAAATTATACAATAAACATTGCCTCACTTGTGTTAGATAATTGATAACTTTTGTATTATTAAAAGACACACTGATTTCCTCTAATTTTTCTAAAGACACATTTCTTAAGTGGAATTAGCAACCTAGAGACACTACTGCTGCTTATATTATAGACATGTAGAATTCTTAAAGATATCTATTTGTTATTAATTTCTAATTACCCCACACTTTGCTAAGAAAGTATAGTGAGTCTGATATTGATATCTGGAACATGTTGAAGCTTCATCGCTGGCCTAGTGCATGATGATTTTTGTGAATACTCTGTAGGTTCCCAAAAAGTTTTTATAGTCTTAGCATTTTGAAGGATATTTTCATGCTACCTTCTTCACACAGAAATCTTGAGGATTTCTTAGGTGACAGTATTGTGTATCATCTCGCATAATAGACATTTATTAATCAAACACTTCAGTGGTGTCCTGTGAGTCATAATTTGGTCAATTATGACTCTCTCATAAAAGTCAAAGGTAGAAACTGCTCTCCCGCTCATTACAAACATGAAAGAATAAACTTCTCTAAATGTCATCCAAAACACACTGAGAGAGAGATTTTGCCAGGAAGGCAGCAGAATAGAGGAAATATATGTCCAGAATATATGCACACAAACATATTCCCTTCAATCCTAGTGCATATGATGGAAGACACAGACAACACACTGTCGGAAAGATCCCTCTGACAAAGCGTACTGTTCAAAGTTGAACCACACACTCACAAAGCTTTCCTTCATGTTTCTCATGAGGCCAACTGGATTCTTCCTGAAGCCCCATGCTCCCTTTAAGTTTGCAGAGAACACAATATTGGTAAACAAAGTTCCAAGTGTAAAGGAAGACATTTTAGTCCTAGCAGTTTCTGGTCATCATAGAAAGAGGTTGACACAAAAACTATTTGGGAAATAATCTGTAACCAAAGCATGCTGTCTGTTAAAAAGCTGCATTGTCATAGTTTTCAGTAGATTTGCCATTACATTCTTTAAAGAACCAAGAGCTTACAAATCCAGAAATGTCCCTGTTATTTAAGGAAAAAATTAAAGAAGAATATTTAAATAAAATTATGTTGGATCCTAGTGAAATACATCTTTTGTGATACTACTAAAGATGAAGCCAAAGAGGGAATTTCAGGGGAAAAGGAGAAGGGTTTACAGGAACAAGTATAAAGGACACATGGATAAAAACTAGGGGTGGGTGGAAATGGGAGGTAGGAGGGGAGGGCCGGGTGGGTGGGTTGGGATGGGAGTAAAAGATAGAAAATTGTACAACAACAACAATTAAAATAAAAAAATATATAAAAAACAAATAACAACAACAAAAAAATATGAAGCCAAATGTTAAGGTAGAACACATAGCGACTATGAGTGGATTATGAACAAGACTCTAAGCAGCAATGAAATTCAGATCCTATAGACAGTTAACTACTTTCTGTTCTTTCTGGGAGGAAAGTCTTTGTAAAACTTGACCTTGCTGGCGCTCTAACAGTGACTTCAACACTGCTGTCTTTGTTCAGGGTTTATAACCACACAAATATCTATAGGACAGAAAGTACTATATTCAATGCTGTTATCTTGAATACTTTAGCTATCTGTCACTAAAGATCTCTAATTTTATACCACACCTACAACTTGTCTTAATATTATAAAATTGTTTCTCTGAGAATATATGTCTGCTTCATATTCAAATATAAACTCACAAACAAATTTTGGGACAGTACCCTGTGGTTAAATTAGAAACTGACTACATTTATTTTACCAGACATAGAACATCTTTCACTCAGGATAATGATGAGTTATCAGATGGCATTGCTTCAGAGTTTAAGAAACTGATTTCTTGCCCTGAAAGAGTTAATTATACAGTGTACTAAGAAATCCAAATTCTAAAAAAGTACTTAATAGATTAGAACAATCCCACCATTTTCTGACAACTTTAAGCACTCTAACATCTGAATCATAGGACTGCCAGAAGGAGAAGAGGAAGAGTGAGAAATTAAAAATTTATTTTAACAAATAATGAAGGAAAACTTCCTCAATCTGTCAAAGGAAATAGACTTCCAGGAAGTACAGGAAGCTCAGAGAGTCCCAAAGAAATTGGACCCAAGGAGGAACACACCAAAGCACATCATCATTAAGTTACCCAAGATTAAGGATAAAGAGAGAATCTTAAAAGCAGCAGGAGAAAAGGAGACAATTACCTACAAGGAGTGCTCATAAGACTATCAGCTGATTTCTCAAAAGACACCTTACAGGCAAGAAGGGGCTAAAAAGAAGTATTTGAAGTTATGAAAGGCAAGAACCTAGATCCAAGATTATTCTATCCAGCAAAGCTATTATTTAGAATGGAAGAGCAGACAAAGTGCTTCCCAGATATGGTAAAGCTAAAGGAATTCATCATCACCAAGCCCTTATTATATGAAATGTTAAAGGGATTTATCTAAGAAATAGAAGAAGATCAAAAACTATGAACAATAAAATGACAACAAATTCATAACTATCAACAACTTAACCTAAAAAAAACAAAAACTAAGCAAACAACTAGAACAGAAACAGAATCACAGAAATGAGGTCACATGGAGGGCAGGGCTATCAATGGAGAGGGGAAGGGAAAGAATGGGGGGTGCAGGGATTAAAAAGCATAATTGGTAGGCATAAAATTCGCAGGAATAAGTAAAGAATCATATAGGAAATAGAGAAGCCAAAGAAGTTATAGGTACAACTCATGGGCATGAACTAAGGTGGGGGAGAATGCTGGAGGGTAGGGGGTGCACGGTGGAGGAGAAACAGGAGAAAAAAATGGGGACAACCGTACTAGCATAATCAATAAAATAAACTTTAAAAAAAAGGACAGTCCCACTATTTTCTAATGTAAACTCTGAGATATATTGTCCAAGCCCTATGGAAGTTAGTGTCTACGGGTTCGGGTGGTGTAGAAAAACATAGCCACCACTTTCTTACATATATATATATACATGAACGTATGCGTGTGTGTGTGTGTGTGTGTGTATATATATATATATATATTGCAAATGCATTCATACTGCACACACATTGCCAAAATGGAAAAAGAATTTTTTCTCCTCAAGATCAGCAGCTAATTTTGTTTAATATCCTAAGAGGCAGAGAGAGTGGTAAAGAGAATTGTTTATAAGTTTTTCCTCTTTTCCATAAAACTTTACTACTACTGTGGGATTTTATGCAATGTTCTTGTTTCAGTAGCAGATATTCCAAGCAATGCCACATCAAGGGACTAATTTCCTGGACCTAGTTACCAAAATCATCAGAAACAGTAGTTTGATTTAAATCTAAAAGTTGACTTGCAGAAGCAAAACAAACAACCCCCCCCCCACCCGCCACATACAACTATGTTTAATGGTGTCATTTGCTTCAGTACAACTAGAAACATCCTGAATGCCTTTACTCATTCTACCCAAGCTTCCAGTGGTTCTAGAATGCTATTGCTATCACAACAACAACAACAAAAATTCAGATGAAAAGAATCTAAAGTTGTTCCCTTAAGTTGAGGGGAAAGAATGGTCAGGAGTATTTTTACCTAAGAGGAAAAAATATTGCCAAAAGTAAAATGCATCATCAATTAAATACTACTCTGTTATATTAAATAGTATGAAATGAATAAATTACTAATGGTTTTTAAAATTAACACCACTGAGATATTTTAAAAATAAACTTATGAATCTACCTTATAGATCCAGGAGGCTAAAAATCTAGTGATTTAAATAATTTGGCTAGTCTAATGTGGCTTATGTTACAGAATACTCTGCTTCAAGTTTACTTGAAACATTATTTGATTTACTCTATAATTCCAGAATACAATGAAAAATTCATATGCATTGTAAACAGATATGTTAAAAACAAAATATACACACATGTATTATAAGATACTTCATTAAGTCAAGTACATTTAATCGAGAAATATTCACCGAGCATCTACCATGTTCCAGGCACAGTGATAGATCTCTTCAAATGAATATTTATTTAGAGAGTATCTTTGTGTTATCAAGTGATTGGCTATTATACTTAAGTATATAGTATGTATGTATGTATGTATATAGAGAATATTCCATATATATTATCTTATACATTTCTATACACACACATATATATATACGTACCCATGTGTTTGTATACAGAGAATATATAATTATTATTTTTCTATATAGAGAGAGCATATTATATGTATATGTGTGTGTGTATATATATAGAGAGAGAGAGGGTAAGACAGAGAGGGAGATAACATATGCCAAAATAAATTTAAATTGAACACTTTAATATTACTTATATTTTATTACCTTCCTGGGGAAAATCTATGCTGTTATAACTTATTTCAGGTAGATAAAGGCTTACTTGGGGGGAGGAGGTGAGAATAAGGGAGGGAGGTGGGTTTGGCTGGGGTGGGGATGAGTGGTGGGGTGGTAAATGCAGACAACTGAAATTGAACAACAATAAAATAATCTTAAAAAAGATAAAGGCTTACTTTAAGAAATTCTTACTTTTCTATCACAATGGTACATTTTTATTCAATGATTTTTAAGTGATAATATCAAATTCACATATTATGTTGATGTGGCTTTAAGAAACAAAACTTAATCTCAAAAAGTAAAAGAACTGCTTATTAATATAATAAGTCTAAGCTCAGTTATTCAACAAATATTTATTCAATGCATATTCTGTTCCAGGAATTGCTTTTAGCCTTGTTTGTTAACAATCTCTGTTTTGTTAACAGAATATAGCTGTTAACAAAACAGAGATTCTCAGCCTTAATAGAACTTAGAGGACACTATCATACAATGCAGAGTAATCAGTCTCACAGTTTCCCATATTATCTTTGTCATAAGCTCTCAGAACTTTGATTACCTCATCTTGCAGCCACACTATATCCCATATCCATATTTCATGGACTGTTAATAATTAATCAGGGAGACTAATATTTCCTAAATGAGAAAGCTTTTATTCTATTTTTGATGAAGTATATGTACATAGTGATGCAGATTGACAACTGTGAGTCAGATATATTTTTCAGAAGTTGTTAGTTTTTATAGAAATGAAACTACATTATGAACCCTAAAAGTAAAAGAACCAATCACCAGGGTAAGAAAATGAGTATTGAAAATATTTCTACATAGCTAATTTTCTTTATAAATAAATTTGTAATCTTTATAAAGCCATTACTAATTGTCCCACTTGCATAACCTGTAATTAAAAGGAAGGTTTATGGCCACAGCACTATTGCAGTAGCAGAAAAATATGTCCAGCCACAGGGCTAGAAACTGGGAATTGGCTTTGATTTGAGCAATGATAATTATGCTACGAATGTCTAGAAAAAACACAGGCCAAACTTGTAACTTACTCTTACTTAGAGTGAATCATTATAACTAATAACATTTTTAAACACCAACATTACCACGTACTGTGCATTCATACCATCTTTAGTCCTCACAGTAATCCTCTGTACAATGTGGCCATTATCCTCCTACTTTACTGATGAGGGAACAGAGACTAAGGAGGCGAAATAACCTAAGATTCTAGAGCAAAGACAGCATTCAGAATGTGCATCTTGAATCACTGTACCAGTGTGTCCTCAAAAGTACCAACCTCATTGGTTCCTAGTTAGTAAGTTCCTACCAAGCTCACTAAATCAGGTCTAGAGATCAAAGTATAAAGTTTGTAGTATAGCACATAATTCAGTGACCTGGAGGAATGCAAATTTTTTTAAATTAAATATATTAGGATCTGAGACATTTAGATAGAGTCTGGCTAGTTCCTTGGATTTCAACTTTATTTAACTTTTCTTCACATTCATCCAAAAAAGAAATGAGACTGAAAACACAGATAATTATAACTAAGCCCATAAGTCATTGTTATTTTATTATTAATATACTTGGAGAAAACCTTCTCTTGAATTCCCTAAATTAGTGAAACAGTCACAGAAACTCCTATTATTACCAAAGGCTAAAATTAAAAAAATAATAATAATAATGGTAACTGTAAACCAGTCTTGTCATATTTTAAACTACAACTCAAGGTAACTGAGTAGTTGAGTGTGACAAGAGCTTCCTAAATTCCGGTAGTCCTCCCCTGCCCTTCAGTGTCACCCTTGCTCCCCTGTTCCAGCTCTCTCTGAAGAATAACTTACCCAACAAGTTAAAGTTTAGCATCTCAGGATACATAGGAAACAGGATCTTTTTAAAATTGCCAGTGCCTTTTGGAGGTGATCCTAATAAAAAATGTATATTTTGGGTGGTTTATACTTACAATGTTTTTCTTAACTATGAGTAAAAGTGCTCATGTGGACTAATAATAATGCAAAAATAGTTCTCATTGAAGTCTCGTATTCTAAATTTTAGTGATTAAGTGGTAAGAAACAGCTAGGATTTAGTTGGAATTCAGACTTCACAAATAGACACGGTAATGAAAAAGTTGGCGGTAGACTTTGCCTTGGTATACATTCAAGACAGCAATTTTGAGATCCATCTGCCTTATTTTGTAAGCAGCCTTTCATGGAGCTGTTACAAAATAGGTAGGATTCGTTTAAATTATTTCTTCCACCCTAAGAACCTGACCTTGTGAACTAAATGAATCTAACCTGTTTTTCAATATCAGAACCTACTGGGAAGCCAGCCAACCAAGGAACAACAACTGTCTAGCATAGGAGAAACAAAATCACACATAGAAGAGCCAGGCAGAAACATAGTTCAGAGAAACCATACTGACTTCAGTCAAAAGTAAGCTGAATTTGTGGGAATAGTCAGTCCCCAAACCAGCCTTTGGCGAACTGTATGGAGGAGAAGAGGACAATGAAATGTGTATCTGGAAAAAAAAAATTGGCTTTTCTTTAAATTGTTTAGTGAGTCCTTCAGAATTGTGGGTTGGCTAAATGCCAAAAGCAACAGAGAATTTCTGGCAAATATTTTGCCATCCCATACCTAAAGGCTAGTGTGCCTGTATGATGGGACTGTGTCGGGACTAGCCTCGGGGTGTAGAGGGGTCCCTGAAAAGAAAAGAAAGTAGGTTGGGGTCAGAAGAAATGCCAGTACTGAAAATTCTAGACTAAAATTAAGGCAAGAAGAAAAATGATACTTTCATTTCCACTTTTAATAAATACTGATATATGAACCTTGATAATATACTTAAATGGAATCTTTCAGTAAGCTTGCAAGAAACCTGATCTGGAAAATGTGAAGACATCTTCATATACATTCTAAAAGCATGGAGTGTAGCGTCTCTGCCTTCTTTCAGAAAAAAAAAAAAAAAGGCATTGTCTGAAAGAAAAGGGAGTGTATGTACTGCTATTCAAAACCCCAAATCTTTCTTGTATTTAGAACCTGAGGTCTTTTTAACTCTAGTATTGGTTTTCTCCTTGCCTTGCAACAAGGTGAATTTGGATTTGTTATATTTAAATGACATGAATCATTGCCTCAATGATGTTATTTGAGGAGCATTAGAAACACCTCTCAAAATTTCTCCCAGAGGCCCGATATTCCATTATTACAAAGTTATCCTTTGGTTCATTGAACTGCCACTTCTACATGTACACAGTTAAAACACTAATATTCCAGAGCTGGATAACTTATTAGGCTATATGTGACATAATCTTTCACTGATGATGTGTATTCCAGATTGCATTCCATAGCAGCAACTATCTGAAAAGAACTCATTGGTGTTAAGGCACAGGTAAACTTTGATTAGAAAGAAAAGTAAAGAATACTGAAGAGGGACTTTGGTGACTTGATTACTGGAGAAACTCACTAGAAAATTGGGGATAAAATACATATGTACAAAATCTAATAGGCCTGAAAATATATTTCTGGCCAACAAATTTATCTTAACCTCATCCTTGGCATTATTAATATAATTATATTCCAGATTTTACTGATTAAAAAAAAGCACCTTAGAGATTATCCAACTCAGACTGTTCAAATAGAGCATCTGGAAATCAAGGCCCAGAAATACTAAGTGATAAGTCCAATAAGTTAATAGTCTAATAAGTCTAATTAGTAATAAATTACTAATAGTTAATGGCAGAATTCCCTGTGGACAACTAGGTCACCTTTCTTCTTGTTATTCTGTGCCAGTGTTTGCCAACCTTTACTCATTTCTACTTTTCTCTTCACTTTTTGCCTTATATTATTATCTCTAGCACTATCATAATTTTTTCTAAAATTTATTTAGTTTTTTACTTAATGAATTTATGCAAAGAAGAAACTTTATGTCACTGCCACAAAAAGAAAACCAGAATGCTTTGCAATAAATAGAAAGCACCATTAACTACTAAAATAACAGAGTAAAAATTATCTTACTTGGTAAAAATTCTGTCAGAGGCTGGCTCTGCCTTGTTAAAATGGAGGATTCAAGAAATTCAGACACAAATTAACACCAAAATATTACTTCTCTCTTAATATAATCACAAGGATCGAGAAACGTTTGCAGAGAAATTAACATCATCTCTATGTAATTCAATGCTAATTAATTCCATTTCCATGAACTTCATGTTGTACCTGGTACCTCTTAATATCATCTTAAATATTATCAGTGATAGATATCCCATACTACCAGAAAACATTACTCAGTGTTTTTTTGGATAAATAAACTGAGTTAAACTTAAATAATGCTGATTGAATTTTAGCTACAAAAAAAAGATCAAGTACTTGATTTGAATAATTTGGTGCTGATTTGTAGTTTCTTAATTACAACCTGAGAAGAATGAAAAAACATAGCAATCTGGTTTGTATGGGATGATCAGTATCATTAGGGAATGTTTTGTGGCCCTCAAAGCACCCAGCATTGGGCATGCGGGGTGCCAGTCCAGGGTCTTCCCTGGTTGGGTCATGGCTACTGGCCGCCCCGTGGTCTAGTACACAAACATCTCCACATCCTGTGCCCTCAGGATCTGATATCTGCTGGGTGCCATTTTCTATAGCAGGGAGCTGTGCAAGCTGCTAGATGATGGAATAGAGTAAAACTATGCCTCAGCAACTGAAATAGCCTGAATATCCAGAAAGATTTAATGTGGAAAATAATCATTAACTATGCAGAACGTTTTATTCCAGTTAACCAGAGGGATATCAAATACTTGAAATTCTGGATTAAGTGTCCTATCACTAATTATTGACGGATTACTAAATCAGATCTTTGGTTGAGCATGCAATAATAGAGCCAACGCTAGAAAGCATTGCCTCCCAAATTCAGGGCCAAACATTGGCTAATATTTCCCTGCCCAAAGGCTGCCTTCTATCCCTGTGGATTAGAGAGCATTCAGTCATTTATTAAATAAAACTTTGACTCCCCACCAAGTAACAATAATAAATTATATAAATATAATAAATTATTAGTAGTAGTATAATGAATAAAGCATGCAGAAGCCTGATTATATTATTACATTGGAATCAGAGACCCTAGTTTGAATACTTAGTTCTACCAAATATTCCTGAGAGCTGGAAAAAATCAGTCAGCATACCATGTTTCTTCATTAGAAAACAATGAATAATTATACTTTACTCATGGGTTGTTATGAGAATGAAATTGAGTTAATATTTCAAGTTAGTTTGATTTGAGTACATACTGTCTTAATTAATGTGTTTATTCATTAAAATTTCATCATTCTTTAAAGTTTTCTATTCTTCACAATAATACTGGGGACAGCTTTTCCATGCTTCAGCTCTAAGAAGTACTTTATTTTAGAAAAAAAGAAGCATATAAGTAGATATAAATGTTTCATTTATAGAGGAAATAAACTAATGAAACTCAAAAATATTATACTTACTGTTAACATTCATCTCTTACTAAATCTCATGACCACTGCTCCAAATATAAATTTTTTAAGTAATTTTTCTTGAATTTGGTTGAATATGACTTGTGAGCAATATGCCAATAGACAGGCTATGCTAAAGTAGATGATGTTTCAGAATACTGTTAAACTAGAATAAATTATACAATGAAATAGGTGGATTTATCCTCATAAATAATATAACTTTCAGCAAATTCAATCTTCATTTTCAATAATATATGTTAAGGGATTAGAGGTAATTCCTAGTATAATTACACATTTTAGGAGATAGAAAAGAGTACTTTAGGGTGTCCAGTGAATGACAAATATATATGACGGTGGGTGAGGTGGTAAATAATATGAATATGTGGAAATAATATGGGCCAATATAAGAATAGTGAATAGTTAGCCGAGCATAGTATTACAACTGAGTAAAGATTTTATTTTCTTATCTTATTATGTTCTCATTGTCTTTCCTGATATTTGGTATTTAGGCTGCAAAATGTTTCTTAAAATTAGTTGTAAAACTGTATTTCAACCCTGTAGCACCTCAGAATAAAAGCCCTACAAAAATCAATAAATCTACCAATACCTCTTTTTCCTGTGTAAACAGCTCTTTCTAGATAATGTGCTCACTGGAATCTGATTTTAATTTTCTCT
Source organism: Phyllostomus discolor (assembly GCF_004126475.2). Classification (NCBI taxonomy): domain Eukaryota; kingdom Metazoa; phylum Chordata; class Mammalia; order Chiroptera; family Phyllostomidae; genus Phyllostomus; species Phyllostomus discolor. The sequence continues at coordinate 54,855,659 of NC_040905.2, forward strand.
TTACATCAAATCAACTCTTCTGTGTTTGAATTCCAAAGTTAAACAAGTACACTAGCTTTGTTTAAATATCTAGAGGACTGTTTCTTAAAGTATGTTGTCTTTACTGTTCTTATTAGAATCAGCTGGGGTGATAGTTAAAAAGCCAGCTTCCTGTGTTTCACCACCCAAGTCCTCCTATGGGAGGTGGAAGAAGGACCCCCTAAAGATGTCCACACACTAATCCCAAAATCCAGTGACTATGTTATGTTACGTTATGTTATGTGGCAAGGGATAACTGAAGTTGTACATAGAATTCAGGCTGCTTGTTGACTGACCTCAAAATATGGAGATTTGCCCTGACCTGTGTAGCTCATTTGGTTAAGTGTCATACTGCAAAGAGAAAAGTTGCAGGTTTGATTCCCAGTCAGGGCACATGCCTGGGTTGAGGTTTGGGTCCCACATCGATGTTTTTCTCCTTCTCTTCCTCCTTCCCTTCTCCTTTCTCTATATAAATAAACAAATAAGTAAGTAAATAAATTAATGAATGAATGAATAAAATCTTTAAACAAATATGGAGATTATCCTGGATTATCCAGGTGGACCCAAGGTAAGCACAGATGTTTAAAAATAGAGTAGCAGGCAGAAGAGGAGAATCAGTCTGAAGAAAATGTGACTATAGCAGAAAGGCACAGAAAGATGTGATGTTGTTGGCTTTGAAGATGGAGGACTGGGCTGTGAGCCAAATAATATGGACAGGATCTAGCAGCTAGAAAGGGCAAGGAAACAGATCGTCCTCCAGAGGCTCCAGAAAGAAACATAGCCCTGCTGACACCTTGACTTTAACCCAGTAAGGCCAGTGTTGGACTTCTAACACACAGAACTGAAAGATAAATTTGTGTTGTTTAAGCCTGACATTTGTGCTGGTTTATTACGGTAGCGATAGAAAAATAATGCACATACCATTGGAAGTGAGGTCCAGGACTTTGCTTTTTTATTCATTTTCCAGGTAATTTCTTTGTATTTTAACGTTTTAAAACTTGACACTCGTTTTGAGTTCTAACATTAGCCGTGAGTCCCTTTTAAAAAATTAAAGATATTTTAAAAGAAAGGTTAATTTTCTACCTTAACCTTACAGGCAAAAAAGGAAAAGAATAATTAGACTTTTGTTTAAAAGATCTACAGACTTGGAGGAGTTAAGAAATAAGTTGATCAGTTTGTTCATTGATAAATACTAAACACTTCTTATAGGATTATTAAACATGTTTTAAAAGAATAAAACATTACGGGTCACCTATTTAAATGCTATAGGATGTAAAGTAGAGAAAGATTAATGTTGGTTGGAATTGATGGGAAGTATTAAATAGATTTTCAATGATAAGTGGGATTGAACATAAAAGTCTGGGAGATGTGCATTTTTAAAAAGCAAAGGTATAATGTTAAAAACTGTAGTGCATTTTGAGGGGTCATAAGAGTAACTTGATTAACATGTGGCCAGTGAAGCTGTGAGAAAATGATGGCTATAGTAGGAAATGCTGGGAAATAACTTTAGTTAGTTAGTGTAGATGTTGATTATAGAAAACTTTGTAAGCCAAATCTTTGTGTCTCAACTTGGACAAACTGTTGTTGAATGGAATACTGTTGGGTGTTTCTAAGTATGGGTACCTGATAAAAATGGTCTTTAAGGAAAACTGATCTGCTACAGTTATGTACAGTAAATAAGGAAAAGCACTAAGGTGACCACTCAGTCCAGAAGCTTCATAGTAGCTTATGATTTTAGTGCATGCTTCCTATACAGATGTATAGAAATATTTATGTATATCTGCATATTAATGGCCTAGCATACATACTTACATTTCCTTGCTCATCATTTTAGAAGGTATGAAAGCAACAGAACCTAGCAGAAATGGGTCCACCCAGAACCCACATCTTGGTTTCTAATATTATTTTCCAATAAAAGGAGCTAGCAATCCTTGGAGAAATGGTTAGTTTTTTTTTTTTTTTTTTTGCTACAGCAGTATGAGAGGAAAAATAACCCTATTCCTCAAATGTCCATATCCTAATTCCCAGAACCTGTGAATATATTATTTTAAATGGCAAAGAGGAATTAATGTAGCATTTGAGTTTAACTTTGCTAATCAGCTAACTCTAATATAGGGGGGTTATCATGGATTTTCCAGGTAGGCCCAGTGTCATCACAAGGGTTCTGAAATATGGAAGAGGGAGGCAGAAGTAGAGAAACAGAGAGATAGCAGCATGAGAAGAAACCAAGCTGACATTGCTGGCTTTCTAATGGGAGAAATGGGACTGTGTGCCAAGGATGCCAGGAGATTTTAGGAGATACAAAAGGAAAAAATAGTTCTCTCCTAGAGCCTCCAAAACAAATACAGTTCTGCCTATACCTCAGTTATAGCCCAATGAGATGCATCTTGAAATTCTGACCTTTAGAATTATAAGATAATAAATTTGTGTTGTTTACAGCCACTAAGCTTATGGTAAGTTTTTATAGCCAGAATGTAAGGAAGTGTTTAAAACACACACACACACACACACACACATACACATACACACACCACATACCCCTAGGAGGTATGTCAAAGAAACACAGGAGCTAAGTGAAAGATCTCCTAATGGATAATAAAGCTGGAACAGTCGAACAAAAATAAACAGCATGGTGTTGTATTACAATCCTAAGTATAAAATAAATATCCATGAGTCCATGCTAATATAAGTAGCTCAACTCAATAAATAATTAAACTGCAAATATACAAGATTTTATGCAGAATTTCAATTAATTCTGTAGATGCTCTGCCTTCAAGAAAGAGGAATGTGACTACCCACTCCTTAAGTGTGGGCTGCATGTAGTGACTTTCTTCCAAAGAATATAGTATGGAAAGGGGAAAAAGAGAACAACTTTACAGTGTAGAAATGTGACAAACACAGTTTCAGCCTGGTGATCAAGGTTAACATTAACAGTGACAGCATACACTCTCGATATGATGTGATGAGAATGGCAACTTATTCTGTCATCTTCTTTCTCAAAATTCATCATGGTAGTCTAATCACGAGGAAAGCTTCAGGAAAGTCTCAGGGGAGGAGAATTCTACATAATACCTGACCAGTAGTGTTCAAAACTATCATGGTCATCAACAACAAAGGAAGTCTGAGAAACCATCACAGTCAAAAGGAACCTGAGGAAACATAGGTAGATATGATGTGGTATCCTGGATAAAATTCTGAAACAGAAGACACATCAGGTAAAACCTAAGGAAATCTGAATAGAGTGTGGACATCAGTTAATAATAATGTTTTAATATCTTTTCATTAGTTGTGCCAAATATACCATACTAATGTGAGATGTTAACAATAGGAGAAATTAGATGTAGAGTATAGCGGAATTCTCTGTACTCTCTTTGCAACTTTTCTGTAACTCTAAAGCTATTCTAAGATTTTTAAAAAAGGTTATCTTTTAAGTAGCAGAGAGGATTTAGAGGGAGAAATGTTTTATGCAAGATCTTAAAGGCAGTAACAACCAGTTTGGTGGCTAATTGGATAAAGTAGATGAACAAATAATGAATGAGTCAGATTATGCCAGTTTTAGGCCTGAATGGTCAGGAGAATATAACACCAGTGACAACGAGGAAAAATGAGAGAGGAAGTGTGCTAGTGGTTGAGCAAATGATAAGTCTGGGACACAAAGGATTTGAGACAAAAGTGGGTAATTCAAGTATAAATATAATCAGCAACTGGAGATAAAGAATTTGATGTTGGCTGAAAGTTCATGAATGGAAACGTAGCTTTAAATTTAATCAATCAACCAGTAAATATACATGAAACAACTGTTTATAAGGCCCTGTATGGAGAAGGGGAAGTGAGTATATACTAAAATGCAAATTATTGGAGAGTCAAGGTATATGTCAGCATGAAAATAACAATAGAGAACAATGAATAGCATCAGATAAGACCTAGTAAAAATAAGCAGTGTAAGAGTTCAGTATAGAGTACCCCCCAAAAACACACCTTGTGCCAGTATAAATGAGATTGCTGAGAAAACAGATGGTGGTAAAAGCTGAATATTTGTGTCCACCCTAAATTTATGTGCTGAAGCCCTAACCCTAGTGTGGCTATGTTTGCAGATGGGGCCACAGAGGAAGTAATTACAGTTAAATGATGTCATAAAAGTGGGCCTTGGTCCAATAGGATTGGTGTCCATATAAGAGACACCAGAGAGCTCTTTCTCCCTCTCCCTCCCCTTTCCAGAGAATGAACCTGTGAAGATCCATGTGAGGATATAGTGAGAAGGAAGCCACCTGCAAGCAAGGAGTAGAGCTTTCACCAGAACCAAATCAACTGAAATTTTATCTTGGCCTTCTAGCCACCAGAACTGTATGAAAATAAATTTCTGTTGTTTAAGTATGTGATATTTAGTGATGGCAGCCTGAGCAAATAATGCAGATTGTCGTAAGAAGGTAAATGAGGAAATGTGAATAGGAGAGTGATAAGAAGAAAACCAAGATAATCTAGCAACAAGAAGCCAAAAATTAAGAAGGCTTTATTTCTTTATACATAATTATTGAGAATTTACCTTGTGCTAAACACTCTATTAGACCTCAAGAATACATAGTAAACAATATACAACTCCTACCTACATAGAACTTACATTCTACAATGAATCATAAATAAGAAATAATAGACAAATAAATAAATAGATAGGGATCATAAAAGTGCTATGAAGAGATATACAATAAATAATAATTACATATGGCCCTGGCTGGCATAGCTCAGTGGATTGAGTGCAGGCTGCGAACCAAAGCATCGCAGGTTCAATTCCCAGTCAGGGCACATGCCTGGGTTGCAGGCCACGGCCCCCAGCAACTGCACATTGATGTTTCTCTCCCTCTCTCTTTCTCCCTCCTTTCCCTCTCTAAAAATAAATAAATAAAATCTTTAAAAAATCTTTATACAAAAAGAATAATTACATATGGTATAGGTATGTCTTGAACAGTCAAAGAAGAAATTTGGGAGAGATGACATTTAAGCTGAGACCTAAAGAATGAAAATGAGCTAGCTGTTCAATAATGCTGAGGTAAGAATTTTGTACACAAAGAGAACAGGGATTACAAATGCCATGGCATCCGAAAGCACTTGGGGAATTTGAAATACAGAAGAAAGGCCAATGGGATTGGAATATTGTAATCAAGAACATAATGGAGATGACTTTGTAGGGGTAGATAGAAGCTGAGTCATATAGAATCTTATATGCTAGCCTAAAAAAATACAGATTTATTTGTAAGATAGTGAGAAGCTATTGTATGAATCTAAGAAACAAGTGACAGACTTGGCTCATGTTTTTAAATAACTCTAATTGCTATGTGAAAAAATTTTTTGAATGAGAACAAGATACAAAACAAAGAGACCAGTTGGGGAGTTATTTCAAATAGCACAGAATAGAGATTATACTGGCTTAATTTAAGATGGTGGTATATATACAGAGGGAAGTGGCAATATTAGAAATAAAAGAACTGGATAATGGATTGTATATGAGGAGTTGCAGAGAGAACTTAAAGCTAATACTTAACTTTTATTTATGAAAATGGATGAATGATGGTGCTAAATGTAGAGATGAAGAAGAGCAGCAAAAAAACTAGACTTGTAAAGAAAACCAAAAGCTCAGTTTGGAACATTAGGCTAGAAACTTAATTTCAAAAGTCATTAGCACTTCTGAAGTCAACAGGCACTTCAGTTTATAAGACTGAATTGCTTTTATAAGAAATCACTTAAGGAGAAAGTTCTGAAAAAAATTCAAGGGCTAGCTTTGAGATTTGGCAAAGAGAAGGAGCAACAGTGAGGTAAGAGGAAAACCAGAAGAGTATGTTACAGAGCCAAGGGAAGAAAAGGTTTCCAGGAGGGTGTGTGTGGCTGTGTCAACAGCTGTCAAGGCAACAAATCAGAGCAAAGAGGAGTTAGGTTTAGCAATGTAAGGACTGTGGGAGGCCTAAACAAAAGGGGTTTCAGTACATAGGTGAAATAGAAGGTCGTTTAGAAAGTGGTGAAGACTTAATTAGAAGAAATAAAAAGGTGATAATAAGCAATATCACATTCAACATGTTTAACAGAAAGATGTAGAGGAACTGGGCAATGTTTATTTTTTTTTTAACATGGTACAGGTTAAGTATGTTAATTGGTATGATCCAGAAGAAAGTGTGGGAAGTAGAGGAGTAGATCACAGTCCAGAAGAAAGAGGGAATTAAATCCAGAGAAAAGTAGAAGGATTTGTATTTGATAGGGGAAGGGATATTTCCTTCACTGTAACCAATGAGACACAGGTTCTGTTTGGTTAAATTTAGGGTGGGAAGATAAGGAAGTTTATCTTTGATGCCCTGTATTTTCTTAGTTAAGCTCAAGGAAGGGGTTTAAGAGTGGGCAGAAGGTTTGCAACAGTCACCTGAGAAAGTGAAAAGAAAATTCACTATGAAAACATACAAGTGTACTAGGAAGTATTGACTGGGTATTTGATGTTTTGGTGATGAATTCTAAGGATTATCAGGCAGCCTAGCTTTTTCCACCAATGTTAAGCTATTGACGTACAGATAAGGAGAGGGGTCTGTAGATTGGAAGTTACAGTGTGGTTAAAGAGCTGCAGCACTAAAAGACTACAATGAGTAAAATAGAATAGGATATGATGTCATAAAGTAGGATACTTTGAATGAGGCTTAGAAGGTATTTTCTTTACTGGTGATTGCAAATTCCAGTGCTCCTGTGAGTAGGTGGCAAAGGTGGAGTTGAGGAAGAGAGGAAGGAGGGAAGGTCAAGAAACAGAGAGGCTAAAGTTTAGGGTATTTCATTCACATAGTACTTGCCACAACTAAGAAAAATGACAGGAATTAATATGTACAGGAAGGCAGTGAATCAGTAGTTCAAGTCTTAGGTGAATGAGGAGAAATGAATGAGGAAGGTAGCTATGAAATACCACAAAGAAAAGCTCATAGGTAGTAAAACTAGATAGGAACACACAGAATACCTGTTCAGCTAGTTTATAAAGATATTGTCTGTTGTGAACTGCCCTGCTTGGTTTTAGGAACTGTAATCCCCCCAGGGCTAAGGCTGAGTGAGTGACCTTTGGACCATAAGCCACTAAGGAGACAAAGTTTATCTCCCTGGAAGGGGCACCACCTCTGCCTCTTTTACTTCTGCCTGGCCCCCAGTGCTTGATCAGTAAGCCAATGCCAGGTAAGATTCCTCAAGGCAGGGATGACCTAAGACAGGCACAATCATGGGGGGTCCCAGGGGAGGACTTGGGGGCTACAGAAAAGGGGTAATGGGCCCTTGCCCCTTGGCTTTGACATAGCCTGAGTCCTCATTCTGTCTGTAGGAAGTCTCCTAATCTTTTGGCTGCCTTACTTCCCCTACCTGACTTAAGCCTGAAACAATGCTGGTGGTGGGTGCAGCCCTGTGCTGGAAAGAGTGGATTCCCTGGGGCAATCAGGCCTAAGAAAGAATATGTAAAATCCTGTGAAACCTGCTTTGTTTAGAATGCTCTCAATTAAATGATAAGAGTTCAAGCAGGAAGTGAGTTTGGTCTCCAAAGTTTTATGGACACTTAGCTGTCTAACCCTGACTCAAAAGAGGACCTCATAGTTCTTTGTATGTTATCTATTGTTTGATCCTTACTGCCTGATAATGATTAATGAACTTTATGTATACACCCTGTATTCCTATGCAAATTGAATCCAATAAAAGCTTCTCAAGGCAAGGATTCGGGAGCTCTCCTCTTGAGAGGGTGGTGAGGTGCTCCGAGGCTTGCTCTCCCCTTGAGAGAGAAGTTGTGCCATCCCTCTTCCTCCACAGGACTTGGTAGTCCGTGTGAATTTATTTCATCTCATCCACAATGCTGTGGACACTGTGGGCTGGTATCTGTGTCAATTGTCCTGCTCCTCACTGCCACAGCCTGGGACCCTGCAAAGCTACCAGGAGGCCCTCCCACCTGATAGCCAGATTACGTGTGCTTGCCTGAGTATACACATCCATCTGGCTGTCCATCCATCTATTCATTCTTGCATCCAGCATTTACTGAGCACATCCTCTGTGCCAGATTATTGGTAGCATCAAAATTTTGTTGGTAACACCGAAGGAATCATTGACATAGGACTGGTGTGCATATGTGTGTTCAACTGTGGCATGATTTGAAGATATCACAAGGGTTTCACAGCATAGAAAAGTACAATTTTAAATTCAGTATCTGATCTCAGTTTCCCTAAAGGCCAGGGAACCTCATGGCTGGTCAAGCAGCCAGCAGCAGGTTGGAGACTTCTGGTGAAGATTAAGGCATTCGTAGGTAAACATGGCTCATCTCCTCCTACAACTACATCAAAATTACAACTAAACTGCAGAACAGCCATCACTCAGAACTGTCAGAATTGAGTTGAATGGAAGTCTGACAACTATGGAACTGAAGAAACTACATCCATTCAGGCTGGTAGGAGATGCAGAGATGTGGAGACACAGAACAGGATGGTCCCACACCCATGGGTGGTGGATAAAATCTTGGGAGAAATATCTCAGGAATGAGGCATCCCAGCTGCACATAAGGCCCCCAGACCAGGGTTCCAGTGCCAGGAAGATAAGCCCCCATAATTTCTGGCTATAAAAACCAGTGGGGTTTGAGTTGGTGAAAGAAACACTTGGATTCCCAAGATGTGCCTTTTAGAGGACCTGCACACAGACTTACTTGGACTCACTCCATCTGAGCTGTAGCACAGAGGTAGTAGCTTGAAAGGCACTGGTGGCATACAGGGAGGAACTGAATTAGCTGGCAAGAGCTGGGCAAGAGCCGGGGGACAGCTTTCTCCAAGACAGAAAGGTGGGCAAAAGCCATGGTTCCTTTTCTGAGCCATCTCCCTACAAAGCCACAGAACCAGCAGGTAGATGAGATATCTGAGACTCTGTAAACCTGGCTAATACTGTTTGCCCCACCCTGGAAATCTCCTGAGACCCTGTCCCACCCAACTTACAGGCCCGCTAAAGCTGTTGACAGAGACTTTTCCATATGAATGGCTGGTCTTGGCTCAGTCTTCCCCTATTTCAAATCCAGTCTCATAAAGCAGCAGCCCCCATACCACTGGCTAAGTGGCACCAGGCATGGCACTAGCAGCAGCCAGCTTAGATTCACAGCTTGGCTTCACCTGGGAATCTCCAAGCCCAGCACAAGTAACAGCTATTTCATATTGCTTTATAGCTCATTCGGGGTGACCCAGAGCAGAACACAGGTGACCCCTGGCCTGCACCACCTGGAAAAACCCAGAGCCTGTGCACCCAGTGGACAACTACAGACCACATCAGAACACCACCACCCTGCTCCTGCACAGTTAACCCTCCATGAGGGCAGAGGTTGGTGGTCAGTGGTCACTGTCAGTCCTTGTGGCTGACTGGCCTGGCTAAATCCTCCCATGTACCTATCAACAGCAATCACGGCTCAACTAAAAGAGAAAGAAGGGTGTATTCAATCCACATGGAGAGTATACCTCAAGTACCCATCTTGGGTCAGAGGGGAGACTGTAAAAAAAAAACATGACCCAAATGAAAGAACAGGCCAAAACTCCAGAAAAAGAAATAAACAAAATGGAGATGAGCAATTTATCAGATGCAAAATTCAAAACACTGGTTGTAAGGATGCTCAAGGAACTTGGTGAGTACCTCAACAGCATAAAAAAGACCCAGGCATAAATGAAGCATGTACTAATGAAAACAAAGAACAATTTACAGGGAATCAACAGTAGAAGGGATGAAATTTAGCATCACAGCAATGATTTGGAACACATGGAAGCAAAAAACAACCAGTGAGAATAACAAGAAGAAAAAAGAATTAAAAAAAATGAGGATAGTGTAAGGAGTCTCTGGGACAGCTTCAAGCACACCAACATTTGCATCATAAGAATGCCAGAGGAAGAAGAGAAAGAGCAAGAAATCGGAAATCTATTTGACAAAATAATGAAAGAAAAATTCCCTAACTTGGTGAAAGAAATAAACAGCAAGACCAAGAAGCACAGGGAGTACCAACAAAATGAATGCAAAGAGACCCACACCAACACATATCATAATTAAAATGCCAAATATTATAGATAAAGAGAGAATCTAAAAAGTAGCAAGAGAAAAAGCAGTTAGTTACATGCAGGAAAGTTCCCATAAGACTGTCAGCTGATTTCTTAAAAGAAACTTAGCAGGCTAGAAGGGATTAGCAAAAAATATTCAAAGTCATGAAAAGCAGAGACCTACAGCCAAGATTGTTCTCAAAACTACCATTTAGAATTTAAGGGCAGATAAAGAGCTTTCCAGACAAGAAAAATCTAAAAGTGTTCATACATCACCAAACCATTATTGTATCAATGTTAAAGGGACTTATTTAAGGTAAAGAAGATCAGAAGTAGAATAAAAAATGACAATAATAAACACATACATATCAATAATTGAATTTAAAAAACAAACTAAGAAAACAAGAAGAACAGAGACAGAATCATGGATATGGAGAGTGTTTTGATGGTTGCCAGATGAGAGGGAGCTTTGGGGGAATGGGTGAAGAGTTGAAGAGATTAAGAAGTACAAATTGGTAGTCACAGAATAGCCATGGGGATGTAAAGTACAGTATAGGAAATGGAGTAGCTGAAGAACTTATATGCATGACCCATGGATATGAACAAAGGGCTGGGGATTGCCTGAGGGGAGTGTTGGGGTGTTAGGTGGGGGCAGCAAGGGGGTGAAATTGGGACAACTGTAACAATATAATCAATATAATTTTAAAAAGATATTGTCCTAAAGACAAAGGAGGATGATTCCATAAAGGAAAATATATACACTATTATTTAATTTCTAAAATAAATGCTTTTATATTTTAATTACACACTCCAGTCAAGAATTTTGAATTGTTTAACTACTATGCTGTACCTCTGAAACTAATAAAAAATAATGTTGAATATAAACTGTAATCAATATTTTTAATTTAAAAAAATAAAAATAAATTAAATCAGAAAAGAATTTTGAGCATATACTGCAACATATATTTATTGGTAAATCACATATATGCTACTTTCTGAGGATATTTATTATAAAAGATATTAAAAGATGAAAATTTAGTGGAATTTAATGAACAAAGTAAATTAATGAACAAAAGAGAAACAGATGCATAGGGACATGAAACAGATTGACAGTTGTCAGAGGGGAGGGGGTAGAGGTGACTATATGAAATAAAGTGACGTGATTAGTAAACGAATATATATGCATGACCCACTCACATGGACAAGGATGGTGTGGAGATTGCCTGAGGGAGGGGTGACTATGTAGCAGTAGGCAAAGGGGGAAAAATTGGAGACACCTGGAATAGTAGAACCAATATAATAAAGATGAAAATGTATATGAAATAAGCTACATTCAAACCTATTTTTATTTTATTAATATTTAAAAGCCTTTTTGGCTCTCATTATAAAATTATTATTAATTACTTTATAATGGAAAATATTTTTTTACTCCTGATTTAAACTTGTAACTGAGTGATTTTTTTTTTAAATAGTATGAGAATATTTCTTTGTAAGGTCCCAGAGGTAGAAGTAAGCAGTAGAAGAAATGGACTCAGCAAGCAAGTGACAGAGGCAAAAGAAAGGCCCTTGGACCTTAGGAGGAAAAAGAAAGGAAGGTAACGGTAGCACCTGTGGGGAAGAAGAGAAAGAAGAGGAAGGGGAAAGGTGCAGACATGCTCCCAGGAGAGAGAGCTGCACTAGGTCCTCAGTCTTGAGTGTATTTATCTGAGGGTCTCAGGGGACAATTCCAAGAGAACATTCAATAGCTTTCCAAGTATGTCCTTGGTCTCCACTGATTGGTTGGTGCCAGGCCAAGAATCATTAGTTAGTGCAGCTGGTCCTTGATGTCAGCCATGGCATCACTTGTCTGGTTTTGCTGCTTTTCTGAACCTGGAGCTACAATACAACTGAGGCCTAGATGTTATCCCTAGGGGTTAATGTTTAAGGGAGTGGTTGTGCAAGGGCCCACGTGGGAGTCATATGAGGCCACTCTTTGGCCCCTGTTTCTTTTCCAAGGGGCCTACTGCATTACTAGAGACATGTCAGAGGAGGAAAAGTCAGGGGAGCATTCAAACTGTATGACCAGCGATATGAAAGGTCAGGGGGTCTAAACCATATGGCCGGCAATATGCTAGGGGAGGAAAGGTTATCCTGGGGGCAAAGTCCTTGTTTTCCCACTTTTGCCTGTTGGTAGGCACCCTGGGTTTTCTGCCCTGGTGACTTTCTGTACCTGGCCCAACATTCTTGCTCTGCTCATGTCTGTCTAACTACCTACCACATTCCTCCCTCAAGGATCTTGACTCTAAATTGTTTAAGGGAAAAGGGGCACATAGTCTCTTCAGGAAGCTGAAGAGGGATAGCATTTTTCTTCAGAGCCAAGAGATGCTTGCTGTCTTTCTGAGGGACGATGAGGCCTGGTCAAGGAAGGAGGTTGCAATAGTATCTAGGGGCAGTATTCCTTGAGTAGAAGTAGGGCTTATAACCTGGTAGACGCAAACTATGTTACAAATCTCAGTATTATTGGGGCAAAAGTCAAAATAACAAGAATTATGACTAATGGTCTGATGAAAGAACATAGTTCTAGTTCTCAGTAATTTCAAGTCAAAGGATAGGGAGAAAATGAAATATTAATTTGGAGAATTGCAGCCAAATATTTAAGAAAACAGAAAAATTCAGGATCCATTTCAGTTTATGGGTCAAGTATAAAACTCTGAAGACAACAAAGTGAACTAGAGTCTAATATTCATGATTCTTTATTAGCCTATTGAAACACAATTTTCCCTCTAAAATTACCTTCATCTTTTTCAAAGAGCCAAATTGAGACCAATTTATTTACTGCATTACGTCCGGTTTCAATTTGGCCTCATTTGCATAAACACAACAAGAATAGCAACTGATCATATAGGTTCTCTTAAACCTGCCTTACTGGACTATTATAAGGAGTGTCCAGTTTGAGCTTTAATTATCCTAAATTAATTACATGCTATATAGGTGCCATGTAACTGAGTGACGTGAAGGTCTAGTACTGAGTTTCATTTATATCAGCCCATGATTTTAATGACTTGAAGCCAAAAAAGGAACTTTACAAAATATTTATAATCAAATGAAAGAAGTATTTAGTTGACTGTGTTTACCTTTTTTGATACTCATTTTTCAATCTCATCTACCAAACATGCACAGGTTTTTAGTAACTTTTATATAGTAAATTTCAATTTATCCTAATGTCAGTAGGCTTTCTTAAACCAATCAAAAGGTGAAACACTTTTATGTTTGTAAGAAATAACTTCAAACTCACTGAAATACTTCATTTGGATAATTTAGAATAACTTTGAAAAGTCTCTTTAAGTGTTCAGCTAAACGAGTATTTATAGGTGCTATACTTAATCATTTTTAGCTATAATATCACATGAATATGAATATTTTATAAAGGTTTATATTCAAAACATTTTCTCTATGAAGTCCCCATCATGAATTTCTCTCAAAAACATGTCCATTTTCACTAATGATAATTTTATCTTTAAAGGACAGATTAACTATAATATTTATTTCTAAAAAAGTGCTAGGTAAAATACACCTTTTGTAATAGAAAATGATTTATTCATCTTGGCCTCAGCAGTCTCTGGGGCCTTGATGCACTTATTCTGGCAGCCATTACAGCAACACCCTCTGTGGATTTCAACAAAATTCATGTGGGTACAACCTAACAGGGCCTCTCCTCCAAACCTGGGACTCTCTTTTGATGCTGAGGCTTAAGATGTTACAGGACCTCTGGGCAGTTACACATGCACAAGCCACAAATGCAGAAGAATTCATGAGGTAAACTTTTGTATTAGTTAGAATTTCCTAGAGAAACAGAATCAATAGGGGACGGGGATACACACACACATATATACATATATATGTATATACATATATGTTGGGGTCCACCCTGCCTGGTTTCAGGAGCTGCAACATTCCGTGGCTAAGGCTGAGTGAGAGATCTCTGAACCAGGAAAACACCTGTCTCTGTGGCATGAGCGCTGCCTGCTCCATGTCTGGCCCCCATTGCTTGGTCAGTAGCCAAAGACGGGTAACATTCCTCAGAGGAGCATGGATCTAAGACAGGCATGATCACGTGGGAAGGCCCTCAGGGAAAGACTCAGGGGGCTGTGGAAATGAGGGGGTGATTGACCCCCGCCCCTTTGGCTTTGACAAGACTGAGTCCTTATTCTGCCTGTGAGAAATCTAAATCTTCCAGCTGCCTCTGTCTCCTCTGCCCAACTCAGGCCTGTGGCAATTGATAAGGGGCAGTGCAATCCAGACCAGAGACATTGGACCTCCTGGGGTAATTAGCCTGAATCGGAGAATATGCAAGAACCTATGAAACTTACTTTGCTGGAGGATACTTTTAATTAGAATATGAAGGCATGGGCAGGAAATGAAACTAGCCCTTTAGGTCCTATAGTTTTTAGGTGATAAGATCCCAACTCAGCATGAGCCCTTTTAGCTCTTTGAAAGTTACCTACTTGTTTGATCTTCCCTGCCAGACTGTAATCAACAAACTGTATCTGTATTCTTAATAAAAAGCTTGCTCAGGTGGGAAGGCGCGGTGCTCCCCCCTTGAGGGAGTAGCCATTCCATTCCTATTCCTCCACAGGATTTGGTAGTCTGTGTGAATTGATTTCATGTCTCATCCATGACACCTCGGACACTGCAGGCCAGTGTCTGTGTGGTGTGTGTGTGTGTGTGTGTGTGTGTGTGTGTGTGTGTAGCCTGAGAGCTTGAGAGGTGGAGAGCCAGTGGTATAGATTCCAGTTTGAGTCTGAAGGCCTGAAAAACAGGAGCACTGATTGCAGTAGAATATCAATGTACCATCTCAACAGTCAAACAAAGAGCAAATTCAATTTCTCTCAAACTTTTTGTTGAATTTAGGCACTAAAGATTTGATGATGACCAACCAGGCAGGACAGCTGTTTTGTTCAGCTCATCAATTCAAATGCTAATCTCTTCCAGAAACACCTTCACAGACACACCCAGAAATAATATTTAACCAGATACATGGGCATCATGGCCTAATCCAGTTAACAGACAAAATTAACTGTCACAATCTTTGATTAACAAGACATAACCAGGGATTACTTTACTTGCCCATTTCTCACTCCAAGGGACCAATGAAGAGGAAGATGAAGTTATTTATACAGTCATAGAAGATAATCACATGAGACTGAGCTAAGACTTGTGATACTAATGGTGGCAAACATGTTAATGCAATTTTGCATTGGCTCTCTCATTCCCTGCCACACTGCCCTTTTCTATCACTCTTGGGAGGATTGCATTGTTAGATGAGGATGTAACACACAAGCCTTCCCTTTAGGCTCGGAAAGTAAGCGATATAAATACTTTTCCGAGATACAGTATGAACTTTTTATTGTATAATTATATTCATGGTAACAGCTCTAATTATATCATATTTCACATAATAAGGAGATATAATCATCTCTTCTATTCAACAAAGCACATAACAACTGTACTATGTGGTAATATGACTTTATACAAATGTGGGTACCAGTGAAAAAATCTTCCACACTGTGGGACTCTTTTCTCAATTATACCTAACATACCATTTGTGAAGCGTGAGCATATGACAACAGGTCTGGTTTTAGTCAGATCCATATATATAGATCAATATATATAGAAACATAAGTAAAGTTTAATCTATCTAACTATCTATCTACCTATCTATTGAATTGACTATATGTCTTTTCTTGGGGACATACATCTATCTCACTATTGAGACAACTGTTCTAGAAGCTCCAGTCAATGCCTACATTGTAACAATTCTCCCCACGGTAGTGGTGAAGTCATCAGACACCTATGCCCCACAAAAAAGAAGAGAGAGAGCCCAACTGATGGGAAATAATTTTCATAAATTGTGAAAGTTAATTTTAAAACAGAGGATTTTTTTCAATAGTATCTGTGAATTTCTTAGTCAGCATTAAATATAAATTACCAGTAACTGTTCATTATCTCTTAGATTCCATTGGCTAGATAATTTAGTCTTATGCACAAACCTAACTGAAAGGACTGCTGGATAATGTTAAGTGGTTTGTCCAGGAATTAAAGAAAAAGGATGTAGTGAACACAGGTTAGACTTTCACATACCACATCTGTCCAGAAAAAGTCCAGTCATTGTTAATATAATGAGAATGGTTTGTGTGACATCGACGTAACCTGGCAGCCAGGAAGAGTGGATTAGAATGCACATGTGTGAAAAATAATAACTTCACTGTACTAGTCAGTGGGGGCAGTAGATGCCTTTGGATGAGCATTTCTTTCAATTGATACAGAGACAAAGCAAAAAAAAAATCATGGAAAGAAATTTCTACAAAACAATGCAAACTCTTCACAACTTTTGGAAATAAACTCAGTACAAAGTTTTTTAAATAACACCCAAGTGTTATATTTGTAAACTAAATATAGCATGCTATAGTAAGAATGCAGGCAAACTATGGCCTGTTTACATATTAAGATGCTAAACAGAAATACATTCACTTCTTTGACTGATAGGCACTTTCTTCCCTGGTTTTCCATTCTTCAATACAAAAGTGTATTAAATTCAGAGTTTGACTCAGTTTCAGTTTGTGCTCTGCCACTTAGTAACTGAATTTTGGCAAACTAATTTCTCTGAATATATTTATTAATTTGTGAAATGAGAATAACAAGAACTGCTTTTCCTCACCAGATGGGTATAAGGTAGAAATGAGATGCAATATATAACAACTTTATAAATCACTATACAGATTACATTTTTTTACATCATCGTTAATGGTGTTAGAATCAGAGTGACAGGGTGTTTTCTTATTTCTGACATTACCTCATGCTCTTGGCCATGGCTGTTGACCTTCAGGGCATTGTGCCAGAGATACCTTTTTGTGTTTTTATTCCGTTCCTGGTTTCCTGCTAGGTTATGTTTTTTTACTTCTGTTTTTTTTATGCAAAATTTTCTTCTTTAACAAATGCATTTCAGTTTAACAGAGATTTTATTTGATATATAACTAGAGCTCAGCCATTTATAAATCTATTTTATTAAATTAAACATTTTACTCTAAGATGATTATATAACTTTAAAAGGCCAGTAGAAATGTTTAAAAGGTTTTGTCAAAACAGAAATCCATTGCTACACCTTAATTATGAAAAATAGATTATTTGGACAAATTTTAATATGGAGAAAAAACATTATAATATAGAAAATAACTAAATTTCATCATATAATCAATGGTAACCAATAAAATACATATGTAAACCTATTGACATTATAATCATTATTATATAACATTAAATTTTCCATGCCCACAAATGTTCCTTTATTTTCAGATTACTGCTGCAGTTACTGGTTTACTCAGACTTTCCCTAGGAAACAGTCACCATCTGTCTGATTAGTCTGTTTCCTTGGTATCCTGCCCATTCTAGCTATTTAAGTTTCTGCTCTATTTCAAGAAATGCACTCATTAGGATGGTCACATCTGTTATCATTTGAAAAGAGGGGCACATATTCAAAAAACATGTAATAGAACCTTGATATCTTGTTAACTATAAACAGGAAATGTCTCCTTCCATCTACCTACCTTACCTTCCATGCTAAGAAAGAATGGCATGATCTTTAAGGTCCCTCCTTCAAATACCCTGAATCTAAAATAAAAAGAAGTGCTCCAACAGTAAAATTACAATTCAAACATTTTCATTATACAAACATTCACAAGCACATGGAGAAAAATTACCATCTGTTAAAAAATAGTTAACTGAATACTAGCACAAAATAACAGCCATATTCCCTGTTCTTCCCTATATTATCCCCATAATGAATAGAATCACTAAGTTATATAATTCCCCTCATTCATTAAATAAACATTTACCAAGTGCTTGCTATCATTAGGCAGCATGCCGGGCTCCCAAACTGCCACAGTAAGTCACAACTCCTGCTTTAAAGATCTTGAGGCCCAGCACAGTGGTTCTGCATTTCCTTTACTTTCCATTCTCTGCTTTATGTCAAAAACCTAACTAGTTGTCTTGTCTCTAAACTCTCCTTACATTTAGTTGGCTCTGCACGCTGCTACCAGATAAATTCATTCATTCATTCACTCATTCATTCATTCGGTGGCGTCTCTGTTAGGCATTGGTCTAATGCTTAAGACTAGAGCAGTGAAATAGGCAGCCAAAGTGGCTGCAGTCAGGGAGCATGTGTTCTAACGCAAGAAGTAAGGACTTTTATAAAAGAGTATGTCGTATATCTGGGAGTGGCAATTAATAAGTCTCTTGCTGTCAATTAATCTCAATCTTCATTTGCTCTTAATGCTTAAAATATAAGTCCTTGACATTTAGGGCCTTTCTCAGTGAGCTTTTTCCTCTTTTTCCCTGCTTCCTTTACAAATTATCCCCTTTAATTAGACTAGCCTTCTTAGTTTTTTGTTTTACTGCTTATATGCCCACACCTGTTTTTTCCCCTCTTTTCTGGCTACCTTCTTGCTCCCTAAAATTTCGCTGTCAAGTCTTTCCTGACTAATTCAACCCAAGGGGCTTTTCTCTTCTGGCCTTTACATAGTGTTTATTAACTATAACCATTATTTTTTAAAGCACATATTTTCTGGTAATATAGTCAGCTGTTTTTCTGCAAATATGTATGTATTTCGTATTTTCACCAGGTCCCCAGTTCCTTTAGGACAAAACTTTTGTGTGTGTGTTTAAGAATCTTAACTACTAATTTTAAGAAAGATATTGATAAATATTCCTTCATTCATAATTAATCACCTATTCAGTACATAGTCCCTTTAAACAGTAGTCATTTTCAGATAATCAAATCATTTTATGAACAATTTTCCTCACAGAAAGGAAAGAGTACTTCATGTAAAGAAAAATATTGCTGATACAAAATTAGGAAGCTTTTGAAAAACAAAAGCTTTGATAAATTCCAATAGAAAATTTACAAAATTAACAGGACTTTATGGACTTTACAAAGTCCATAAAGAAAATTTACAAAATTAACAGGACTTTATGTCTCACCTATCTTTGTATTCTCCAGAGTGCGTGCTTGCAGGAATTTTATAATCTCCAAGTGCCATGACTTTAACACCATAGTCACTCAGCCTGTATTAAATCTCTATAGTGAACACTAACTATACCCCAGGCACTGTGCTGGGTATTTTATGAATATTATCTTCAAATCTTACCTTCATCCTCTGATAGCCACTATTACTCCCATTTCACTTACAGGAAGACAGAGTTCCATTTCCAGCAACATGGCAATCTATGTCTGAAAAACTTCCCATCACACACACACACACACACACACACACACACACACACACAAATGCTGTATAAAATATAACAAGCATACTTTTAAATGTATAGCTAAGCTTGCAATAAAGTAAAGGGAATCCTCAGAGGTCAAACATGAAGAGAAAACTAAGAATTAGAGCTAAAAGTAGGAACTGATGGTGAGGTTGTCTTAGTGTAGTGCATGGGATATGTTCTCATTCCCTGTAAGGGTAAATAAATGGGAAGGCAAGGCTTGGACATGGCAAGGGTGTTAAACTGAGACTCTGCAAAAAGATGAATTCAATGAGATCCAGTGAAAGGGTAGAGTAGGAATAAACTAATTCAACGACATCAGGAGACAGGAAATCTTGTTATTTCACTGCATTCTGGGTCTGAAAACATAGTCTCTTCAGAATTTGCATCAAGCCCTGACTAGTACAGCACAGCAGGTTGGGCATTGTCCTGCAAAATGCAAGGTCACAGGTTCAATTCCTGATCAGGGCACGTGCCTGAGTTTTGGGCCAGGTCCTCAGGTAGCAACGAGTGAGAGGCAATCAATAGATGTTTCTCTCACTCTCCTTCCTCCCTTCCCCTCTCTCTAAAAATAAGTAAATAAAATCTTTTAAAAATTATTTGCTTCAGAGAAGCATTCAGATTTGAGATTAGAATTTATACTCTCTTTGTACATGGAAACCTTTAAGACAAGAAATTCCCAGCCTCAGGGTCAACTCTCTGCCTCTTACTGATTTAAGGCTTATTCTCCTCTCCTTGTATGTGCATTAATATCAAAGTTAATACTCAGGGAGAAACTTGCAGAAGCAAACACCAAATTAGTCTGTAAAATGATTCTCTTTATTCTTGGCAATTTTCTTCACTTTGGAATCTATTTTGCATGTTATTAATATAGCCACCCCAACTTTGTTTTGATGAGTGTTGGCCTGGTATATCTTTTTCTATCCTTTTACCTTTAAACTGTGTCTTATTATTTGAAGTGAGTTTCTTGGATCACTAGGTGTTTTTTTTTTTAAATCCAATCTGTCAATGTCTGCCTTTTAATTAGTGCAGAGGGTACCCTCACAGATCTCTGAATCTCTCTCTCTCTCTCTCCCTCCCCACCTCCATCTATCTCCATATCTTTTGTCCTTGATATTCTGATTTGTGAACTCCAGCCTCCTTAGCCTTTCCACATTTCCAGTTCCATTTTCTCACCTCAAAACAAACAAACAAACAAACAAAAAAAAACACAACAACTTCCAGGCTTCTCCTGTATACCCTTTCCCTGGAAACCCTTAATCATGGACCTCACTTCACTTCATTTGTTTTCCGTCTTTCAGGGGTCATTGTCTTTGTTGCTTAATAGCTGTTATTTTTAAAAACTGTGGCTTATGTATCTTGTATAATTTTGTATATCTCATCCAGATTTTTAGTTGTTTTAAGCAGGAGGGTAAATATTCCTGTTACTTCATCTAGCCTACATGTGAATGTACAAACCATTGCAGAATGACACATTATGCAGAATTCTCACAAGTAAATCTGTGATTAAAATGCTCTAACAAATCAAAACACATGGGGAAATAATCCATCATGAGTTAAGTCAACAAACACAACAAACAATATAGTTAGACTCCAAGAAATTTAGAAAGTAGAATTATTAGATATTGACTACAATGTAAGTATGTTCAAATGATTCAAGATTTGTATATATGTATTTGTGTGATATATATACATATGTACATATATATATATATATATATATATATATATACATAAAAAACAAAAACTAAAACCCTGACATACTCAAACAGTACCAGGTAATTTCTTTCCATTATATATGGAAAGCAATGAGGGCTTTCCATATATAATGTCTTTTGACTTAACATTCAGTAGTACTCAAATCATTGATCATGAAATGAACATATCTTTATAATGGTGATCTTAAGGAGGAGCATTAACATGCAGGCTTAGACTAGCCTAAGTGAAGCTCATTTTATTGAACTCAAATGAATGAAACTGGCTTACTTTATTTCAACTTCAGACCCATGTCAACTTGGAAACACATCTAAAATAAACAGGTATGACTTTAAAGTAAATTAGACATATTCCAATCATCCTTCAAAATATCATGAAAATCTTTTCCCATCTTCCTTTCCCCCAAATTCATTTCTGTCATTGCCTACCAGAATAAAACAACAAAAATCCCCCTTCCCACCTTCATAATTCTTCTCCTATCTGTATTTTCTACTGTTGCAACTTCTTTATTTTATAAAACAATTCAGTCTTATTCGAGTTCCTTTTTACAACTTTGTGAGGTACTTGAAAACAATTTTGATTTATGATTTTTCTCATATCCTACTCCACTGTCATTTTTTTTTTTAAATCAGAGATGAAGAAGAGAAGGATTTAACTTTTGGTTTGAATCACCCACAAGAGAGAGATCTGGCTTGGTAACAAACTACACCACATTCACCAGCCCTTTCCTATTGTTCTTTTAATTAATTAACAATTTTGCAGAAGTGAATCCTGATAAAAAATGAAGCTACATGAGTGCAAAAACTTGCCTTTACAAATGTGCCTTTAATGAACATCAAGCAGTTTCAGTCTTAGTTCATTTCAAATCAGAGATTATTTGAATCTTAGAAATAATATAGAAATCAGAGGTTTTATATACATACATTTGTAAATATATACACATATATATTTGTTTATTTTTTATCTCAGTGGTTACTAATCAAAATGGCATACTATTTTCATTTTAGATTCTAAATATGCCTTAACAGCATAGAACTATAGTGAAGAGAGAGACCCTTTGTTCACAAAAGAAATAACAAAAAGCTACAAAACTATGACACAAAGTCCTAAAAGTTGGGGTGTGATATTGACTCATAAAAACTAGTCAGACACACTGATGGAGTATTGTAATGCAACTTCAGTTGAATGGAATGACAGTTTGTTTAGAGACCATTTGATAGATGTCTTCAGACCCATTTTGTACTGTCTTCCTTTTAGGCTTTTCCTTCATCTTGGTTAGTCAAGAATTATTTCCAAATGCTTGAAAAATGATACCACTTTATTCCCCATTGCTGGTTGATATGAATGAATCTCTCTGAAATCAGCCCTTCTCATCTCTTGCTAGAACCTCCTCCCCTATTGTTTGAAGGATCTTTATACAAAGTAATATATAAATAACTAGTATGTGTGTAAAATATCGCTCTTTTCATTGGGAATTTTTCAAACATACTTAAAAGGATAATGATTAGGATAACAAACCTAGAAGTACTAGCATCATACAGCTTCAACAAATATTCATGTTTTGTCAGTTTTATAATAACTTTTTCTCAAATTCGTTAATAGGGATGCATATTATTTTAAGGGGGATCTTCCTGTAAAGCTGTGTCCCCAGCCTAGATGATAACTGTAAATGACTGTATTTTTTGTCTCTATGTAAAGAGAATCATGATCTATCCAGAGGAAAGGGGATACATGAAGCATATTTCCTCTACAGAAAGGAGTGATTCCTTACTTTGTTAAAAACAGAACATTTAACTACAAAAGACCTCTATTTAACTTTCAAAAAGTGTCATGCCAGAAATGTCTTTTACATGAAAAAAATTTCCAACAAAATTTTAAATAAATCATCACACTTCACATTTATTTATTCAAGTTTCTCTTTTTCTCCTTGGTATTTTCACTTGACAATTGATGTTTGTGTGAGGTGGAGAAAGGAGGAAGTATTTCAAGCAGGTTGTTTTTGAGTTCCCATTATCCAAACTTTTAAATATAATAGAAGATTTCCCTGAATGTCAAAGATAATTGAAATATGAGAGTGCTAATGTTACTTCCTTCTTTTAATGTCTAATCTACGAGACAAAGGTTTTTTAAAAGGATTATAAATGCGTAATGGGAGAAAAAGCAAAGTAAGGACAATAAGTGAGTGCATGAATGGAGAAAGTTATATTTAGAGAGAAAAAAATGTGGATGACTACTTCATTCCTTATACTAAAATAAATTCCAGATGAATTGAGGATTTAAATAACATAAAGACTGAAACCATCAAAGCACCAGAAGATAACTTGGAGACTGTCTCAAAATAGCCATATAATGGAGAAGGTCTTTTTAACTATGCCACAAATCCAGACCCCAACTGGGTAACATGGCCATGTTTAGTCACAAGGGTTGCTGGGGATTAAGCATCTGCCAAAGGGGAGAGGGTTGTTAAAGACTGGCTTGGAAAAGTAAGATTTCATTGCTCAAAACTGGACACACTGTCATCCTGAACAAAATCAAGACTCAGTTAGCAAGGAAGAAGGTGGGAAAAGATTTATGAATAAACAATTGATAAGATCTGCCATAAAGTCACTGTGTCCTTTCCTTCCAGAATCATTAAATCTTGTCATAGCATTGTCTAATTATATCTTCTCTTAACATTTTATTTTAATTACAAAAGTAAAAATAAAATGCTAATATATCAGAAATTAACCAACAATATAAATTATAAAATATTTGCTATGACACAATATAAAACATTTACAAATACTCATATTGTTATAAAAAGCATATAACATAGGCTTAATTAAAAACATATTTACCTAGTCCATATAAAATGAAAGAAAACATTATTATTTTATCAATTTATCAAAAGAGGAAAATCTCAAATTAATTTAAAAATAAAAATAATTACTATAAGGGACAGCAAATTGTTTTAGATGAAAATGAATCACAGATTTTTACTCAAAACTTTTCTTCACACCAGGTGAACAATATAATATGAAGTCTTTATAGTTCTAAAATATAGAAAATAATAAGTATAATTATATAATCTTCCAATAATTATTTAATTAGGCAATTTATTCCTGTGATGTTATGATGACTGGTTTAGAAGAATGCTTTAAAAAGCTAAACATACTTATACTAAGAATAAAGATTATATAACCAGCATATTGTCTATAGCCTTAGTCAAAAAGTTCCAGGAAATAATCATCAATAAAAAATGCATTTAAGAAACTTCAGGCCAAAATCATGTCATGGTTTGGCTAATGCCAAGTCATAAAACACTGAGTATTTTACCTGAGGAAAGCACAATTTTAAACGAGTCAGGCTATGTGTGTAAGTCATAAATTTTTAAGTGACTAGAAAAATAATCTGGCACTGTATTTTTCAACCTACTCTATTTGCTTTGATCTTTCAATAAAAAATCTTTGACATACTCTTCTAGTTGGTTCAAGCATTTCCAAAAATATAGAAATTTAATGGATATATTTTTATTAGCTAAGACATAAAAAGAATTTATAGCAAATAACAGTACAAATTCAGAAACCCTCATCCCCTTTAGGATTTATTAATAAGCAAAGGGAATGTAGACTGGCAAAACTGAAAATATGAAATTTCTTCTTCTCCAGGATATTTATTTTTGCTCTTAAGGCCTTCAACTCATTTGGATGAAGCCCACTCACATTATTGAGGGTAATCTTTACTTACAGCCAACTGTTAACCACATCTTCAAAAACCTTCATAGAAACACCTAGATAGTATTTAATTAAATAACTGGGTAATGTAGTTTAGCTAAATTGAAACATAAAATTAACCATCACAGACAGAAAAAGGTGGAAGAAATAGTTAATATATTGTTTTGCATAATGTGGATTTAAAATTTTTTTCTGAAAGGTTTAAATATTAAACTCAAACTAAAAGAATGCACTTGATTAAATACTATGAGTTTCACCAACACTGGGTAGACTCGATTTGATGAATATTCATAGGGAAAATATTTCAATAGTACTACTTGTAAACTCAATGTTTTTCCACAATGGGATGTGAATTGCCAAGCATCCTATTTCCTTCCTTCCTTCCTTCCTTCCTTCCTTCCTTCCTTCCTTCCTTCCTTCCTTCTTTCCTTCCTTCCTTCTTTCCTCCTTCTTTTGTTTTTCTATTCTTCTTTCCTTCCATGAAGATGTATTGAGCACTTACTATGTGGCAAATACTGTCTCAGGTAAGCACAATATGGCAGTTAATATAGGTAGAAATCCTGCACTCACGAAGCTTACAATCTACTTATGGAGGTAGACAAGAAATAAGAATACAAATAAAAATATGCCCTAACTGCCTTGGCCTGGTGGCTCCATTGGTTGGAGTATTGTCCTGTACACCAAAACATTGTGGGTTCTATGCCCGGTAAAGGCGCATATGTAGGTCGTGGGTTCAATTTCCAGTCAGGGCGTATACAGGAGGCAACCAATCAATGTCTCTCTTTCGCATGAATGTTTCTTTCTTCCTCTCTCCTCCTTCCTCTCTCTCTAAAATCTATAAACATCTCCTCGGGTGAGGATAAAAAAATGCCATAACTTCTGGCATAGAAAACCACTAAGAAGAAAAATCAAACTGTAAGTGGAGGCTTTTCATGGTTACAGTGGCTTTTTGAGGATATGACATTTGAGCAAACTTCAGTGAAGGAAGGAAGCCAGGCAAAAATACTTTTGTTGAAAAGTATTTTATGCTAAGGGGATGATAACTCAAAAGGCTCTGAGATAGTAGGATTCTTGGTGTATTCAGGAGACAGCAAGACATTCAGTGTGACAGGACTATAGTAAGGGGTGGAGATGTGTGGGAGGGCCTGAGGTTTATGAGAGAGACAGAGGCCATGTCATCTAGGGCCTTCTAGATCATGGGAAGAAGTTCCCACTATATTTTATGTGATAGGAGGATTTTAAAAAGGAATGTGAGGTGATTTGATTCACATTCTACATTCCAGCTTATGTATATAGAATGAACAAGAGTAAAAGTAGAAGCAGAAAGACTGCTAGAAAATGCTGTTATAGAAGTCTGGGAAAGAGACAATGGTGGCTTGTACTGGGGTGGTAGCAAATAATATTGAAATGCAGTCAAATACAGGATAGATTCTGAAGGCAGCACTGACAGGATACACTGATGAATTAAATACGGGATGTGAGAGAAAGAAGAATCAATGATGTTACTCAGGTTTTTGACCACTAGAGGACTAATGATACTATTAGCTACATGGGGATACTGGGGGAGGAGTTTTTGTTGTAATAAATTTAAGATTTCTATTTTGAACATGAGATATTCAAAGGGAGGTAGCAAGGAACAGCTTGAGCTACGAGGCTGGGTTGGTGATTTTTTAAATTTATTTTATTTTTATTGAATATATTGGGGTGTCATTGGTTAACAGAATTATATAGGTTTCATGTATACAATTCTATAGAGTACATCACCTGTATAATGTATTATGTGTTCACCACCCAAGTCTGGGGTTGAAGATATTAATTTTGGAGTCATCTGCATGTATACACTATTTAAAATCATAGATCTAGATTAAGTTATTTTGAAATAGCAGTAGATAGTGAAGAAAGTCAAGGGTTCTCATAACATTCAGAACTTTGGAAAATGTCTTGGAGTACTTATTAGTTATCTTCAATATAAATATGTTCAATTTGTATGTTCATGAATTAGGACCAGTGTGAAGAAGTTACTAGGAGCATATTTCTGCTCAGTAAAGGGAACCACTTTTTAACACTTATAGCTAATGCCTAATCTTATGAACATTAATTGACAGAAAATGTTCACATTTTTACCAAGTCACAGCCTTTCTACAAAGGCCTTTTGAATTGGGTAGGACTTATACTGGATGAACTCCAATGTCCTTTTCAAGATCGAGGACTTATTGTTCATCCTTAAACTTTTGTTTTCATGATGGTCTTCTTTATTTAACAGTTTCAGCAGCTGCCTATTTGCCTCAAGATAAAATTCAAGTGTCTCTAATGAGGTTTTAAAAACAATACTTTGTACTTTATCTTTCTTTCTGAACATAAATTCTCTGCTCTAGTAAGTCTGGCTTCTTTCTTCTCTACCACAGAAAACTGTTCTTCATGTATTCTTACCTTTATTTATCTCCTTGCCTGGATATCTAGTCCCTCTTCTTTCTCTATTAAAGGAATTAATAGAGAAAGTTAATAGAAGCTTAAAAAAAAAGAGCATTGTTCCAGGACACACTCTACCTGATGCTTGAACTGCCATTTCAGTAATCTAACATGTTAATTCATGTTAATGCATGTTAACAAATATTGAATTTTATATTGTAGTATATTAGTTACCATTTCATAAGTGCATAATTCATCCTCTCATTCAACAACACTGCTTCATTGCAATAAATACAATTGTTGAGCTCCTACTTTGTTCCATTATCTTGAATCCTTATGAAAACCTCCTAAATATAGGTAGTTGTCGAAGCTGTCAGCACCCTACATGTATTTCCTTGTCACTTACCATTGTGGCAGTGAATGGCCATGGAACATTCCCTTTGACTGTTTGGGAGCTTTCTCTTGCCTGTGAGCACATGGCACTTCTCAGAAGTGTAGGCAGTTAAAGAACTAGGAGCAGCCTTCACAAAAGATGGAAGGAAGTCGAAGGATAAGTGTCCTCAGCTTCCTCACTCCTCATGTAGGATAACTCTGAGACATGATTAACTGGGCTTTCCATAGTTCCCCCATGGAATTGAGCTCCCCACCCCTTACCTGTGGTGACTACCTATTTAATAACAGACCCTTGATTTGTTTCCTTCCCTGTCTCCCTTCCCCTCTATGCAATGGAGCTTCTTGAGATCACCACCAATTTACAATCCATTCAGGTCTCAGGGTCTGCTTTTGGGGAAACCCAACCTAAGCCAATAGGTATTTGTTATCCATACAGTTAACCTATGCGAAACTGAGACTCAGAGAGGTTAAGTAACTTCAGTTGAGTAACAAATCTAGTAGTGGCAGAGGAGGGATTTAAACACAATCTTCCTGTTCCTGCATCCCAGAGTTGGAGCTGATTTAGTCTTCATTACTGTGCTGCAACACTCTGAACATTCAACAGAGATTCCATCAAGTGACTATAAAATCTTGACAAAAAGATTTCAATTCAGTTTAGTCTTTCTTCCTCTAATATAATCTATCTTAGTGTTAAATGCTGCATTTATTTATGTGGCTGGTTGGTTAAACATCTTCCTCATTCTAAACTGTATGCTCCATGAGGGCAAAACAAAGATCATGCACTTTGGCCCATCATTGTTTCCCTGACACTTTAACAATTGTAGGTGGAAGCAAAGAAGTAGTGAAAGCCACAAGGAAGCAGAAGTCATGCAGTAGAGTGCTGTGGAAACAGGGGTGTTTAGTACTGGGGTGGGGGTAGAGTGAGAACCAATAGAAGCGGTAGTTGTGATGAGCAAAGAAACAGAACAAAGTAGTGACAGAGTACTTGAGTCATGCAAATGGTGCTGCCACTAAAGGAGACAATAACACAGTTCCCATTCTTCAGACATAACCACAAGCATGCTTGTTAGTTCCCTAGAGCTGCTTCTGGATCCTGAACAGTAACATATTATGGTTCCCTATAAGACTAGACATTTTATTGTGGGACAGTTTTCTCATCCTATGTTTCCTCCTCAGGAATTCTTATTATAAACCTTCAACACTTGAGCTGAGTTGTCTGCACCTTTGGAACTCAAAAGCTTACAGAGCTGTCAATTGACAAAAATACTGTCATATTTTTTCAGAGTTGTGAAAGAAACAATGGACAAGAAAGCACTTTGACAGATTAAAATGTTCTACAAATTTAAGCCATGGCTTTTGGACTGCTTTTAATAAAACAATTATCAAATTATTTCTTCAAAGACATTGTTGTAATATTCATGACATTTTTTCTTGAATATTTCCCATTTGGTTATCAATAGGGTATTTTATGTCCAATATATAATCACTTTTGCTTCTATTATACTTTGTATTATCTAGCTCAAAATACATGTTAAAAGTGTCAGAAAATATATTTAGAATCAAGCATTAAATAGATACTCACAAAAAATCACTCCCTCTGGTCAGCACTGCTCCTGTGCTAATATGTAACACTGGGAAATGATGAGTTCTCACCCCATTCACATCATGACTAACACTGAATGAAAGTCTTAGCCATTTGTGCTAAATAGCCTTAATAGATCACAGAGCAGGATACATTAAACATAAAATGGCTCTAATATAGTAACATTTCAAAGTACTTATATTTAAGATTTTATTTATTTATTTTTAGATAGAGGGGAAGGGTGGGAGGAGAGGGAGAGAAACATCAATGTGTGGTTTCCTCTCATGTGCCCTCTACTGGGGACCCAGGCATGTGCCCTAGACTGGGAATCAAACCAGCGACCCTTTGGTTCACAGGCTGGTGCTCAATCCACCAAGCCACACCAGCCAGAGCCCAAGGTACCTATATTTAACAGAAATAAGTTACTGTCAGGTCCAAGCCCATAACCCCTTGACATACACCTGTTCTGTGCATGCAATGGCCTCTCACTGCAAACACCAGTAACTTTCTATCTGAGGGCTTTCTCTAGCCATTGGAGGTGCCTGCACACAAGGCAGCGCAGAAGTACTGCAGAGAAGATGCTTCCAGTACTAGCCCTCAGCCAATGACAAATGGGAGCTTATAAATAAAACCAGTTTCTTTGTCCCTCAGGTGTGAAAACTCTCAGGCGGGGTCTGTGCTTTCTCCCAGAGCTCCCAAAAGGATTGAGCCCCAGTTGCTCTTACCAATATCCTGCTCATTAACACATACTGTTTGGGCTTCCTTCCCTCCCCTATTGTCCTACTGAAATTTCCTGGGATCACATCCCCTTAAAAAATGACTTAACATTCAGGTCCTAGTTTGAGTCTGTTATTCTGGAAACTCAAACTAAGATACCTGGTCTGCAAACCATGGCCAACTTTTTAATAACTCCATGGAAAATGAAAAAGAATAATATAACATATGATGCATATTTTATGAAGATACACTTATGTAATTAACATTTTTTAAAAAAATTTGGAATTGTTCCTTTGCCTTTTCTTTTTTCCCCTCCCTTCCTTTGTCTCAACCTCTATCTCCCCTTTTTTCTATCTTTCTGCCTTGAGATGACATTTCCTTTTATAAAATTTAAAATTGAGAAATTCATAACAATTGTCTCAGTTTTTGCTGAAGTCTGGAAAATCCCAAAATTTGAAAATTACTACTTTACTACATGTTATATTTCATTGCTATTTTAACAATTAATAAAGAATGAAGAGAAAGTTAAAAAATAAAATGTGTTAAAACAACAGGCAAAGTTGAAAAATTCTTCAAAGTAACATATGGGTTGAGAAAAAATTGTAATTAGAAATATCTTAAGAAGGTAGTTTCAGTTAATTTTTAGTAATGTTATATAAATCACAATTTCTTCGGATGTACTTAAAACTGTTACTGTATTTCTAATTTTCTCAAATCAAGGCTTCATTTAACTCTTTCATTGTGTAGATATTTTGAAGGCTATTAAAGAGGCTTGTGTGTTAAAAGTGCTAACTGATTTTAGAGGTAAAGGGGTTCCCAGGAGACTCTCAGGTAGAACTAAGATGCAACCTGAATTAGAGACTTTCCAGGACAACTGAGGTAAAGAGGTCAAAGGTTAGTTGGATTTCATTACTCTGCTTCACATGATGTTTCAATTGTTGCTGACATATTAAAAAAATAGGAGTGAAATGATGAGAAAAATATGGACTGGGGTCCTCCTCACCCTGACTCCCCCATTTCCCTTGACCTAAAAGCATTGCACTTGCTTTTTTCTTTTACTTCTACAGTGGACCACTACCATTGAAAGGCACCAAGTCATAGAAAGGAAATAGAAATGTTCCTGATCAGAGAAAAACAGTAGGCAAAGAAAAACAGACTGGAAATAATGAAGGGAGAAAATTTCAAATTGAGACTAATGAAAAATTAGCAAAATAGAGATAAGAATAAGGGTAAACTAAATTATAAAAACATATTTTTCTACTCTTTTTTCAAGAGAAGACATATTTAGATCCAATTGCTTTAAGCGCCTTTAACCATATATAAGTTTAGATGTTCCAAGAGGACTCCTGATTATTTTTTGAATTTTATTCTACAGCCTCAGAGATTGGTACTATTCTTTATTTCTCCAAGGTGCTTATAATTTTCATAAATCTTATTTGGTTGTTATGCCACATACAGTAATCGCTGCAAAAATATTTACTTTTTCATCAAATAATTTCTTTTAATCTGTACTTCCTCAATCTTATTTTCTCAAAACATCTCTCTAATAAGGAAATCTGTGGTCTTATGGGTTTAAGATGAGGTCAATGAATGCAGTAGGAATATTAGGGGTTAGGAATAAAGGCTTTCTTTCAAATTTGGGGGCCCATGAAACCTTTTGACACTATTTAGATACACTTAGAAGCCTACCTGTACAACTAAGTATGAAACACAATTTGGAATTCTTCAAACACAGCTAACAGTGGTTTAACATTTCTTTATCAGTTTTCCGTTTATAAGCTATTCATACATTTGCTTGGAACACCTTGAGTGTCTCTAAAATTGAATTACTGACTCAGAATTACCTTTCACATACTGAGGTATCAAAATATTTCAGAATGTATTATATTCATATTTGGGTTGCCAATAAAATCAGAATGAACCGAATTCACATTTTTAAAATTAAATGTTCAAATTCTTTTTACCCATCAGTCTTTGTCCAGCATTTTTGATAATTTATTCTTCATTAAATACTATATTTAATTCAATATCTGGAGTAACTTTCCTTAAACCAAAGATATTAAGGATTGTTTTACTAAAGGTAAAAGCTATTTTGAATTTTCCTCTTTTTTTTGTATATTGTTCCGTTTTTAAGTACCTCCCTGTTTATTATCTGTGAATTTAATTAACAGACTGTTTACTTCCCTTTGTTAACTGATGTTATATAACACCACACCTAACACCAATTCCTGCAGAATCCCTGTAAGGCCTTTCTCCACATAGACATTTCATAGTTTTTTATTTTTATTTTTTTATTGTCCTTCAGTTTTTGATTCATGAAACTTCAAGGAATACATCTATGTCAGGAAATTCAGGGGAGGAAAAAAGGAAAAACACAAGTAGAAATTGAGGGTGAAATTAGCAGGACAAAAGAAAACAAAGCTATACATAAGACAAGCAAACACAGACAATCAAGATGAGTAGGAAAAGAAAAAAAGCAATAGACAAAAGTAAAGAAGGTAGAAATATTTAACCCTTCTGGAAACAATAAAAAGTCATTGAAAATAGAATGATTTGAGATTAAGGAAGTACGTAAAGAAGAGTAAAAATCAAAGCCTAGCTTTGTCAAATAAAAGGAGTAATTTGAAAATATCTCATCAGAACTACAGTGAAAAGGACAGCATAATTGAAAGATTGAATGTAAGGCAAGAGTAATATAAAATTGATTTGCAAATAGACTTTTAGTGGTTCTTCCCTACCAGTTGAGCAATTCATGGCTGAAGATGTGAGTTGATCTATTCCACTATTTGTTAAAAGGATGGAGAGTTGGTCAAAGCAGTTGGCAAGGTTGGCAAGTTAGCACTGGGATAGGCAGTAAGAAAGACCACAGGTTGTATTTGCAATAGAGAATTGTAGTATTATAATATTATAATATTGTAGACACGTGCTAGAAAACAATATAACTCAGTATCAGTAATTATTGGTCTTTAATTGTCAAAGAATTTTTTAAAAAAGAGTAAGGATGTAATTCTGCAAATTAGAGTAGTGAGCCTGACCTGTAATCCTAGGCAGCATGCAAGATAGTGTGTGAGCACTTAGGGAAGAGAGAGCAGTGATAACCAAGAGCTGCTGATAACCAGCCAGTCCAGCCATTCAAAGGCTGATAGTGCTAATTGGGGCGCGAGTGTTGGAAATTGGGATGCTACACACAGTAGGTTTTCTAACACAGGTTACATGTAAATTCGTTGCCACTGAGTGAAACAGGTACTCTGATGGTCTAACTTTGAGAATCTAAGTTTTAAAAGAAAGTGTTTTCATGTAGGCCACTGTAAAACTTCATTATTCTCTTTAATATGGAATTACTTCATTATTCATTATTCTCATTTCCTAACCTCCTTTTCAATAGTACAGAGCTTGGTAAGCCAATACCCACATCTCTTACCCACCTACTTACTGAATGACATTAAGTTGGCTTTCTTACCCATTTTTCTTTCTTTTTTAAAAAAGACTTTATTTGTTTTTAGAGAGAGGGGAAGGGAGGGAGAAAAGAGGGAGAGGAACATTGATGTGTGAAACACGATTGGTTGCCTCTTGCACACCCCCATCCGGGGACCTGGCCTGGAACTCAAGTGTGTGCCATGATTGGGAATAGAGAAGCAGACGTTTTGGTTTGCAGAATGGCAAACAATCCACTGAGCCACATCAGTCAGCGGCTCATTTTTCTTTCTTTCATAACCATTTATAGGTATTATATACTTCCTTCCTGATTAGCATACTGTATACTATAGTAGTTCTTAAATGTGTAAATTTTAGGCTCATTAAAACATCGCTGCAGTTTTTTCTAATTCAGAGGGTCTAGGATGGGGCCCAAAATTTGCATTTCTAATAAGGTACTAAGAAAATGTGATTAGTCCATCCTCATTTTCTCAAATGGTACGAGGCATAAGAGGTAAGTGTAATGAAGTACTCAGAACTACTGTTTAATCAAGTTTGTTACTGATTTGGTAAATAGGCTTATTTAGATTTCTAAAGAAGAAAATGTCGTGCATGCACCTTGCTACCACTTTTAGTGGTCTTTTGCTTTTTTTCTTGGGCCTCTATTATAGACCTTTCCTAGCCCGAATGTGCTCCTATGTTTGTTTGATCATCCTTATTAGAGAAAATATTGATCTCAAAGATCGATATTTAATGTAGTTAATGTGCAATTCTTTCTGGGAGAATTTAAAAGATAAGAACAATATATGAATCCATGAGGGCAAATTACCTATACTGTAATTTCAAACAAAAGGAATAATTCCCCCAACTATGCATAAAATCGTTTTTCTATATTCCAGTATAAAAAAAACAAAACAAAGACCATTTCTTTGGCTATATTAAGGGTGAGATTTCAATTTATTGATAATGTTTGAACCAATACATAACTGACGTTTGTCGTGTTGAGGGTGCTCTGTGTGTATGTAACATGTGCATTGTAGTGCATGCTCTACTGCCTTTTTCACATGAGGAAAAAAAATCATCGATTGGTGTCCTATGTGACACCCCTCCTCTCCACATTTAATTAGTACCTACAGATTCGCAATGGCACAAGTGTGTGTGTGTGTGTGTGTGTGTGAGAGAGAGAGAGAGAGAGAGAGAGAGAGAAAGTGGAGGGGGCGTGTTGTGGTCGGTGAAGAAAACAATACGTATATAATTGTAGAAATCTGACTCCACAACCATTGTATCAAAATTCTCAGCCTTCCCCATATGGCACCCCTTTATCTGTTTCGTTTTCTGGAGTTTTAGAATCTACTGTTTCATTTTATTTCTTTCAGTTTGTAACAGTCATATAGTGATTTACATTATGCAATGAAAACATTAATAGTACTACCTCAACCTTCGAAGCAACCTGCAACCCCTCCTACCCCGGGCCTTGACCATTAGGTTTCTGCTTCGCCGAGTAAGGGTGTTTTTTTTCTACCAGTCAGGAAGCAGGGCACTGGCTTCGAGGCATCTTCCTTTCCTTTTCCTCGTTCCTTCCTACCACTCCTATATCCCTTTCGGCTCTCGGGTTTTCACAGCACCCGGCGACAGCTTGCTTAGGTACCCAGTCCTCCACTCCTCCTCCGCCACACCGGCCCATCAAAAAAAGCCCGGAGAGGCGGGCGCGCGCTGCCCGCAACGTCAATAGGAAAGGGTGCTCGCCACGCGCTCTAACCGGACCCGGAGAGCCAGCGCCGCAACGTACCGCGCGTCGCGCCCCCCCCCCCCCCCCCCCCCCCCCGCCCGCCCAGCACCGCCGCCGCCGCCGCCGCCGCCGCTTCCTTCCCTTCCGACTTTTCCCTTTCCTCCCTCTGGGCTCTGCGTCCCCGCCCCCCAACCCGCGCTAGGAACGCGCCTGCGCAGAAGCGCCCTCTCCCTCCTTCCCCGCCCTTCCTTCCCTCCGCTCCTCCTCCGGTGCCCCGCCTTCCTTTCTCTCCCGTAGATTTCACTGAGAGCTGCAGGTTGCGAGCAGTTCAGTTGATTTCCCCACTACCCCGCCCCCCATCCTCCTTTCTCCTCACCCCTCCCATCTCCAGTCCGGTGGAGGATGAAGCGGCTGCAGTGGCCCCGGCTCCAGCAGCGGCACCCGCGGTGGCTGCGGTGGGGGTGGCCGGAACTTGGGTGGTGAGGAGCGGTGGCGGCGGCAGCAGCGGTGGCTGAAGGAGCGGTAGCTGGCCCAGCCGCTTCCCTTCCTCTTTCGTGCAGCCAGGAAGTTTTTCGCTTCTGTGCATGTGTGTGTGTGAGTGTGGGTGTATAAGGTGAAGGTTTGGACGGCATTTGTGCAGGCGTTGGGTTTTTTTGCCCACTTCGCTTCCCGTAACCCGGGCAGCTCGGGAGCCTGGGCTGTGGCCCGAGGAGGGGGCGCGGCGGCGGGCTCTCTCCTTTTGTTGTTGTTTCCTCCGCCTGGGGAACTGAAGGGGGGACGCGCCTGGGTGGGGCGGCTCGGAGCCCGGGCCCGGTGGCCCCTGGGGCTCCCGAGCTAGCCGGGTAAGGCAGAGTAGAGCGGGTTTCAACATGATGGCGGCCGAGGCCGGCAGTGAGGAGGGCGGCCCGGTCACCGCCGGGGCAGCAGGAGGCGGCGCGGCCACGGGCTCAAGTCTCTATCCGGCAGTGTGTCGGGTGAAGATACCCGCGGCCCTGCCTGTGGCAGCTGCGTCCTATACTGGCCTATCGGAGGGCAGAGTGGCCGGGACTCTGGATGGCGGAGCCGCTTTGGGGTCAGGATTTCTAGGAGCCGGGTCTGTGGCTGGGGCACTGGGGGGAGCCGGACTGTCAGGGGGAGGTGCTGCTGCTGGCGGGGCCGGTGCTGCGGCCGCTGCGGGATCTGGGGGGGAGATGGCTTTCACCAAAGGGACCAACTCGTTACCTGCTGAGACCTTCGGATTAGGAGGCGGATTCCCTCCTCTGCCGCCACCTCCCCAACTGCCCTCTTTGGGCACGGGCCTGGGGACAGTGGACGAAGGTGATTCTCTGGATGGACCAGAATACGAGGAAGAAGAGGTAGCCATCCCGCTCACCGCTCCTCCAACAAACCAGTAAGTTAGATCACTGTTCAGGGATTGGGGAAGCTGACTTCTGGAAAGAAGTGGGAAAACATATATATTCATCTGTCAGCTGTGATTTGTTCTGGAAAAGTTTTGAAGCTTCAGGTTCCATGCGTAGGGATTTAATTCGACCACTTACCTTCCCTACAGGCATACTCCGTGCCGTCTTTGTATATTTAATTGCTCCTCTGGGAAGATGTAAAGTTTTTAAGATGAGAAACATGGGAAAATGTGTGTCAGGTGAGAACCGGATATGGTTCTGCCCCTTCCAAATTGAGGTGGCGTCCTGGGAATCAGCTGAGCTTGCAGCTACTAAGGCAGTCGTAGTCTGTTGTATAGTATCAACTTATTTGTGTTCCCAGTTGAAGCTAGAAGGCTAGTGAAAAGCTTTAAATGTAGGTTTAAACGAGTATTGTACTGATATCATTTGAAACATGTCTTGGTCGGAATGTATTGTTTGTTTTGCACTGCAAATCCAAACTTCAGCCTCTTGAAAGCATAGTGATGCAAAAAAAATCTTTGGGTCACTTATGAAAACGTGGGTCAGCGAGAAAGGAGAGGAGTTCTCTGAATTACAGATGTGATTAAAGGCCCATACTTCAACAGTATCTGTAACTTGTGCCTTAGAATTCTCGTTTATTAATATTACTGCGATTCTTTACAGTTGAGAGAGACTTTGTAAGTAAGAATATTGAAGTAAAACAAAATTAAGAGTGTGTTTCCCTTCAACACTTTTTGTTGGTGGCCAATACGGTATTCTATTTATAAATTTATTTTGACAGTCTACTGCAAAACATATAGAACAAATGACTTTTTTATATACGGTTAGTCCTCCCTCTTACTTATTCTATTCATAAGTGAACTTAGGTATGTATTTCTATATAAATGTGGACCTTGATGAGAGGGAAACGTTGATGGGGAGTGATGTAGGAGGTAAAACTCGTTTTATAGAACTCTCACATCTGTCCTAATTGACCTTTAGAATTTGACAACCTTGGTATCAGAAGAAAAAAGATTTGGTTCATATGTTGACACTGGAAAATATTTTTTAC
The DNA here is from genome assembly GCF_004126475.2 of Phyllostomus discolor. Taxonomy (NCBI): domain Eukaryota; kingdom Metazoa; phylum Chordata; class Mammalia; order Chiroptera; family Phyllostomidae; genus Phyllostomus; species Phyllostomus discolor. Next base: position 54,893,150 of record NC_040905.2, read on the forward strand.
TTTTTGAGGGGCTTTTTTGGAGGATTTAGAAAGGAATGAAAAAACAAATTAGGAAAAGATTCTGTAATATTAATCCGTTTTTGACTTATGTCTACATCTTTTGATATTCAGGTGGAATTATGTCAGCCATGGTGTAGGGGTGTTGTATTCCTTTTGTATTGTTCAATAGAGGGGTGTTTTTTTTTTGGTCTAATTTTATTCCAACTTATGTCTATTGCAGACTTACCTGAAGGTGTTCTGGGAGTGATAAACATTCTAATTTTATACACTGTTTATACTTCCTCAAGCCTCGCTGCAAAAAAATCAGTTAAATATAAAATGCCCACTACATCCTCAGCACTATGGTTGTAATAAACAAAGTACAACCTTTTATACCAAAAGAATACAGTCTTATGCTAGTTCACACTGAGTTGAATTAGGCATATTTAGTATATTGCAGTTTTAAATTTTTTTTAAACTAGAATTTATTTTGTACAGCACTTTTAGGTTCATAGCAAAATTGAGCAGAAAATATAGAGCCTTTCTATTAAATGTTTTAATAATAAGCATGAATGACTACCAGGAAAAATTGTTAGGAAGCCATTGTGTGAGATTTTCATTATTATATGTATTTGAAAATAAAAATATTTGTGTGGGTATGCATATGAGATTTGTTTTATTCCTAAAAAGTTTCCTCCATTTCTACTATGTTTTTTAAATTTGCCACTGAGAAATACAAATTTCCCTCTTTTCTTTATCTTAGATATCAACCCAGAGTCACTGGAGGCATTACAGTGTAGTGGTTAAGCGTGCAAATTCTGAAGTTAGACAAGATTTGGGTTGGAATCCTGACTGTGTGATCTTGGAAAGGTCAGTTTCCCCAACTGTAAAATGGGGATAATAATGGTACTTTCACATGGTCGTTTTTAAGGCTTAACGAGAATCCTGAACATATTCAGTACGGTGCCTGGTACATACTGAATGTTCAACAAATAAATGATACCCTAAAATAACAATAATACAATTTTTATCTTTACATTGCCTACTAATTCTGTTGGCATAGAGACTCCCTTACTAATAGCTATTTCAGAGAATGTTTGAACTCCAAAGGCATTCAACGATTAATAATATTAAAAATTTTAACTTCATAAGGCTTCCATTAAGTTAAGCAAGTGTAGAGATGAAATTTATGTTTTCAATATATTCAATTTTTAAATGAAAGAAAAATGCCTTAATGACTTGGTTAAATAATGTTAAATCTTTCATAAAAGTATTAAAGAAATGTTTTTGGAATAGATTGCTATTTTATTACTAGTGACTGGTCATCTTATTGATAATATGGTTTGGAGGTTCAGGTCACAGGATTAAGTCCACAACAGTTAGACGAGGGTTCCCTGGTCAAGAGTTTAACCTTGTATCTAGCTTGTTTGGCCCTGTTGGTCACAAGAGAGTCAAATGACAATATGTAGATCTACCAGTGCAAATATAATACTGCTGGTAGTATTTTGTATCTGTTTTTCTGTGTGCATGGTGAATCATTAGTCTCATGTTCATTGTTGCACATTTTCATTAGTTTGGTTAAGGCCAGAAAAATTTGTATAATTTTAGCTATAACATTTATTTGAGTATTTTTCTTTCTGCAAGTTTTGAGGAAAAAACGTAAAAAGAAAATTCTTCCCACTTATTTTTATGCTACAGAAGATTCTATATCTAAAACTGCAAATTTCTCAAGAGAGAGAAAAGTTAAATGAAAGGAGTTGGTTGCTATTACTCCCTGTAATTTTATGGAGTGGCTTCTCATGGTTCTTGTTATTTCTTTCTCTCTTCTCCAGAGCTGAGGGGCAACAGTAAAGAAGTATTGTTCTCTTAGTCCACCTTCAATTACATACATACACACGTGTGCATACACACACACATAACTAAGAGCCTGCATTAGCAGGAGGTCCTTGGGCTGAATCCAACCCACAGATAAATATTGCTTGCTCTTAACATTAGTTGCTACCATTTAAAAATTGGAAGACTTCACCTTAAGAAGTCTTAATTTCCAGTATCGCTTGAGAAAACACAGGTTGCTGTTCCTTCTTGAGAGTACATTGCTAGAGCTGAGTGAAGGTTGTCCCTTTGAGGTGGGTTCTGAGTTCTCCATTTCACTGTAGTTGCCACTAGGCCTTCTTTGCCTTTGATATTATTTGTCTGGCATCTGGCCTAGATCTTATCCTGTACCCAATATTCAGGCTTCTCAGGCCTGAAGTTGAAGGAAGAAATAAACAATATAAATAATACTGTTTTTCCCCTTAAAAATCATCTTACTGTCTCTACAACAATAAAATCATTTTTAATTAAGTCAAATAATTATTAAACTTAATGTTAAGACATGTAGTTTTCATTAACTTTGTCACTGATTGCATTATAACTATGGCTGAGTCATTATTTCTTAATAACAGCGGGGGTGAGAATTGCAAAGATTAGTTATGGACAGAGTGGTTGCTGACCAGAACCCAGATTTTGTACCATAACTGTAGTAGAGTGACATAGTAGGTACTTAATTTAAGGGATTACAACAATGAATAAGATGCCTCTTTTCTCAGTCTTTTTCTCAGAGAGTTGTAGATCTAGTAGGAAGTTAAGTCAACCAGTTATTATGATTCAGGCTAGATTAAGATGACTATCATAAGTGAAGTATGAGCAAAGGGTCATGGGGGTTAAAAGAATAAGAAATTTATATAAATAGGATCAGTAAAGTCTGAGGAGAAGTAGCAGGTAAATTTTTCTTGCTGCTTAATTTACATGTATTTTTTGAACATGAGGCTATTGGTTCCTATGTCCTTTGCCTAATGACTTTATTAGGTAAAAAAAAAAGCATTATAAATTAAATGAGTATAAATTTTTGACTGTAGTGAAGTGTCTTCCTCACTGAACTCTTAATTATTTACCTGTGGTCTAGAGGAAGGCTGAAGGAAGTGCCTGTAGTTACTAAGAATACAGAGCACAGCCAAAGGTGAGAATTGGTTTGGATCACTGACAACCAGACAAACATTATTGACAGACAAAAAAGAAAAAGGACAGCAGTAAATTAGGAAGAAGAAAGGGAAAACTAGGAGGGGTGAGAGAGAGAGAGGAACAGAGAGGTTGGTGGGGGGTAGGAGAGGTGAGGGAAGTGGGTGGGAAGAGTGAGGAGAGGGGAGAGAGAGAGAAATATGTCTAGCTACCCACCAGCTACTCCAGCCATCCCAGCTGAGACACCAGACTTCTGAGTTAAGAAGCCACCTCGGATGTTCCACTTCTCATCTGTTGGCTTTATGTTAAAGCCAACATTCAAGATGGCTTCTTAACTCGTAAGTTTGATGCCTCAGCTGGGATAGCTGCAACAAGCTGGGCATAATTCTCTCTGCTGCCCCTCCCACCCTTCCCCACCTTTTCCCACAGTCCCTCACGCTCCCCTGTCCCCCTCCCTGTAGCCCCTCTCCTTCATTAGCTTGAGCTTCTTCACAGCATGGCAGCTGGGTTCCACAGGGGAGCATTACAAGAGGACAAGCTTCTCTGTGTCAGCATTCTCAAGCCTTTGTGTTCTTCATGTGTGCTAAAGTTCCAGTGACCAGTGCTAATCGCATGACCCATTCCACATTTAGTATGAGTTGTTGGTTATGGCTCATTGTTTGACTATGCAAGGGCATCAATACTGGCAGGTGAGATTTCTTGGGGGCATCAAAGTGTATTCATTTACATGTAATATCAGATAATACTAGAATGCTAGTGGTAAGGGAGGAGGTGGGATTAAAGGACGAGTACTTACAATTTCTTTCCTTAGGCTCAGCATGGTAAGTTGTCTTTTGTTTTATTTATTTATTTTTTAAAGATTTTATTATTTTTAGACAGAGCGGAAAAGAGATAGAAAGAAGAAAAGAAACATTGACCCGTGAGAGAGAAACATAGATTGGTTGCTTCTCGCATGGGCCTGACTGGGAACTGAACCTGCAACCCAGGCATGTGCCCTGACCAGAATCGAACCTTTAACCTTTCATTTTGTGGGATGATGCCCAGCCAACTGAGCCATGCTGGTCATGGCAATAAATTGTCTTTTATTAAATGATTCAAATATCTCCAAAATAGATTTTGCTGCTTACCACCGTTATCTCAATTTTAAACCAAAAAAAAGTTAGGTATGGATGTTGGTTGTGGATCATTACCTGAATATGCAAGTGTATGGAAGGTGGGTGTGTTACCTTGAAATTATCTGCAATACATTTCATTTATGGGTTAAGTTAAAAATAGTTGTCAGATAATAAATATACTTCTTCATATGTCTAGTCACATCTCAGTAGGTTTTGGGTGTTTCAGTGATTTTGTTATTTTTATGGGAAACAAAAATAAATATAAGATAATATACACTGAGGCATTAATGATACAGAAATCAGGTGATAAATTGATTTATAGACACCTACTGATATTTCTCAAATCAGAGAGGATAGTTGGTGAAGACATGAAAGTAAATGAAAGAATGATACTGAAATTTCATACCATAATCCTTAGTTACTGGTGAATTATAGAAAGTTTGATTAGTTTTTGTAGCATTTGTGTTTGATAGTAAAACCATAAGAGTGATGTGCATAGATGTATATAGTATTGTAATGAGAGACAACTCTATTGTCTAGGTTCAGAAGCAGACTCAGGTGGAGTGGCTCACTTAATTAAAATCACATAGCTAGATAGTGGTAGAACTGGGACAGAATCCAGTGTCCCTAATTTTTCAGATATGTTTAGACTTGAATAATATTTATAATTAATTTGGGAGTGGGTGGAAAAGCAGAGGCCCAGTGTTGACTTCCTTTTTACTGTATGCTAGGTAATTTACATAGATTATCTCATTTAATTCTCACAACTATATAGTGTAAATAGGTATTCACATTTTTATTGAGAACACTCGATAGCACTGGAGTTCTGATGCAAAAACTGTACTATTTCTTTTGCCTTGTCCCCTTCCAGTACATATAAAACACACACACACACACACACACACACACACACAAACTAAATATGCTTTGGTCACTGGAGGTTGTGGAGTGAAATGTGTTTCTTCTCTGTTCTTCCAAGAATTCATAGGTTGAAGCCCTAACCTCTAGTGTTGCTATATATGGAAGTAGGGCCTTTAAGGGGGTGTAATTAAGGTTAAAGGAGGCCACATGGGTGGGTCTGTAATCCAATAGAACTGTTGTTCCCTTAAGGAGAGGAAGAGACGCGGGAGTGCTCGAGCTTAGAGAAAAGGCCTTGTTAGTTCCCAGTGAGAAGGTAGCAATCAAAAAGCCAAGGAGAGAGACCTCACTAGAAACCAGTTCTCCTGGCATCTTGATCTTGAACTTAGCCCCCATAACTATGAGAAAAAAAATTCTGTTATTTAAGACATCTACTTTGTGGTATTTTGTTATGGTGGCCCAAGATGACTGATACATTGGTTAACCCTGCATTTTTAAAAATGGTTGCAGATGATTTTGGAGCAGTTAAGTGTATGTACATCAACTACTTGAGAAACAGGGTCTTCATTCTTCTATATCCTATCACTGTAGGAAAGAGAAACTTTAATCCTTATACGTCACCTTCTTTCTTTATGAATTAGTGACTTATGTCTCCTCCTTTGGCTACATTGGTTTTGAACAATGGAAAACATTTAAATGCATGCCTGATCATTATGGTGTAAAAGATTTTATGCATGGCCATGGGTGGTAGCCATGGAAGATCTTATGGATGTGACATTACTCCGGCAAATTTTCTGTATTCATTCTGTATTCATTATTGTAACATTCAATGTTACTTTTAAATTCTCTTTTCCTTATATATATCTTATGCTAAAGGAATGACCTAGCGATGCCCCTCAACTCTTTTAAGTCTTTTTTTTTTCTTTGTAGAAATAACCCACTAGACTGGTTTCACAGTTAAGAAATTATATAAAATAAAACCATCTCTCTCCTCCATCGATGTCTACCTAAATATTGATTTTTCTTTCAAATATTATAAACCTTATTTTGAGGTAATTGTAGATTCACATTCAGTTGTAAGAAATAACAGATGTATCCTCCCATTTTTTTCTCAATTGTAACATCTGATATTACAACCAGGAAATTGACATTAATAAAATTCACTTATTCAGATTTCACTAGTTCCATATACACTTGTGTGTGTGTTTGTAAATTTAGCTGAATTCAGTTTTATCATGTATAGATTTGTGTAATCATCACCATAGTAAAGATACAGAACACTTTAATCACCACCAGGATCCTTTGTGCTGCCTTTTTATAACCACACTTAACTCCCTTATCCACTTCCTCCATCTCTAACCCCTGGCAACCACTAATTTGTTCTTTATTTTGTCATTTAAAAATGGTTATATAAATGGAATCATATAGTATGTAAGCTTTGGAATTTGGATTTGTTATTCCGCATAATTCCTTTCAAGATTCATTTGATTTGTTGCATGTGTCCGTGCTTTGTTCATTTTTGTTGATGAGTAGTAGTCCATGGTATGAATGTACTACTGTTTAGTTTAACCATTCACCCATTGGAGAATATTTGGTTTATTTCCAGTTTTGGCTATTTTGAAAATAATCCTGCTATCAACACTTACACTTATGATCAGAAGTTTTCATTTTTGTCAGACAAATGCCTAAGAGTGCAGTTGCTGAATAGGATGGTAATTGCACGTTCAGCTTTATAAGAAACTACCAATCTGTTCTCTAGAGTGGCTGTGTCCTTTTACATTATCACCATCAATATATGAGTGATGCCAGTTCTCTTCATCCACACTGGCATTTGATATTGTCACCATTTTTATTTTAGCTATTCTCATAGATGTCTAGTGATATCTGATTGTCATTTTAATTTGCATTTCCCTAATGTCTGATGGTGCTGAAAATTTTAGGGGGTACAAATTTGTTTGCTATCTATATATTCTTTTTGGCAAAATGTCTGTTTATCTCTGTTGCCCCTTTTCCAATAGGATATTTTTTATTGTTGAGTTTTGAGAGTTCTTTATGTATTCTAAAATTGGTTCTTTTTTTATGTGGTGTGCAAATATTTTTCCCATTCTGTAGCTTGTCTTTTTCTTCTTTTAATAGAGCAACAGTTTTTAATTTTGAAGAGGCTTAATTTATTTATATTTTCTTTTGTCGGTTGTGCTTTCAGAGACAAATCTAAGAACTCTTTGTCTAGCCTAGGTCTCGAAGATGTTGTATGACTGTTAAAAGTTTTATAGTTTTATGCTTTACAGTTAAGCCCATGATCCATTTTTATTTCATTTTCATAAAAGATATGAAGTTAAAATTGAGGTTCATATTTTTGCCTATAGATTATCCAATTGTTCCAGCAACATTTGTTGAAAAGGTGACTATCCTCCTTCTACTGTGTTATTTTTGTATTTTTGTCAAAAATCATTTGGACATACATGTGTGGATTTACTTTTGGTTTCTCTATTTTGGTGCATTGATCTGTGTGTCTTCGTATTGCTAATACTACACTCTTGGTTAGTATAGCTGTGCAGTAAACCTTAATTTGGGTAGGCTGGTTCCTCTCACTTTTCAGTAAGTTTTCAGCTATTCTAAGCCTTGTGGCTTTACATGTAAGTTTTAGAACAAGCTTGTCCATGTTTATAAAAACTTTGCTGATATTTTCATAGGATTGTATTAAACCTATAGATCAGTTTGGGGAGAGTTGACATCTTTACTATATTGACATGGTATATATCTACATTTATTTAGGTCCTCTCTGATTTCTTTATTCAGCATTTTATTAATATTTAGTGTATCATTTCTGTACAATGTTTAAATGTATATTTTATTGTTTTCTTTAGAGCAATTTTGTAAATGTTACTATGTTTTAAATTAAAATTTTCACATTTTTTGTTAGTATATAGAAGTACTATTGATTTTTGTATGTTGGTCCTATATCCTGTAACCTTGCTTAACTTACTTTAGTCCTAAGATGCTTTGTACAGATTTCTTGGGGTTTTCTACAAGTATGCCAAGTGCAAATAGGGACAGTTTTATTGTTTTCTTTCTAATCTGTATGCCTTTTATTTCTTTTTCTTTTCACATTGCAGTGGCTAGAACTTCTATTATACTGAATGAGAGTGGTGAGAGTACTTTGTTATTTGTCTTAGGTGTAAAGTGTTTAATATTTTACTATTAAGTATGATGTTAACTGGAGACCCTGGGGGGAAGAAGGATACATAGATACTTTCTATTCAAGTTGAGGTAGATCACCTCTCCTACTAATTTACTGAGAATTTATTATGAATGGGTGCTGTATTTTGTCAGATTCTTTTTCTGAATCTATTTATCTGATCATACAATTTTTTTTCTGTAGCTTGTTGATTAGTAGACAACACTGATTGTATAATGTTGAACCAGCCTTGCATACCTAGAATAAATCCCACTTGGTTATGGTGTATAATGTATTTCAAACATTGCTGAATTCATGTTGTTGATAATGTTGAGGATTTTTGTGTCTATAAAGTTAATGAGAGATACTATAGCTTTAGCATAATGTCTACAAGGTTCACCTATGTTCTAACATTTGTTGGAATTTTTTTTAAGCCTGAATACTATTCTGTGCTTATCACACTTTCTGTTTATTGATTTGTCCATCAGTAGGCATTTGGTGTGCTCTGCCTTTTGGCTATTGTGACAAATGCTGCTTGAACAAATTTGGTACAAATTTGTGTTGAAGTTGCTTCTTTCATTCTTGAAACTAGAAGTGGAATTGCTGGATCATATATAATGCTGTGTTTAATTTTTTGTGGAACTGCATACTTTTTTCCATAGTGGCTATGCTATTTTTCAGTCCCATTAGCAATGCGTGAGGGTTCCAGTTGTTCGTCATGGTCATCATCATTTCCCTCCCTCCCTGCTTTTCTTTCCTTCTCTCTCTCTCTCTCTTTTGATAATAGCTGTTTTAATGGTGTTAAGCATCTTTTCATATGCTTATTTACCATTTGTGTATCGTTGGAGAAATATATCTTCAGGTTTTTGCCCATTTTTAAATCAGGTTTTGTGGTGGTGTTGATTTTTTAAATATATCCTGGATATCAATTCCTTTTCAGGGTAAATGGTTTGTAAATATTTTCTTTCATTACATAGGTTGCCTTTTAGCTATTTTGAGAGTGTCTTTTGATGTACCAGAGTTTTTTAATTTTGACAAACTCCAAACTTACCTTTAAAAAAAGTTTCCCTGGATATTTCTCTTATGTATCAAATATGATTTTAAAACCACTTGAGTGGAAGGGCATTCTATTGAGTCTTATTTTTAGCCATATTTTTGGTTTTTCCATTTCTTGTACTTTTTTCCTGATGTTTCAGTAGTTCATCATTTGAAGAATTTCTAGAAGGGTATACTGCTGTTAGTAATAAATATCCTTAGTTTTCCTTTGCTTGCTTATGTCTTTATATCCCCTTCATTCCTGAAGATAATTTTATCAGGTGTATAATTCATGGTTGACAATCCTTTTAGCACTTGACATTTTTTTCTTCTGACTTCTGCAGTTTTAGAGAAGAAATCTGCTCTCAGTCAAATTGGTGTTCCCCTATAGGTAATGTGCCCTTTCTTTGTGGTTGCTTACGAGATTTTCTCTTTGTCTTTATTTTTTTCTTTAAAAAATTTTTAAAGAAATTTTTATTTCTCATTTTTATTTTGAAATGTAAAGCTCTTCTGAATTAAAGTATAATTGACATACAGTATTAGTTACAGGTGTAGGACATAGTGAGTTTAGTACTTACATACCTTACAAAGGGATCACCACAAAATGTCCACTATCTGTCACTGTACAAAGTTACTGTGATAGTATTAATATTTCCTATGTTGTGCTTTACATCCCCATGACTTATTTATCAGTTTGTATCTCTTAATTCCCTTAACCTTTTTGCTCATACTGCCACCGCCCAACCCTCTGGCAATGATCACTGTTTCAGTATCTGTGGATCAGTTTGCTTTGTTTGTTCATTTCTTTAGTTTTTTTAGATTCCACACCTAAGTGAAATGATACAGTATTTGTCTGACCTAATTTCACTTAGCATAAGACCTTCTAGGTCTATCCATGTTTTCGCACATGGCAAGATCTATTTCTTTTTCATGGCCAAGTAATACTCTAGTGTGCACGTGCACACACATCCGCTTCTTTATGCATCTAGTGATGAACACCTAGGTTGCTTCAGTAACTTGACTGTTGTAGATAATGCTGCAGTTGACATAGAGGTGCATATATCTTTTTGAATTGTTTCATTTTTTTTTTCAGATAAGCCCCCAGAAGTGGAACTGCTGGACCCTTATTTGTCCTTTGTTACTTACACTTTGTTTTAAAGTCTATCTAATATAAGTATTGTGATCCCAGCTTCTCCCTCTTTTTTTCATTTCCATTTTCATGAAATATCTTTTCCATCCCTTCATTTTTAGTCTCCAAGCGTCTTTCAATCTGGAATCTTATGTAGGCAGTATATGTAGGGGTCTTTTTTTAAAAAATCCATTTAGTTATCCTATGTTTTTGCAATGGAGCACTTCATCAACTTCCATTTAAAGTAATTATTGATAGGTATGTGCTCATTGCCATTTTAACTGTTTTTCTACTAGACTTATAAGTGGTTGGTCTACTGTCTTTACTATATGTTTGCCTTTACCAGTCAGATTTTTTTTCATGTATATTCTTATTTCAAGTTTTGGCCTTTTCTTTTTCACTTAAAGAATTCCCTTTAACCTTCCTTGTAATGCTGTTTTAGTAGCGATGAGCAACTTTAACTTTTGCTTGTCTGAGAAAATCTTGATCTTTCCTTCAATTCTGAATGATAACCTTGCTGGGTAAAATATTCTTGGTTGTAGGTTTTTTTTTTTTCTTTCATTATGTTGAAGATATTATGTCACTCCCTTCTGGCATGAAAGTTTCTGTTGAAAAATCAGCTGATAGTCTTATGTGCATGCCCTTGTGTGTAACTAGTTGTTTTTCTCTTGCTGCTTTAAGATTCTCCTTTTATCTTTATCTTTTAACAATTTAATGATAATGTGTCTTGGTATGGCTCTCCTTGGGTTCATCTTGTTTGGGACTCTCAGCTTCCTGGACTTGGATGTCTGTTTCCTTTGCTAAGTTAGGAAAGTTTTCAGCCATTATTTCTTCAAGTACATTTTCTGTCCCTTTCTCTCTTCTCCTTCTGGGACCCCTATAATTCTAATGTTAGTACACTTGATGTTGTCCCAAAGGTGCCTTATGCTATCTTCATTTTTTTAATTCTTTTTTCTTTTCCATTTTCCAATTGAGCGATTTCCACTATCTTGTTTTCTTGATTGCTGATGTATTCTTCTGTGTCATTTGATCTGCTGTTGATTCCCTCCAGTGTATTTTTTCATTTTAGCTGTTACATTCTTCAGTTCTGATAGATCCTTTTTTAGAATTTTTATGTCTTTGTTCAAGTTGTTGAAGTTTTCACTGAGTTTATTCATTTTTCTGGAGTATTGAAGGAGCATCTTTATGACCGTTAACTTTGACCTCTTCTAGTAGATGTCTTACCTCAGTTTCATTGAGTTCTTTTTATGTGGTTTTGTCCTTTTGTTGTTGTTGTTATTGTTGTTGGGAACTTATTCTTTTCTGTCTTCATTTTTCCCGTTTGTTTCCATGTATTTTGTTAGGTGGGTAAGCTAAATCTGCTGGTCTTGAAAAAGTGGCCTTATTTTCCCATGGAGCCTTTATTTAGAAGATGTCCCTCTTGTCACCAGAGCCATGTGCTCTGGAGTGTGGACTAGTGTAGCCTCCTGTTGTTGCTAGGCCACAACTGTGCATACTAACAGGCTAGGCTGGTCTCTGGCCCTCTGGCTGTGAGCCCTGGCCAGAACTGTTGCTCACTGGTGTGCTGGGCAAGCCTTTGGTGCTGCTGGCTGCAAAAGCCCACCCCTGCTGTTACAGACACACTGCTGCATCCTGGTGCTGAGTGATATACTGGGTGTGGCAGGGCAAGAGGTGCTTTGGAGGGGTGCTACTCTGGGTAGGTTGTCAGGGAAATGCCAGGGTAGGGTGAACAGTGTTATTAGCAAGTTTAATGGACAGTGTCAGATATGGTGTCTGCCAGTGTCAGACCAGCTAGGTTAAGAAAGGAGAAAAAATGGTGCCCACCAGCACCTCTGACACAAGACCAAGTTCCAACAGATATGTGTCCCTCCAGCATGCACTCTAAAATTAGTCAGTGTATTGCCTTCATGTATGACCTAGGGGCTTTTCAAACTGCTGCTTCTGTGCCAGAACTCAGAAGAGCACTGCCTGGGTTTTCCTTTGGCTACCCCAGATGTAAGCCTTGCTGGTTTTCAAAGTCAGATGTTATGTGGGCTCCTGCCCTGGTTCAGATCAACCAGGCTAGGGCTCAGACCCTTTGCTCTTTAGGACAACCTCCATGGCTATGCTAATTCTCCCACTCTTCAGTCACTGCATGAGGAGCTGGGAGTAGGCTTAGTCTCTGCCCCTCCTACTGGTTTCAGTGTGGCTTTTACTTTGTATCTATAGTTGTAGAAAATCTGTTCTTTAGGTGAGTCTCAGAGATTGTCGTTCTATATGTAGTTGCAGTTTTGGTGTCGATGATTATTCTGCCTCAAAAAAGTTCATTCTCTATTTAAACAATTTTTTTCTGAAGTGGTAAGGGGTGGGGGAGAACAAGAGGAAGTGTACCCTATTAGTTAAAAGCTGACCTGTGGGTCAGAAACTTAGATTTGAATTATCTGGTAGTTTTGTGTCCTAGGAAAGTTATCTAAAACTCTCCTGACCTCAATTTCCTCATATGTAAAAGTGTTAGCTATAATGATTTTGAGGGAAAAGGAATATACATATTTTCATTCAGATGTGTATATAATATACAAAAATTTAACAGTAGCTGACTTTGGTAGTAAAAGTGATTCTTTTCTTTTTATTTTCCAACAGTTTCCAAGTTTTCTAGAGTAAACATATATTAATCATACTTTGGGAGAAAAGTGATTTTCAAATTTATTTAGAAAATGTCCAACATATAAAAAAAATCACTCATCATACCAAGAATCAAGAAAATCACTACTTAAGTAAGACAACAGATTTCAAAACTTATATAAGATATTGGAATTATCAAGGATTTTTAAAGCATACATCATAAAAATTATTTGTCAGTTCATTACAAATTCACTTGAAATAGACAAAAATATAGAAAATCCAAGTGAAAAAATAGAAATTAAAAAAGAAAAAAACCATACGGAAATTAGAGGACTGTAAAATACAAAACAACAACAACAACAAAACCTTTCTGGATAGGGTAACCTCTGGATAGTTGGGAATTACAAAGGATAAAATTACTGAATTTAGGGAGAGGTCAATAGACTTTAACCAGTCTGAACAAGAAAAATAAAAATGACTGAAAAAAAATAAAATCTCATAGATGTATGGAATAATAGAAGGTCCAAGTCCACATCATTGGAGTCCCATAAAGAAAAGAGTAGAATTGAAAGAGTATTCAAAAAATAATGGCTGAAAACGTCTAAATGTAAAGAAAGACATAAACCTCCAGGTTCCAGTGAGCAAACTACAAACAAGTAAATGCACAGAAATGACCCCTTGACATATCATCATAACATATCCAAAAACAAAGACAAAGTGAGAGACCCACACACAGGAGCGGGGGCAGTGACTCAGGTGATCCTATCTGGAGGCACATTTCTCATGGGATTAATGCACAAACCATGAGGAATGACTTTCCATGGACAAGCTAAATTGGCATTCAGGAGCAAGGCTTCTGGCTTCAAGTTCAAGATGGCAGAGTGGGAAGATTAATAGACCTCTTTCAGCATTTTGCATGGTACTTATTTTAAGTATTTCAATATATGTGAAGTAAATAGTTGAATTTGAACAACAGGTGTTTGACCCCAGCGGGTCCATTTATATGTAGATTTTTTTCAATAAGTATACAGTCAAGTTTCTGCATATAAAAATCTACAGATAAATCAAAAGTCTCTGATTTTATATTCTCTGATTTAACCAACAATGGATCCAAAGCAACATTATTTGATCTGCTGTTGGGAATCTGCAAATATGAGGGCCAACTGTATGTGTTGCTCTGTTATTTTAGGCAAGTGATTTGAGCATCTGTGGATTTTGGGTGTGTGTGTGTGTGTGTGTCAGGGGTCCTGCATCCAATCTCTGCAGATACTGAGGGACAACAGTAATTTTGGAGGAGTCAAAAGTTATAAGTAGATATTCTACAGCTTGGGGTTGACGCCTCTAATCCCCACGTTGTTCAAGGGTCAACTGTATGTTGAAGTATAGATGAAGTGTGTGTACATATATGTTAGTTACTTGTAGTCAGTGTGCATGTGTATAGGTATTTGAATATGTTCAGATATATACATGTATTTGGAAAGATTATGCTAGGTAGAAGAGAAAGGAGCTTTAATAAGTCTTGTTATGCATTAACTTATGGATATTCAAATAAATAAAGTAAGTAAATAAATAACGTCCTTAAATTTTAATGGGAAGCAATATTAGGCCTTTTTTTCTTTCATGGTGTTTATCTCCTTTTAAAAGAAATAGTTGTTTTGTTTTGTTTTGTTTTTTAACCAAATCATTGTTAGCTTCCTTATTTCTTGAGCAACAACTGTATAGAAATTTAGAAAATTTTCCACACATTATTTTACTTCAGTGACTTGAAGGTTGCTCATCATAGGTATAGTGAGCTTGGGTCCTCATCTGTGGAGTTTTAAGGTAATCACTGAGTTAAATTGTTACTGTATGATTCCATTTTATGGGCTTTTATTTCTTACCTAAGAAAGCGAATTCATGTATCTAGAGTGGGAAGGCTACTAGCACCTATTTATTTAATGGGACACAGCAGTGCTGATTGCTGATGGTTAGAGAACTAAAATTTGTATTAGTTTATAGTAGTTTTTTTGAATCCTATAAGAATTCTCTACATTTGTTATTGCTGGGAATTAAAGACAAGTTAACCATGTGGGTTTTTGTTTGCTTTTAGTGCTTACATGGGTTTAACTTTTCATGGAATTCAGAACAAAGGAACACAGACATCACACTGACAGGAGACTATCTCTAACACTAGAATTCCTAACTATCACGTTTTTATCATGAAGCCATTTTTGAAATAATTATAAAAGTGACTATATAAAAGACCTAATGTTTCATCTTTTGACAGTTTTTTAGGGACCTAATCTATGTTATGTGATGAAATAACATGTAACATGATAGTTTAGTGTCAGAAATTGTACAAAATTTTGAGTGCTGTGGAGAAATAGTGTGTTTTAATTAACATTGATTTTTATGGATATGACATTATTTGCCCAGTACATAGGGCCTGTGAGTGATTGCAGTAGAAAAAAACTGAAATATAATAACTAGAAGACATAAAATGGTATGTTTTAAATGCCATGTTATGGAGCTTGTGCATTGTAGTGTGAAGTGTAGGTGTGTGGAATAAATAGAATGCATCCTCTTCTACTTCAAAACATTTTTTTTAAAGATTTCAGTCAGTGGGCCTTTCTTTTTTTCCTTCCCCCACTCCAATCTAATTATTTACCAAAATTGTTCTTTTCTACCTCTTAAATTGCTTTAGAATCTAACATTTTTTATTTCTTTTGACTTCAAACCCTCATTTTCTGTTTCTTCTTTTGTGTTAGTCTTAATTTTCTCACTGTTCCTGATCTCTTTCCCTGCCAGTTACTAACTTTATATCAGTGGTTTTCAATTTTTTTATTCCATCTGAGTAAAAATTAAGAAATTCATTATATATTTTGACACACAACTTGTGTGTGTTTACACACACACACACACACACACACACACACTGAAACCCAAACTGCCTAAAAAATATATCCTTTTTAATTACTACTTGTGGTGCATTCTATTTTCTTTTTAACTCTATTCTGTTTTACTTAAAAAAAAAATTGGGACTCCCAGCAGTTTGGAAAACTACTTGATATTACTGCAAGTATGGCTTTGTAAAGAATGTAGTTTTACTTGAGCCTCCATTATCTAGATAGCAGTAGCTTTCAAACCTGATTTTGACCATGATTTACCAAAAGAAACATATACAGACAGGTAACAGAAACAAAAGTGCAATGAAGCAAACTAACTCATACTGCCTGTGATGCACTCTGTTTAGTGTTGTTCTCTTCTATTTCACTTCATTAAAAAAAGTTCAGATTATGACATCCTAATTGATTTCTTGACCCAATGGCTTGAGACCTGCATAAATGAGACAAAAAATTAAAGCTTACTTTAGCATGACACACAATGCCAACTTAACCTATTCTCCAGTATTTTGTATTTCTGCAGTACTATACAGTTTATTTTTTAAATTTGCTGTGCTATTGTCTTTCCATTTACTGTTTATTCTGCCTGGGTTGCCCTTCTCTGTGCTTGATTGTGTGACAAATTCTCATTCATACTTCTGAATGCAGCCTGAGACATTACTGAAGGTGGTATATAATGACAGAAATAAAGGTTTCTTCTCAAACACTGACAATAATTTCATTAAACAAACTTGAGAAGAAGTGTTTCCTCAGAGAAGTAAACCACAGTATCTCAGTTAAATTAATAGCTGATGTCCCATCTGGTATGGTTTAGTGGATTGAGTGCCAGCCAGGGAACCAAAGGGTCGCCAGTTTGATTCCCAGTCAGGGCACATGCCTGGGTTGCAGGCCAGGTCCCCAGAGTGGGGTGCATGAGAGGCAACCACACATTGATGTTTCTCTCCCTCTCTCCTTCCCTTCCCCTCTCTCTGAAAATAAGTAAATAAAATATTAAATTAACATCTGATGAATTACAGATGCATTCTGTTTAGAAAGACCTGACAGCAATGTGGTTGGTATTATTGACATATTTACGTAATGGGATTGAAGCAAATGATCTGGTCACAGTGGACTCATAGAAAAGGGAAACTGCCATGGAGGGTGTAGCTCAGTGGATTGAGTGCAGGCTGTGAATGAAAGGGTCATTGGTTTAATTCCCAGTCAGGGCACATGCCTGGGTTGTGGGCCAGGTCCACAGTAGGGGGCGTGTGAGGGGCAACCACACATTGATATTTCCCTCTCTTTTCTCTTTCTCTTCCCCTCTAAAATAAATAAATAAAGTCTTTAAAAAAGAGAAAATGGAAACTTACTAAAGGTAAGTTTGTCAGTGATCACCTAAGTTCAAGGGATTGGGTTTCTTTAAGCCAAAGGATGAAGCCTCTTTGTTTCTGGTACACTTCAAAGAATTTCTTTTATTGCATGTATGTTTTTATTAAATAGATGGATTATCTACACCTTTTGTACAGATTTCATGTTCAATAAGGAACCTCACCAACAAGTTTTTATCTTGAAAATCTGCAGAAAATTTCTAATAATGTACTGAATATATATCCTTTTCTTTACATTTTGCCTCATTTGTTTATCCCTTTTTCTTTATATATACATAAATTATTTTTACTGAACTCTTTGTGGGTTGTAGAGATCAGGTCCCTTCCTTCTTAAACTTCACTATGCATTTCTTAAGAATAAGGACAATAACTACATAGCTAAATAAAATAACTTGAACATTAATATAATATTCATATTCAGATATCCTCAGATGTTCCCATAATCTTTATATCCGTTTATTTTAATGAATTGCATTTAATTGTTTTCTCTGTAGTGTTCTTTAATCTAGAGTAGATACCTCAACTTTTTTTTCCTTTTATGATATTAACATTTTGAAGAGTCCAGGAAAGTTGTTTTGCAGAATGTGTCTCAATTTGTATTTGTCTGGTTGCTTCCTCGTAATTAGATTCAGGTTAACATTCTTGGCAGAAAGACTCCATAAATCATCAGTTTCTGGTAACTTACATCCCGTCGGTGCATGATGTCAGTTGTCCTTTTGATGATGCACATAAGTTTGAGCTTGGTTTAGGGGTATTCCACCAGGCTTTGCCATTAAAAAAATTAATTAATAAATAATATATACCCAGTGATATTAGTATTTGATTTTTACCCAAATCAGTAATTACCCTGTTGTAATACCATTGTAAAATAGGGCTTCTTTGTTTGTTTTTCTCTTTACCATTTCTATGAAATTTATTAGTTAGCATTCTTCATTATACATCCTTATGATTACAGTTGTCCTCCTACTTAGCAGGCTTGCAGGGGAAGTAAGATGGGAAGAGATATATGAGGTCTTTTATTTTTTGTTATTAGAAAAATTGTGGTTTCCATTTTAGTCAGTTGTAAGCTTTGTTAGAGTGTATTGACCACCTTGAGTCTAGTCAATTCTTGAAACTTGACTAACTTGCATTTGAATTGCAGACCCCCATCTTGGCTGTTGTTACTTTATGAAGTCTCTTGGTTTGCCCTGGCTGGTGTGGCTCAGTGGTATGAAGCCTCTTGGGCAGCCAGCAAGTTAATTATTTCTAGCACTTTACCCTTTTGTTTCATGTGTTTTTACAGTGGTCTCTTTAAAATAATGAGGGATAGGATGATGCTTATCAAAAAAGGTGTCAAATCAATGGTTAAGGTAATGTATTAAAAAAGAATGCTGTTTTGAGTAAATTGGTGAATGCTTATAGATAGGCTTAAAAGGAATAGTTTTTTTTCCAACTCTGTTTTTTAAAATTAATAAACTTTAGTTTTTATTTTTTTTTGAAGATTTTATTTATTTAATTTTAGAGAGGGGGAGGGAGGGAGAAAGAGAGGGAAATACCAGTGGGTGGTTGCCTCTTGTGTGCACCCTACTGGCAACCTGTCCTGCAACCCAGACATGTGCCCTAATTGGGAATCAAACCAATGACCTTATGATTCACAGGCCAGCAATCAATCCAATGAGCCACACCAGCCAGGGCAATAAACTTTAGTTTTTAGAGCAATTTTTAAGTTCAAGGCAGAGTTGAACAGAAAATACAGGGAATTCTCATGTATCCCCTGTCCCCATGCAGGCACTATTAACCTCCTCCACTATCAACATCCTATAGCACAGTGGTGCATTTGTGTTAAGATTGGTGGACCTACATTCACCATTATCACCCAAAGTCCATGGTTTACTCTCTGATCCACTCTTAGTGTTGTACATTTTATGGGTTTTGACAAATGTGAAATGACATGCATCCACTGTTGTAGCATCGTACAGAATAGTTTCACTGCCCTAACAGAGCTGTCTCTGTATTGCCACCTATTTCTCTCTCCTTCCCCTCTTCAGCCCTTGGCAATCTTTTTATTGTCTCCATAGTTTTGCCTATTCTAGAATATCATATAGTTGGAATTATATAGTATGTAGCCCTTCAGTTTGACTTCACACTTAACAATGTGTATTTATGGTTCATGTATGTCTTTTCGTTGCTTGATAGCTAATTTCTTTTTAGTGCTGAATATTATTCCATTGATTGGATGTACCTCGGTTTATTGATCCATTAACCCACTAAAGAATATATTCATTATTTCGAGATGTTGGCAGTTACGAATAAAACAGCTATAAACATCTGTGTGGAGGTTTTTATGTGGACATCAGTTTTTGATTTATTTTGGAAAATACTAAAGTATGCAGTTGCTGTATTATATGGCAAGAATGTTTAGTTTTTAAGAAACCCCCAAAGTCTTCCATAGTGGCTATATCATTTTACTTTCCCACCAACAATGAATGGAAATTCTGCTGTTCCACATCCTTGCCAGCATTGATGTCAGTGTGTTGGATTTGGTTCTTCTAGTGAGTGTCAGTGCTAATAGGTATATGTGTTTTTTGCAAATATTTTTTTCCCAGTCTGTGGCTTGTGTTCTCACCCTCTTGACATTGTTTTTCGCAGAGTAGAACTTTTGAATTTTAATTAAGTCTTGTTACCTATTAATTTTTTTATGAAAAATACCTTCAGTGTTGTATCTAAAAACTTACCACCATTATCAAGGTCATCTAGGTTTTACTCTGTTATTTTCTAGGACTTTAATAGTTTTATGTTTCATACTTGGTTTGTACTCCATTTGGGGTTAATTTTTGTGAAAGATGTCAGGTCTTTATCTAGATTCCTTGTTTTTTAACATGTGGCAGTCCAGTTGTTGCACTACAGTTTGTTTTAAAACTATCTTTTCTCCTTTGTCCAAGATGAGTTGACTATATTTATGTGGGTCTACTACTGAGGCTTTCTTTTCTGTTCATTTTCCTATTTGTCTCTTCTTTCATCAGGATCATTACTGTGGCTTTATAGTAAATCTTGAAGTCAGGTAATATCAGTTTTCTGACTTTGTTCTTCTCCTTCAATATTGAGTTGGCTGTTCTGGGTCTTCCCTCTCCAATAAACTGTACAATTGCAGTCGACCCTTAAACAGCATAGGTTTGAACTGTATGGGTCTACTTATATGTGGAATTTTTCAGTAAATGCTATACATGTACTTTCTCTGATGATTTTTCTTAATATTTTCTTTAGCTTACTTTATTGTGACTATACAGCACATGATACATATAACATACAAAATATGTGTTGATTACTGTTTATGTTATAGGTAAGGCTTTTGGTTAATATTAGGCTATTAGTAGATAAATTTGGGGGGAGTAAAAAGTTATACATGGATTTCCAGCTGTGTGACGGGTTAGCACAGCTGATTCCTGTGTTCAAAGGTCAACTGTAGTTTGTTGATATTTACAAAATGACTTGCTGGGATTTTGATTGGAATTACCTAGAATGCAGATCAAGCTGGGGAAGAAACGATATCTTGACAATATGAGTTGATCCACGGACATGGAATATCTTTCCATTTTGTTCATCAGAGTTTTGTAGTTTTCCTCATATAAGTCTTACACATATTTTGTTAGATTTATACCTGAGTGTTTTTTTGGGGGGGGGGAGGTGCTAATATAAATAGTAAGGTGTTTTAAATTTTAAATTCTACTTTTTCATAGCAGGTAGATAGGAAAACTGTTGGTTTTTGTATATTAACCTGTATCCTTTAACCCTGTAAAAGTCTGTTACTAGTTTCAGGATTTTTTTTGTTGATTTTTTTAGATTTTCTACATAGACAATCATGTCTTCTGTGATAATGACAGTCTGTTTCTTCCTTCCCAGTTGTATGCCTTTTATTTCCTCTTTCCCAATTGTATGTCTTTTATTTCCTTTACTTATCTAATCTGTTAAGACTTCCAGTATGATAATGAATAGGAGTGGCACAAGAAGACATCCTTGCCTTATTCCCAATTTAGTGGGAGAACTTCGAGTTACTTACCCTTAAGTGTGATGTCAGTTGTAGGTTTTATGTAAAGTCTTTCACATAAAACTTTATGTAAGATCTTTTATCAAGTTAAGGAAGTTCTCTCATGCTCCCAGATTTTTGAGAGGTTTTGTCTTATTAATGGATGTTGGATTTTGGTGAATGTTTTTTTTTTCCCCTCTATTTATATGACCATGTGACTTATCTAGCTTGTTGATATGTGATGAATTACATTGATTAATTTTCAAATGTTGAACCAGCTGCAATTCCATACCTGTGATAAATTTCACTTGATAATGGTTATAATTTTTATGTAATGTTGGCTTTGATTTGCTAATATTTTGTTCAGGGTTTTTGCATCTTGTTTGTGAAAGATACTGATGTGTAGTTTTCTTATAATTTCTTTGTTTGGTTTTGGTATTAGGATTATGGTGGCCTTAAAGAATCAGTTAGAAAGAATTCCCTTTACTTCTATTTTCTGGAAAAGATTGTAGAGAATTGTTAAAATTTCTTCCTGAAATGTTTGTTGTAATTCCCCAGTGATTCTATCTGGGCCTGGTGGTTACTGTTTTAGAAGGTTATAAATTGTTGATTCAATTTTTTAGATGTATGTAGGCCTATTCAGATAGTCTATTTTTTTCTGGTGTGAGTTTAGGCAAATTGTATTTTTTAAGGAATTGGTCCATTTCATCTAGGTTATCAAACTTGTGGGCATTAAGTTGTTACTGTGTATCTTTAGTATCTTTTTATGTCCCCCCTTTAGTTTCTGATATCAGTAATTTGTGTCTTTTTTTTTCTTAACCTTTCTAGAGGCTTACAAATTTTATTGATCTTTTTCAAAGAATGGACTTGTGGTTTCATAGATTTTTCTCCATTGGTTTCCTGTTCTAAATTTCAGTTGCAAAAAGAATGAGTTTTGCTCTAAATTTGTTTATTTTCTTCTGATTGCTCTGGGTTTAATATGTTCTTTTTCTTGTTTCCTACAGTGGAAGCCTCGATTATTGATTTTAGATCTCTTCTAATTTGTGAATTCAGTGCTATACATTTCTAAGGAGGTTTTCACTAAATCTTATAAATTGTAATACTTGTATTTGTTTTCATTCAGTCCAAAATATTTTAAAATTTGTCTTGAGATTTCTTGCTTGATGCATGTATTATTTACAATGGCATTGTGTGATCATTCAGTATTTTGGGATATTCAAGCTATCTTCCTTTTACTGATTTCTGTTTTAATTCTATTGTTGTCTGATACCAGGCATTGTATGATCTCTATTTTAAGTTTATCAAGGTTTTGTTTTTAATGCCCATAGTTTTTTTGGTGAATGTTCCTTGTAAGCTTGAGAAGAATGTTATCTGCACAGCAATAATAAGAAAGAAGAACATCAAACCATACTACAAGGCTGTTGTAATTAAAACAGCTTGATACTGGCATAAAAACAGCAAAATAAATCAGTGGAACAGAATAGAGCACCCAGGAATAAACCTATGCCCTGTGGTTAATTAATAATTGACAAAGGAGGCAAGAACATACATGGAGTAAAGATAGTCTTTTCAATAAATGATGTTGGGAGAATTGGACAGAAAATTGATTTTTCAACAAGAAAAAAGAAACTGGACTACCTGCTTACACCATATACAAGGATAAACTGAAAATGGATTAAAGACTTAAATGTTAGACTTGAAACCATAAATATCCTAGAAGAAAACATAGGCAGTAAAATCTTGGACATTGCTTGTAGCAATATTTTTTCTGATACATCCTGGGACAGAGGAAACAAAAGAAAAACATATGGGACTATATCAAACTAAAAATGTTTTGCACAGCAAAGGAAACTATCAACAAATGAAAGAAAACCCACTAAATGGGAGAACTTAATCACTAATGATGCATCTCATAAGGCATTAATACCCCAAATTTATAAGAACTTATAAAACTCAACACCAAAAAATCAAACAATCCAATTAAGAAATGGGCAAAGGACCTGAATAGACACTTCTCCAAAGTGGATATACAGATGACCAACAGACATATGAAAGGATGTTCAACATCACTAATCATCAGAGAAATGCAAATTAAAACCACAATGAGATATCACCTCACGCCTGCCTGAATGGCTATCATCAATAAATCAGCAAACAAGTGTCGGTGAGGATGTGGAAAATAGGGAACCCTTGTGCACTGTTAGTGGCAGTGCAGATTGGTACAGCCACTGTGAAGCACAGTATGAAGTCACCTCAGAAACTCAAAAATATAACTTCCTTATGACCCAACAATTCCACTTCTGGGAATATATCTGAAAATATCTGAAATGCTAATATTCGAAAGAATATATGTATTTCTGTGTTCATTTTAGCATTATTTACAGTAGCCAAGTTTTGGAAGTACCTATCAGTAGGTGAGTGGATAAAAAAGCTGTGATGTATTTATACAATGGAATAATACTTGGCCATAAAAAAGAAGGAAATCTTACCTTTGTGACAGCATGGATAGACCTGGAGAGCATTATGCTAAGTGAAATAAGCCAGTCAGAGAAAGACAAATACCATATGATTTCACTCATATGTGGACTCTAATGAACAACTAACAAACGAAATGGAAACAGACTCATAGATAGAGAACCGACTGACAGCTGTCAGGGGTGAAAAAAACAAAGGGCATAAGCAAAAAAAAAGACAACTAACTAAACAAAAAACCTTCATAGATAGGAAAAGGGGGTGAGGGCAGGTAGAAAAAAAGTGTAAAGGAGGCATAAATCAATTGTGATAGAAGGAGAGTACATTATGGGTGGTGAACACACAGTGCAGTATACATATGATGTATTATAGGATTGTACACCTGAAACCTACATAATTTTATTAACCAAAGTCACTCCAATAAGTTCAATAAAAAATAAAATGAAAAAATCTGTTCCTGCTGTTGTATGAAACAGTCTATAGATGCCAATTATGTCTAGTTGATTGATGGTATGGTTGAGTTCAGCAGTGTCCTTCATGAATTTTTGTCTGTTGGATCTGTCCACTTCTGATAGAAATGGAACTACTTGTTTCTGAAGTGTTTTGGTAGTTTTATTAAGGAATAGTTAAATATTGTGTTAGTCTCCAATTATAAATGTGAATTCATGTATTTCACTTTGCAGTTAGATCAGTTTTTTTCCTCACATTTTTTGATTGTCTGTTGGGTGCATATACACTAAGGTTGTGTTTCTTGGGATATTGACCCCTGTATCATTATGTAGTACCTGTCTTTATTTTGACAGCTTCCCTTGTTTTTATGTCTATTCTATCTGAAATTAATACAGCTTTTACAGCTTTTTTTTTTTTGACTGGGTGTTAGCATAATATATTTTTCTCCATCTCTCTCTTTTTTTTTTTACATATAGGCACAGTTCACGTGTGTATGTGTGTGACAGAGATGGCAACTTAAGATCTCTATCTCTTTTGATCTTAATATATCTTTATACTTAAAGCTGGTGGTTTTTTTGTTTGTTTGTTTTGTTTTTTAAAGATTTTATTTATTTACTTTTAGGGAGGGAAGGTGGGGAGAGAGACAGACAGACAGACAGACATCAATGTGCGGTTGCTGGGGGTTATGGCCTGCAACCCAGGCATGTACCCTGACTGGGAATCGAACCTGGGACACTTTGGTTCCCAGCCCGTGCTCAATCCACTGAGCTATGCCAGCCAGGGCTTAAAGCTGGTTTTTATATAAACATATATTTAGGTCTTTGTTTTTGATTCACTCTGACAAACTCTGTCCTTTAATTTACATTTAAAGTTATTATTGATATATCTGGATTAATGCCTACCATATTTATTATTGTTTTCTCTGTTGCCCTTGTTCTTTTTTTCCTGTTTTTGTATGACTTACTTTTTCTATCTTTTCTGGTTTTAATTGATTATTTTATATGATTCCATTTTCTCCTTTATTACTTAGCATCTCACCTTTTTTAGTTTTCGCCCTAGAGTTTACAATATACATTTACAATTAATCCAGCTTTACTTTTAATTAATACTGTATTGCTTCACAGATAGTACAAGTACTTCATAGTAACAAAACATTTCTATTTCTTCCTTCTTGTGTCTTGTACTGTTGCTGTCAGTCATTTCATTTATACGTAAGCTTATATATAACCATATATAACCAAATATGTTATTGCTGTTATTACTTTAAAAATTTATTTGTTAGATCTAATAATAAGAAAAGTAAAACTTACTTCACTTTTATTTATTCATTTTCTGATGTTCTTTTTTTATGTAGATCTGAGTTTTTGACTTAACCATTTTTCTTCTCTGAAGAAAATTTAACTTTTTTTTGCAAAATAGATCTAGGAACATATTCTCTCAATTATTATTTGTCTTTTTTTAATTTCCCCTGTAGTTTTGAAGGATACTTTTATAGGGTATGGGATTCTAGGTTGGTGGTTTTTCTCAATATTTCAGATATTAAATGCATGCTCTTCTGAAGAGAAGTTGGATTTAATTTTTGTCTTTGTTCCCCTATAGATAAGGTGTTCCCCCTTTGGCTTTCTTCCAGACTTTATCTTTGATTATGATGTGTAATTCTTTTGGTATTTATGTGGCTTGATATTTTCAGTTTCCTGGATCTGTGGTTGGTGTCTGACATTAATATGGGGAAATTCTCAGTCATTGCTTAAACATTTCTTGTATTCCTTTTGTTATTCTTCTGGTATTCTCATTACATGTATATTATATCTTTTGTTGTTCCATAGTTATTGGATATTCTGTGCCCGCCCCTACCCCCAAAGCTTTTTTTGCTTTTTGCTTTTGGAAGTTTTATTATCATATCCTCAGTTGTTTTCAGTCTATTAATGAGCCCATCAAAGGCAATCCTCATTTCTGTTACTATGTTTTTGACCTGCAACATCTCTTTTTGATTCTACTTTTGTAGAATTTACATTTCTTAGTTTATATTATCTTTCTGTTCTTGCATGCTGTCTACCTTCTTTATTAAAGCTCTTAGCATATTAATAATATATATCTTTAAATTTTCAGTTTATTTTTAGAGAAGGGGGAAGGAAGGGAGAAAGAGAGAGAGAGAAACATCAATGTGTGGTTGCCTTTCATGCACCCTCAAGTGGGAACCTGACCTGCAACCCAGGCATGTGCTCTGACTGGAAACAAACCGGTGACCCTTTGGTTCACAGGCTGGCACTCAATCCACTGAGCCACAGCAGCCAGGGCAGCATATTAATAATATTTAAAAAAAAAAGATTTCTGGTGTGATAATTCCAACATTCCTGCCATATCTGACTTTGATTCTGATGCTTGCTTTTTCTCTTCAGATTGTGTTTTTTACTTTTTAGATGCTTTGTAGTTTTTTGTTGAAAGGTGGACATGATGTACTGGGTAAGAATAACTTAGGCATTTAATAATGTAGTGCTAACACCTGCAGGGAAGGAAGTGTTCTGTAGTCCTATGATTAGGTCTTAGTCTTTCAGTGATCAATACAGTGCCCTGGTACTGTGAACTTCAGTGCTTCTTAGTATTTTTGTTTAGTTTATTTTTGTTCTTTTAACTTGCTTAGTTGGAACAGGGTGGCTATAGAGGGCTGGAATTGAGTACACTATTTCCTTTCCACCATATAGAAGGTTAGAGCTGGCTGGAGTTACATATTTCCCTTCATTCAGGTGGGTTGGACTATTGATAAATAAAAACCCAGCAAGTTAGCCTCTGGTAAATTAATTTTTCCCAGGGGCAGACCTTGTTCTGAAGAACAACAATGCTCTGGTGTCTTTCATAATGGTTCCTTTCTCTCCGCTGCCAGAAAATAAAGTGATTTTTCTCAGGTATTTAACCATGAGGGTTGGAGGATTACCCTGGAGTTTTCAACTCTGAGGGTTAGTCCACCCCAAGCCTGCAGTAATTTTTGTCAATTATAATTCCGGTTTTCCTACTTCGTTGCTGGTTCTCAGTGTGGTTTCTGGGTTTGTGCTCAGGTAAGTTATATTTCTCTTTATCAACCTGTCTCTTTCTTAATTTTTTGCAGTGGTTTGCCCTATGCTCTCACTTGTCTGATGTATCTGATCTAAGAATTGTTACTTTTTTTTTTAGTCAGCCTTTTTCCTTGTTGTCAGTACACAATAGCAACTTCTAAGTTCTAATATGCCTGACTGGAAAGTGCAAGTCACTTAAAGGAGTCTTAAGTGAAAAGTTGTAAAGAGGTTAATAGAGTTTAGCTTGTGGGAATTTGGAGGCTAAATCCTTCAAGAGGATGGTACCTAGCAAAGTAAGGGGAACAGGTTTTTCAAAATAGCAAAGACAAGTACATTGAAGGAGAATAATTTTATTTCTAACAGTAACTATTTAGATGTCTTTTAAAATAGTCATTTAGCTTGGATTTCTTGTTTTTACTTAAATATATTCAAAAGCAAGTTATGCCTTATTTTTTGATGTATGTTAATATAGTTAAAACCTAGAGAATTAAGGTAGAGATTTTATCATTAGAAGAAAGCATTTTGAACAAATACAGTGAATTACTGTTCATTCAACAAGTGTCCACTGTTTTTTAAGTGTTTCATAGTATTTGTAAATTGTGCACTGCATTGTTCACAATTGGTAATTGATAGCTGTGATTTTTTTGACAGTTAAATAATTTGGGTCTCTGTTCTTGGAAATCCAGAACACTACGGGATTCAAAGAGTCTTTACTATATTAAACAAACTTTTTTGTTAACTCTGTTTTTCCTAAACTTAATTACATGCTTAATGAACATTCTTGGTAGAACATGTTTTGAGAAACAGTAACAGCAAATAGCTAGGTTTTTATCCACCTAGTACTCATAGGGGAAGTGGTATAGAGGAAGAACCCGTAGTTTGGCTTTGTAAAACCTGAGTTTTTGTTTTTAATGCTTCAGTGAATCATTATATTGGAAAATTTATTTAATTACCTCATGATTCAGTTTACCTTTTGTGAAATGTAACTTTTCTCCTTTTCTAATTCACACTGATGTTGATGTTTTATAATTATCAAAAAGCTTTAGTAAAGCATTTATATATAAGGCTTCTATATGATTCTTATGGAAGTGAACATTTGATGCCTACCTTCTGGGGCAGGTAATACTGATGTGAATTTTCACAAAAGTCAGAAACCTCTATAAATATTTAAACAGTAAATGAATGAAGTACATAAGTGAATGGCTTGTTAATGTTATGTGGAGGCAGCAGTAGTCTAACAACTTAACGTTTTCATGTAATTTTTTTGGCACATACTATAATATCTGGCCAGGAGGCGATGACAGTAAAGCAAGAATAAATACATATTTTAGTGTTGGCCTATTAAGATTTACAGGGATAAGTTTGCTTAGCAGAGAAGGTTATCTTCCTTATCAAGGACAGAAATACAGAAACGTGACAAAAAATTGGATAAGATCATATGCAGTTGTTTTTGAGATAACATCTACAATTCTGACTGCTTTATTCTCAGAAAGTTAAAACTGTATGAGTTTTAGAATAATTACAGCATCTGGAGATGAAGAGCCTTTTATATGGAGACTAAAGCACTGTTTTTTATTATTGAAAATGTTTTAAAATGATGGATATGATTAAATTTACATAGTTACCTAATGAAGAAATAAAGTGAAAAATGGTGACCAAATCCTGAGGTGTATAACAATGCACATGCCAAACAGGTAGAGCATATATTTTCATTACATCTCTGACCTCTGGGATCATGAGTTGTTAGTTAGAGAAAGACAGGACAGGTAACACAAGGATAGGACCTGGCTCTGTGTTAGTCATTGACTCAGCTTTTAGTACTAACCATAGAGTGTTAGGCTGTTGAGCAGAACATAGCACAAATTTGCAAAAGTTACCACTGTCTTGACCTGTGCAAACATTTGGGAGTATTTGGAGTTAAACAGTATTGAATCCAAGACAATGTAAAAGATGTGAGGGGGAGGGCAACAATTGGATAGTATACTGTTACAAGGTGTCTAATGTGGATATAACTTTGATTGCTTAACATTGTAGGTGTATAAAATATATTAAAGCATGTTCCCCTTTAATGTTAAAATTAAAGTTTTAGTATAGAGTTTTTATGTTGAATTACTTTTTTCTTAAAATGTACTTTTTAATAATTTTTAACATACATAAAATATAGCATCATAATTCTATCAATAAATTTTAACAAGTAATATCTATGTATAGTGCATAGTTATTGTATTAATGGGTAATTATGTATTAATACATAGTAATGCATAGTTAATACTATGTATTAGTACATATAAATACACTATATTCTTCATTGATAATACCTGTCATCCATGTTTAAATCGAGGAACTTAATATTACCAATATCCTAGAAGTCTTTATTTATTCATGTTGATTTATTCATGTTGCATGTAGCAATATTTAACTAATTTCATTGCAACTACACACATTTATTTTCCTGTTATTGGTAGATGTGACATTTAGGTTGTATCCAGTTTTGTATCTATAAATATTCCTGCAGTGTTTTTTGTTCAATATGTATATATAGTAATGTTAGTTTTATACCTAGGATTAGAATTGCTGTGTCGTATGATGTTCATATAAGCTTGGTGATATTGTTAAATAATTTTGCAAAGTGCTTGTATGAAATTTACATTCTCAGTAGCATTGTCTGAGAACTGCAGTTACTGTACATTTGTTCACCAGTTGGTATTGTTTATTCTTTTCATGGTAGCTACTTTGGTATGTGGATGATGCAATAGATCTTTTGGTTTTAGTTTAGATTTTCCTGATATGATGGATGATGATAGTGTGCATATCTTATATTTATTAACTTACTTGGATAATTTCTTCCCCCAAAATTGCCATTTTACTATTGAGTTTCCTTTTTTCCTTACTGATTTTTAGTTGTTCGTTATCCTGGCTATGAGTCCTTTGTTGGATGTATGTTTTGTATATATCAATTTTATGTCTTGCCTTTTCAGTCAATTAATGCTGTCTTTAAGGAACAAAGTTCTTAATTTTACTATATCAAATTTTCTTTTTATGATTGGTGCTTTTATTTTGGTCATGAATATATCTGCCTATGCTTTTTTGTGTTATCTTTTACTTTTAGATATAACATGCATATGGACTTAATTTTTGTGTATGGAGCAAGGGGAAGGGGTCAAGATTATTCCCCCCCTCCTACTTTCACCCTCCTTACATTCTCCCTCCCTCCCCCTCCTCCTTTTCTTTTTTTTTTAAATGGATATCTAGTTGAACCAGTAACTAAAAGATCCCTCTTTTTCAAGTTGATCATTGTCATATATTAATGTCCATTTCCATAAGTGTTACACGTCAATTCTATTCCTTTGGTGTACTTGTCTATCTTTGCAGTAAGTCTTGATAAATGATAGAAGAGCTCATTGTTTTTCTGTAGGATCTGTAGGATTTCTGCCTTTTCATTACTGAAATTGACAATCTATGACTTTTATTGTTTTGATTAGTCTTGTTAGCATCAATTTTGTTAGTCTTTCCAAAGCCAACTTTTGATTTTGGGGGGAAGTTTTAAACATTTGCTTTTGATTTCATTAATTTTGTATTTTTCTTCTTTCTGCCTTTCTCAGGTTTAACTTTTTGTTGTTTCTCTTTTCTTGAGGTAGATAATTGTTGTCATTCATTTTTTTTTGATAAAAGCATTTAAGGCTACTGATTTCACTGTTAAGTATAGCCTCAGCTTCATGTCACAACTTTTTATATGTCCTATCTTTTTTTTTTTTAAATAAAATCCTACATATTTTTTTTAAGATTTTTTATTTATTTATTTTTAGAGAGGGGAGGGAGGGAGATAGAGATAGAGAGAGAGAGAGAGAGAGAGAGACAGACAGACAGACAGACAGACATCAATGTGCGGTTCTGGGGGTTATGGCCTGCAACCCAGGAATGTACCCTGGCTGGGAATCGAACCTGGGACACTTTGGTTCCCAGCCCGCGCTCAATCCACTGAGCTATATATGTCCTATCTTTATCATTTATTTAAATACTGTTTTCCTTTGTGATTTATTCTCTGATTCAAGAGTTAAGTATATTCTTTAACTTCAGAATGGTTGTATACTGATTTTTTTTTTCCTTTTGTTAACTTCTTTTATCAACTATTATGAGAAATATGTTAACACTCTAACAACCTTGTATGGTTTATATTTTGATGTTACATTACTGGGTATATGTCCTGTTAGCTTAGCTTAAATTCCTGGCGAATTGTCGCTTTTGTATTAAGAAATGCCCTTATCTTTAATAATACTTCTTGTCTTAAAATCTAGTTTGTCTGACACCATTTTTCTTTTGATTAGTGCTAGCATAGTATAACTTTTTTTGTTATTCTTTTACTTTCAACCTTTCTGTACTCTTTTATTTAAGATGTATGTCTTAGTATGTTTCATTATTTTTTTAATCCATTCTGAACAGTTTTGATCTTACGTGGTTTCCCTGGAGATGACAACACAATTCATTAACTTATTGCAGTATAATGAAAATATTTACTTCTACAACTTCCCTAACAATACTCAGAACTTATAACATTTGAACTCTACTTAGACTTCTGGTTTTTACATTATTTTCCTGAAATTTCATTGTACATACTCTTTAATACTCTTATTAAGTGTAGATACTATTTTTATACAGTCAGTATTTATTTAGATTTACCCACATATTTACTCTTTTTGCTTTATATTGCATTTCCATGCATGTCTACAGGAAACTTTTTTTTTCTTAATCTATGTAACTTTAGGTAAACATCATCTGGAAACATTTATTTTCTGTTTATCTGAAAAGATATTCTCTTTTTTTGTTTTTGAAAGATATTGTTTCTGGGCATAAAATTCTAGCTTTGCAAGTTACTTTCTCACAATTTGTGAAGATAATCCATTCATTCAGGGTTGTAATTCTTGCTAAGTCAGTAAAGATTTTTATTTTTACTTTTTTGAAGATAATGTCTTTTATTCTGGCTACTTTTAAAATTTAACCTTGTCTTTGGTTTTTAGCATTTTTACCATGATGTACCTAGATGTGGCTTTTCTTTATTTTTTCTTTTCACTTGCTTGCTTAGGTGTACTGAGAGCTTCTTGAATCTGTGGGTTGATAGTCTTAATTGTGGTTAAAAAATTCTTGCCCATTTTCTCTTCAGCTCTTACTTTTCTTCCATTTTCTTTCTCTCCTTCTGAGACTCCATGTATACATGTTAACTTCTTAGGAATTATATCCAATTTATATTTTGTACTCTTTTTTTGTATTTTCTATCCAGTTTTCTTTTTGTGCTTGAATAAGGATATTTTTTGTGGAAGCCATCCATTTATTAGCTTTTTAAAAATACACCTAATTTGTTACTCTCATATTTAGTTCTTAATTTTGTGAATTTGATTACTTTTTTAATCATTTCAATTTTATCGTTAAATTTTCTGGTTATCTTTTTTATATTTTCTTGAATTGTTAAAATTATCTATTTTCATATTTATTCAGCTTTTATTTTCCCTAGCAGATAAAATGCAATCAGATCACATTAATCACAGAATTTTCAAGTACTCCATTTTGCTATGCAGTCTTCTCTGAGTGCCATCTCTTCAGTTTCAGAATTCAATAAGTGGTGTCTATGGAGGGGAACAGTACAGTCTGTGGTTCAGATCTCTCTTTTTCTTTTATGACCAGAATCCTGGTCCTTCAAGTCTCTTAATATGTGTTTCACCAGCTTTGTTAGACTGCCAAAACCTCTAGTGGGTTCTTTTCCTTCTAATAGGACCCAGGCAGAAGACCTGGGTCTTTTGCAGAAATTCTCAGCCTGTTTCTTTGTGACCATAATCAGCAAATAATCTGAGGGGAAAAGTGTCAAAGTGGATGCTGAATAGCAATCTACTTGTCTGAAATCTTGGCTCCTCAATTTCTGTTTGTTGCAGCAACTCTTGGATGACTTGAAATGGACAAATTTCTTTTTTTTCCTCTCCTTGTATTTTATTTACCTTTTGTCGTTATTCTTGGTGGGAAGATCGATTTGATACAAGTACTGTTACAAGTATTATATGAATACATATTGTGAGAAAACAAACATGAAAGTCTCCACTTCATACCTTTGCATTCTCACTGTCCTTAGTAGTAACCATTGCTATTGTATATGTTAGTGCATATATATGATTGTTTTGAGTTGATAAGATTTTTGTTTCCCTATAGGCAATATATATGAACAAAGGGTAAAAATGCAATATGTATGAAAAAGTATTAAAAGTTACCCTTTAGTTAAAAAAAACTATGTGCCACTGGCTCTCTGTTCTTCAGTTACACTTTCTAAGGTCAACTGTTTACCACCTTTTTAATATATTTATTTATGTAACAGATACATTTTTCACAACCTATCCCCTTCCGGGCACTATAGTAAATGCTTAGGATAAATAAATAAACATGATGATACATGCTGCTTTGGAGGTTACATTTTGCTGGGAGAAAGACAATAAACATAATAAATTCTTAGTATAGAATGTTAGAGGTAGTAAGTGCTATAAAAAAGAAAAACAATGGACAGGGTAAAGGAGCATTGGTAGTACCAAAGGGGGGTATAATTTTAAATAGGGTGGTCAGAATAGGATTCATTGAGAAGATTTTTGTAGAAAGACTACATTTGTATGCTTCTGTGTGTTCTATCTATTCTCTCAAGTCTCTCCATATTTTTCTATTGGGTATACAGTATGTAGTCTTGTCTTATCAATAGAGGATCAACATCATTCTAAGACCTTCAGTGGATGTCTGAAACTACAGATAGTACAGAACACTGTACTGTGTTTCTTTTCTATGATAAAGCTTAAATTATAAATTAGACATAGTAAGAGATTAGCAACAGTAACTAATGATAAAATAGAGCACATTCATGTTCTACCAAAATATCATACTGTACTATACTAACCTTTTCATTTAAAGAAGGGATTTTATGGCTACTCTATGGTGTACTGTAATTGCCAGCATCACTACTTTTGTGCTTTGGGCTATTATGAAATAAAATAAGGGTTACTTGAACACAAGCACTGTGAGTGATACCCTGACAGTAAATCTGATAACCAAGATGGATACCGAATCATTAATGGGTGGGCAATGTATAATTGTGGATACTCTGGACAAAGGGGTGATTCAGTTGGAAGTGGACATGACCTATAAAACATTACTAAATAATTGTTAATATTGTTATTATTTGAGTATTGTTCCTCAAACATAGCAAACTTAGGTAAAACTAAGGAATTTTAAAAGTACGTTAAAGAATTCTGTAAGCCTATGGCTCAACTAAAAAAATTAGTAATCTAAAGAGAGTGAAATTGAGCATCCAAATATTAGTAAGCATCTCTGACCAGGTGGCTTAGTTGGTGTGAACATCATCCTGTATACCAAAAGATTGCAGATTCAGTCCTTGGTTAGGGCACATACCTAGGTTGTGGGTTTGATCCCCAGTGGGGGCATGTAGGGGAGGCAACCAATTGATGTTTCTTTCTCACATAGATGTTTCTCTCTCTTTCTTCCTTTCCCTCTCCCTCCCTTTCTCTAAAATCAATAAACATGTTCACGTGAAGATTTAAAATGTAACTATAGATATTTAAAATATATGAATATATTTATATATTTGTATAGATTTAAAATAAATATATATGTATATATTTATATAGATTTAAAATATCTATATAAATATTATATATAAATACAGATTTATATATATTTATAAATATATTTGTAAGCAGATGAAAGAGGTCAAAGCTAGGAAGTAAAAAAAAAAAACCTGAAACAATACAATAAAATTACATTTGAATTATAAATTATTTGGAAATAATATACTTTATAACAAAATGGATCTTATTATATGATAACAATCAAAAATTCATAACTAAGGCTTGGTGGGCTTGACATAAATAAACATATGAGGAAATAATTAAGATTTTATTTATAATATTGGTGATGGCCTTGTCTTCCATATAAAAGCTGACAAGCTTAGCTGAGCCTGTTCAAGAAAGGTGTTGGAATAGCTCTCCCAGGAGTAATACTTCTCTAGTAAGCTTTGACTAGGATATTAGTTCCAAGCCCTAGGCTTCCTTTGAAGCTCTTTCAGAAGTCTGTAAAGTCAAAGTCATTTTCATTATTTGCTATTTTCACTTTATTGACATTTGTTCTGATGATGCAGGGGAATGGGAAGTAAAAATTCTGGTTCTTTAGTATAAAGTAATGCAGTGGCACCAAACTGTACTGATCTTGCACGTGTAGAGCAAAAGAAAATCAGTTTTGCTTGGGAATGTCTTTGCTAAGGCAGTAGAAAATGTAAATTTTATATTATTAGAAAATATTAATATTAATTTGCAGTCCTTATGTGTATGTCTTTTTCGTATTCTATGTGGCAAAATGGAAAATACAGTGTTGCATCTCTAAATAAGTACATTGTCTTGAGGAAAATCAATGTGTGATTAAGGTGAGAAGTGAACTAGCCCCTCCCTTTATTTATGGCACACTAGTTTTACTATAAAGAATGACTGACGGGTAAACTATGGTTAGTCAGACTTCAGTATTTAACTGCAATTTTCTTGAAAAAGAACAAAGATAGCCTCTCACTTTAAGGAAAATAATGGACAGTAATTGGTGTTTTCAAGCAAAATTTGAGGTTTCAAAAAAAATTTAGAATTTTGGAAACCTTGTATCACAGTTGTGAATTTTGAGAGCTTCATAACTAGTTAATGACTTTTATGGTGATACATATTTATTTTTGGGAGATTTATTATGGCACTATTAAACTTTATAATTTTTCAAAATATAAACATTTGGGTGAAATTTACATACTATAAATATACCTTAAGTTACACTCATTTACAGATTAAATACAGTTTAACAAATTCTTTTGCTGTTTATTTTCTCAAAAGACCAAAATCATTTGTGGAGAATTCTTTTTGTGATATAAGAAGTTCTAAGTTCTAATAATGTAGCAATAAATAAAATGGCATGCTTATGTTTCAAGTCCTAATATATTTAAAAGAACAAATCTAATTTTACAAGAGATAATTTTTAAATAATAATAGTTCAGATTTGGGCTAAGAAAAAGATGTCACTTGATAAACAGCTAAGAAAATTTAAGTTCACATTTCAGTATGTCATTTATTTGAAATGCTACCAGTCCATAAACTACATATAGATATTTTTCACATGTGCAAGTAAAATAGCTAGAATTTGCAACAGACATGGCATTTCACTTAAACAACAACAAAATAAATGTCTTTTTCTGCTAAAGCCTAGGAAAAAAGCAGTAGTCATCTAGAAAGGCTATGTAATATACATGTGAGCACTTTTTATTTTTTGCTTTTACCCACCAAAGTAAGGGTCAGGTTGCTTTTTGGAAGACAGTGCTGCTACTTGCCTCTTCACAATTACAGTTGCTTCCTGAAAAAACTCATGATACACCTATGTTAGTGCCTGCCAGCAGCCTCTCTGTTAATATTGATGGTTACTTGTTGGAGGTCCCTAAAACCACCCTCAGGTTCAGTGATTTTTCTAGGGCTAGTAGGATTCAGCAAAGCTGTTACACATATAGTAAAAGTTAATTATAGTAAAAGGATACAAATAAATCAGCATAGAAAGAAAGTAGCTAAGGCAGAGAGCAGGGGGACTAAATGCAAAGTGCTGGTTGTTCTCTGCCAGTGGAGTCGTACAAATAGTGCTTAAGTATCCCAGTAATAATGTGTGTTCAGTATTTTGGGGATTGGGAATGGGTAGAGAAGCTTTGGAGGGGAGGTTGATCACGTAGGCCAGGAGCCCCCGTGTGGCCAACCTTAGTTACTTCATCAGTTCGACTTAAGTCATGCTTCTTAGTAAAAAGGACATTCTTGCTGGGCTGGATATTTTGAGGACTTAGAGGTCTGGATAAGGGCCAGATGTGCAGACTTTGGACAACTCAGACTGCATAGTGAGGACATAAAAAATGTGACATTTTGATGTTACGAAACATGTTAATATTTGGAAGATTTCATAGCTCACTGAACCCATCAATATATATTTTTTGAACCAATCATTATTGCCAGATGATTACTGCATGATGCTAGGGAATATGCATGAATAAATAATAGACCAATCAATTTTAATGGAGCAGAATATGCAATGTTTATAAGTATGGTCAGATTATATAGGGTGTGGCAAAAGTAGGTTTACAGCTGTGAATATTCGAAAGTTTATTCTTGTAGTATTATTTACTAATTATTGTATTACTTTCCATATGAACAACTATAAACTTACCTGACCCTTTAAATTTCATCTGACTTTCAAGTAACTACATTTTGAAGTAACTACATCAGTCTTTGTATACCATGAACCAAATGGTGTACACTAACTAATTGAATACAGGAAGAGATATGAAAGCCCAGCTATTCTACTGAAATTAACTATTAAAGAATTGCATAAAAATGTAAAATAACACTACTCTTTTCATTAAATTTTTTGAAAATAGTATGTGTTGTATATTAACAATAACTCCATTATTGTTAATGAAAAATTAATAGTAAACATTTTAAATATTCTCACTTAATTTCTAATACCATGAATCCTGATAGATATAACCCACATAAACAAATTTCTTTGGGGTCCAGTAATAAAAGGATGAGACCAACAGCTAAACTAGGAAAAATAGTCTTGTAACTAGGATTTCAGAGATAACTGGACAGGGATTTGAAGGCTGTCATGGATCTCCATTTTCATGCCTTTACCTGTTAGGTCCTGTCAGCCTCATTCTTATTACGGACTGGCCCTTCTAAGTGATGGAAAACATAATAAACAAAATCCTTTATTTGATGTTGTCTCCTATAGCTTTTGTCATCAGAGTGACTTTTGGCTCTAGTGTGAAAAAATATTTGAAAAGAAGTTTTGACTCTGCTTGGTTCAGGTGCTTACCGTGAAAT
This sequence comes from Phyllostomus discolor, assembly GCF_004126475.2. Taxonomy (NCBI): domain Eukaryota; kingdom Metazoa; phylum Chordata; class Mammalia; order Chiroptera; family Phyllostomidae; genus Phyllostomus; species Phyllostomus discolor. The sequence goes on from NC_040905.2 coordinate 54,931,191, forward strand.
GATAGATTTTAATTAAGCCAGGTTCTTCAAAGAAAGTGAAATTTCTCAGAAACTGTATCTTTGCAATTTGGAAAGAAAGAGGTCCCAGAGAGAGGGTGTGAGTCTGTTTTACCTAAATGTGATGGGTGATGAACAGGCAGCTCCCAAATCAGCATCTTTGCAAATCATCAATCTGTGCAACTATTACATAAATTTAGAGTAGGAGAAGTAGGGGTATTTAGGTGAGGGTACTACATTTCTACTTCAAGATTTTTTATTTTTGTTTTTTTTTTTCTGCTGAGAAAATGGATGTGATCACAAGCATTATATGCTAGGTGGTTTTTTATTTAAAACAACATTTTGGGGAAGAGTGCTCTTTAGATGATTGAGGAGGTGGAATTTTGACTTTGCCTGGTGGCAAAGGTATTCCCAGAGGGCAAAGTGATTAAAAATCTCTTGAATGGGGGCGGGAGGACAGTTTTCAGGTTGAGGAAATAGCTTAAATGGGAGAATGCAAGGCATTCTCTAGTTTGGCTAGATATGTGGATTCCAGTAAGGGATTATGATTTGACAATTTCAGTGTAGGCAGGGATTTTTGATTAATTTGTTTTTCTCAACCTTCCACCTGTCAATGATGACTGTGTTCAAAGAATTGTGCCAAATGCTAGTCTACAGAATTGTGAAGATGACTTAAAGATCCTCAACATCCTCAAGTACCTTTCAGTTTAATGGAGAAAACAGATATGAAAATGATTGACTATATTACAAATAAATTAAAATGTCAAAAAAGTATGATAAATAAACTGAGAGAATTGTAGAAGACTATGACTAGAGGATCAGGTAGATGGCACTTGAGCTAATTATTAAAGAAAGACATGGATTTCCATAGGCAAAAGCTGGCAATGTCAATATTTCAAGTGAAAAGAATCTGATGATCAAAGGGATAGAGGCCTGCTAGTGTGTGCTTGATGTGTTTTGGAAGTGGCAAGAAGTCCTGTGAGGAATGGAAAGTCATAAAAATTACTGAATGCCAAGACAATAGTTTGGACTTAATTTTGTAAGCAGTGGAACCATTTCAGTTTTTGAGTTGTGAGTCACATGTAGCTGCTTCTGAATATTTGTTAGAGATATATAAGGAAATGGAAGAGCAGGGAGACTCAGAGACCTACTGCAGGAATTGCTACACATGATGAGGAAGGCCATTGACAGTGGGAAATGAAAAGCTTAGGTAGAAAAAAGGGCATGAGAATTTGGAATTTTAAGGCTTTTTTACTGATTGCATATGAAGGAAACAGTATAGAGAAGAGTCAGGTAATGATGAGAGGTTTCCTCTTGGTTGACCCACATGTAATTGCTTTTTTTTTTATTTGACCTTAAAAAAACAATACATGGTTCTAACTAATAGCTTTGGTTAGTGAATTGATGTATGACATATGTAAAGATGGGAAGTGGGAGAGAAAGAAGAGGTTAGGAGAAGGAGTGTGGGAAGATTGAGGATGAGGTCATTTTATTTTGATGTTGGGTTTGAGTTTGTCAAGATATCTAGATTGAAAGATCCAGCCAGCACCTGTTGGAAAAGCCAGGAAGGTTGACTGGAGAGATAGGAATGAGTCATATTGGTGAACACTCTGTGTCATGACACCAGATGAGCATGATGAATATTTGACTTAGATTACATAAGTGATGTGTACCACTTTTTATTAGAGATTCTAAAAAGTTTTTTTTGAATGTTTTACCAGTTTTTGAGGACATCATATTTGGGAGCTAGGCAGAATAAGATTTATAAATTATTTAAAATATAAATAGTTTTATATTAAAATGGATATATTCTGATATTTATGAATTCAGTTAATATGAAAGTACAGAATTATGTTGCACCTCTTATTAATGGCTAACAGGCAAAAGCTTCCTTTTTAAAAATCTTGTGTTTTTAAAGAAACATGCTATCCTTGGGGGATCTCAGAGAATATCTCAATCTGGAGTAAGTGTAGAGTACTATTTGGTTGCTCAAGTTAGAATGATTAATTTGGGAGAGGGTTGTACAACTGCTGTTTGTATTTTTTTATGTATTATTAAACAAGTTGCAGCAGCTTGAGAATAACAGTCTTGGTGTCCATTGTTTTTCTATATTATTTTCTATATTTAATTTTCTTGATATATTTAATCAAGAAAATGAAATACTTCCTAGTGTTTATGATTATTTGTTTTGCTTGACAAGCAATGTTGATATAAAATAGAGTATACTACAGGTAAAAAAGCAAATCTAACTTTAAAAAAATGAATATTCCGGCTGACCCTTTGGTTTCTATTCATGAAAGTTCAAATTTCTAATCAAAATTTTCTATGGCTTCTTAGATAATTGTAATTTTGTCAAAATTTAGAAAAAATTAATAGATATTCAAATCTATCAAAGTTATACATTTAAACTGACATTTTTGTGTATAAATTTCAGTTACTAATGTTTAATTTCTTTACATTTTAATGTCTTGAGACCAGAGCTATTTATTTGAAAATACAAAATAGAAGAGTATAAATTTAAAGCAAATGTGATGAATAATTATTAGCTTGTACCTTTGCTCTCCTGCCTTTAACAAATGCTCTCTAAGGTATCGTTCTGGTCATGGTACCTACCTGGAGAATAATTCTTTTCTTGGGATGGTAATATGGATATTTTATTGAGGGCCTATTAGTTTCATAATGTACTTGAAGAAATGTAAAATCTCATTGTGGAAAAAATAAGCAGCTTTTCAAAAGTCAGTTAGTGAGTAGCTCATTGTGATTTTCAGATAATCAGTAGACAGCTAAAGTTGACCATTACAAACATACTTCAGAACCTAAATCTTTTTTTCATCTTTCTATTTAAATTCTGCACCTCTCTCCCTCAAAGGGAGATTGGAGCCTTTGTTGATGTCTTTTGAATACCAAGTTGAATAGTTTGTGCTTCATTTGGTAATGGATACATAAGCATTTGTAGACTTTTAAGTTACTAGAATGAAATAATTAAGTGTACCATTAAAGAAGAGCCTATTAGGAAGAAGAATCTTCCCACAGTTGTAGAGAGGGTGGAAACAGTATGACAGGAAAAGAGGGCCTGAACTAGAGTGATCAATGTGGAAATGGAAAACTGGAGAATAATTTGTTGGCAGTAGTTTTATGGATAGAGAGAGAGAGAGAGAGAGGAAGGAATCAAAGTTGCTTTTGAAGTTTTGAGTCTGAACGGTAGGAAGGATGCTGATGCCATTAACAATATAGAGGAATAAAGAGGAAGGTGTGTGTGTGTATGTATGTGTTTGTAGGAGTAGTTGGCAGGTTTTTAAGATTTGGGTATTAACCTTGAAGTGAAGAGTCTCAGAAGCTACTTGTTAACTTGGACCTTAAACTTAGAAGAAAAGCCAGGTTTAGAGAGAATAATTTGGGAGTCATATTCATAGATTTTATTGTTTGAACTGGAGAGGTATTGATATTTCCATGCATAAGAACAGATAGAGAAATAGAAAATTCTGTTGAAATAAATCCATAGGAAATGCTTTAGTTTTAGGATACCTTTTGGCTAAATTGCATAATATTTTCACCTTCATTAAAAAAAAAGTTATATAGAAAAAAACGCCATGAGTAAGTGCAGAGGGATAAACCAATGTTTAAAACAGTGCCTAAAATATATTAGGAGCTTAAAAGAGATTTTTGAATGAATAAATGTAGTTTGGTTGGGATACAGGGGACATAAGAATAATGGGCATGTTATAGAAAACTTTGGTTGCTGTGGAATAATACCCATACCTCCCACCCCCACCCTACCCCTATAGGGTTATTTATGGGATCAGAGAATATTTTGAACTTTTAAAATGTTCTTTGAGATAGATTTCTGTTGAGGAGCTGAGAGAAGTTCAGCAAGTAAGGTTATAAATCTAGTCTAATTGGAAAGCTTATATTTTTTCATTTCATTTGATAAGAATTAGATTTATAAAGTATATTTCAAAAGTTTTGAAATATAAAAGTATATTTCAAAGTTTCAAAAAAGTTTTGAAACACATTCTTATGTTCCTATATCTACAAATAAACTTTTTATTTTGGGGAGCCTGTACTTTTCCCTCTGACTGTGACATCTTTCTCACCTTCTCAGTCCCTTGCTTTCTCTGAATGAGTTGCTACGTACTTATCTTTTAGGTTTCTGTTTAGTAATCAGTTTTTTTTTTTTATTTTCAGGAAGCATATACTAAGACTGATCCTAGGACTGATATATTTCTAAATTCCCTCACATTCCAGCACTTACTGTACCAGATTGCAACTGTTTGTTTTGTCTGTTCTCCACTAAATCATAAACTTCTGTGTCAGTGTTCTGTGGTGTTAATTTGTTTTTCTACTATGTAGCACAATGCGTGGCATATAGTTTGTTGGAGATGCACTAAATAAAAGGGAATGTTCAACTAAAGTTTGCATTTAACTTTCAGATTTGATGTTTTAAAGATGGATGTGTATATTAAAATACAGATTAAGAAATGTTTTAGCTGCAGTAGATAGGAATCACCATACCCACTAAAGTTTTAGACCGAGTGTTGTGAAATTTAAAACAAACAAACAAACAAAAATCAAAAAGGGCCACGTGATGGGTAGGGGGGTAAAGTGTTTCTTCTTAAGACTTGCTTCAAGTAGTTCACAAAACTCTGTTGTAGCAGTGCATTGGATCAGATGACCACAGTCATTTCCTTTCCCAATTTTCGTGCATTTAGTGGTTTGACACTGTAATTGTCAAAAATCTAAGAAAAACGCAACTGTAAGAATTTGTAGTTTTTGAGGAATTAAATTATAAGAGATCGAGGATGTAAGGTAGGAACTGATGTTAGCTTCCTGCTAGTAAGTTTTGTGCTTTTTCTTATTTTTTAAAAAATGCTTGATTGTTGTGTACCATTTTTGTAGAGTGTGGCTTTTTTTGCTCTTCACTATCTGTTTTCCAGGGTGTGGGAGTAAGGGGTAGTGATATGAAAGCTGGCTGAGTACATTTCAATGTAAACATTTTCCTATGTAAGCTTGGTATTGATTCCTACCTTTCATGTATTAGTTTTTCAGTGGACTCAATTTTGGGGTGGATAGAACATATTACAGTGCTGTTTCTTTCAAAATACTTCCCCTGAGTGGAAACCTCTCCTGGATTTTGTAAGTATGTTACCCGTGGCAAAAGGAAATACAGTTTCTGCTTTTGCCTTGAGCTAGTTTGATCTGGGGTATAAAAACTAAACACATACACTTGATATTTGTCTAAACACAACTATACTAAAGATATCTAACCATATATATGTGATTGTTTCTGTTTAAGTGATGTAGGTGGTTGAAGGGATACTACATCTATAATGCTTAGCCTAGTAGTTCTAGTAAATTTACTAGTAACCAAATTTTAGTTTCTGCATAGTGATACGAATAAAAAAGACTGAATACAATTACTTAATATAAGGTATATTTTCTTTATTTTCCCCTTTACTTTAAAAAGTCATTCTTTTTCTTAACCTTCAACTCAGACAGTATGACTGTAGTAGGAACTATGTTTGTTAAGAGGAAGTATGGGGGATTTAGGAGAATACAGTAGTTGTAGCAAATTTGTGTGTACATGTCTGAACTAACCTGAAATAACCCATTTAATTTCAGAAAGGACAAGCATGTGTAAAAAAATCTGATTAGCATCTTTGAGAGTTACAGAAAAACTTAGAAGTTTGTAGTATGATAAGGCACACAGAATCCCAAGTGATTCTGGTGAAAGAAGAGATTTCTTGACAATTGGGATTCTGCATATACATTTCTCTGTAAGAACTTTGGTGCCTGTCAGTGACATAACTAAGAGGAAGAGCATAGTGGAAAAGTAAAAGTGATCTGGGAACTTCAGTTTGGTTTCCTTTTTAAAGGAAGGAAGTCTGTTGATGGTAGCTCTATTTTAATTGTTTTCTACTGTAGTAGACAGTTTCCATTTAAGATTGTCAAGTTAGATTTAAATAATTGTGCAGTCTGAATGAAGTGTTTCTTTGTATTCAGACTAGGTTGTTTTCTTTTTTTCTTTTTTTTTTTTTAAATTACATAGCCGTGTTTCTATTTATTTATTTATTTATTTTTAAAGATTTTATTTATTTTTAGAGAGGGAAGGGAGGGAGATAGAGAGAGAAACATCAGTGTGCAGTTGCTGGGGGTCACGACCTGCAACCCAGGCATGTACCCTGGCTGGGAATCGAACCTGCGACACTTTGGTTCGCAGCCCTTGCTCTTAGGTTGTTTTCTCATTGCATAGATTTCTATATTCTTCCTAATTACAAGAGACCAACTAAAAAGCACAGAGGCCCCTTTTAGGCCCCTCAGATGTTCTCCAACAATATACAACATATGTTTTAGAAAAAAACATGTGATTCTACATTTAGAAATAAAGTAATTCCTTCATCTTGTTCAACTTGTCTTTTTTATTGTTAATTTATTGTATAGTTTCATCTTGGATGCTGTGGTATTTTAGATTGTATATTTTCTAAGGAAATGAAATCAAGGGACTCCATATTTGCCTGCTAATAATTCTCAACCAAAATTTGCAAAGCTAACTGAGAAAAGTGTATTCTTCTTAAATATCCTGGTGTTTCCTTTCTCAGCCTTTGGGGAAAGAGAGGGAGGGAGTGAGGTGAGGGAGAGAGAATTAATTTACTTTTAGATAAGAAAACATCTTGGTATGTCAAATGCATACTGTCTTTGCCATCCTCCAAAGAATACAAGTTGGGGCAAAAGCCAGGTTTACGGTTGTGAGTATACCAACAGTTTATTATTGTATTATTTTCCATATGAACAAACAACTAAACCTACTTTTCCCCCACACTGTATATATATATTGGGGAAAGAGTGGGGCTGTTTGAAGGTTTCCTTCTAGAGTTGCCAGGCGAAATGAAAGAATTTCTAACTTTATAAATATTGTGGTGCCTCCAGCCACAATTAATATGTGTGATCAGTAAAGTTCTTAAAGGAGTTTTGGGGAATAAATTTTCTTGTAAAATCAGTGCTTTGCTTTAGCAGAAACAAGAATTGGTTTCTCTTGTTCTCCTCCCAAAATTAAATAAAGAGTAAACAAGTGGAAAATAGGAAGATAATTGTGGCTTAGGTGATTCTCAAATTAACCATCCAACAGTCATAAAATTTGTGATTTTTATTGATGAAGTTGTATTAATCATTCCTGTAGTCTTTTACATGTAACATAATTACACATATGTGTAATTATGTGTTTACATAACACATAATTTATATGAATATATGTGTTAGTACATTTAACAATAATACCAAGCCAACCTTCTGTGAGACAGGTATTGTTATTATATACATTTTATAGATGAGGAAACTGAGCTTCAGAAATTAAGTAATTTGCCCATATTTGTACAGCAAATTGCTAGAGCTAGGATTCATACATAGCAGAGGCTCCAGCGTCTTTACCCTTAACCATTATACTTTGCTATAGACTGTGTGGTACTTTAAAAAAATTTTTTTTCTTTGAAGGAGTTTAGAACAAATACTTAACTTATTCTGAGGTTGGTAGAGATTATTTTCCCTATTTTACAAGTGAGGTACAAAATGTAGTGACTTGACCATAGTTACAGAAATGGTTTCTGGTGAATCTTGGTCTCACCAGTCAGCTTAGTCTCTTTTGAAGGAATTTAGGGGGTGTCAGTATAGCTGTTTTCTCTGAGCTCTGTCAGCCAAAATTGTTTCAAGTTCTTTTAGACAAAGATAGCAATTCTCAAAGGTCAGAACTTGCTTATTGTGGACATTAAAGAAAATTTTTCTTTCGTCTTTTTAAATTTTTTTCATCGGCAGGGAAGTTAGACTGGACTTCTAAAGTCTTTTCTACTATTATGTCTTATGACTTGAAATGTCTTCCTTTATTCAACAGATACTTTTAAAATTAATATTACTATATACCAAGTTTAGTCCATGGGTTACAATTACCACAGATATAAGCAGAGTAAAAAATTTAATTTAAGGGATTTAGCCCATAGATATCTGGTAATCTCATATTATGCTCAGAGTGTCTTCATACCCCTAATATGACAATTCAGTTACTCCGTGTTCCTTTCAAGTATTCTACATTCCAGTTGCATTTTTTGTTTGTGGGTTTTTTTTTTTTTTTTTTTTTTGGTGTTTTCCTAGGTTATTTGAAAACAATCATCAGCAAAACTACCATTAAAGAAATAGAATAAAGCTTTGACTGTGAAGATTTAGAGAAGTAGTGTGGATAATTAAATCGATGTTTTGTTTCATTTCCTGTATTAATGTTACTGTAACTATTTGAAGTGAGAAAGGGTAGCATTTTTATTAAATTGAATCTTTTATACAAATATTACTAGGGAAGTGACTCCTTCGGGAGTGTTACCATATTTTTCAGACTATAAGGCACCCACCCCCCCACCAATTTGGGAGAAATAATGGTTGTTGATGCTGCTGTTGAGTTCTGCTTACATTTACATTGGTGAAGTGTTGTTATTTATGTTATTAAATATTTTATCACATTTTTTGCTTCAAAAATGTTTTCCCTACTTTCCTCCTCTAAAACCTAGGTGTGTCTTATGGTCTGAAAATACAAGTATATCTTTGATATGGGGCTTATGTTTTGAGAATGCATATTACCTATTATTTTGTATATAAAATGAATTATGTTACAGATTTCACAAAGATAGCATGAAGTTAAATATAATGTATAATAATTCCTAGCAGGTGAAATTTTTATGTTTATCAAAAAGTTCATAGGTCAGCACTGACTACTACAGCTCAGTTGGTTTCCTGTTGTCCCTTAAAGTGAAAGGTAGCCTGTTCCTTTCCTGTTCAGGGCAGGTGCCTAGGTTGCCGGTGGGGCTCAGGCGAGAAGCAACTGATTGATGTTTCTCATGTCAGTGTTCCTCTCCATCTCTTTCTCCCTCCCTTCCTCTCTCTAAAATAAAAATCGAAAATTAAGAAAGATCATAAATTAAAAAAGTATTGAGAGATAGTGTTTGAAAGTAGGCCTAAGTATTAATCCTCAGTGGATAGAGTTTACTTAGGTTCTCTAAATCTGTGAAGTATTTGAATTGAATCATATCACATTGGATTTGTGGTTTATTTATAAAAGTTTTAACTGCATATCATGATACTATATGCAATTTAAATAAAATGATTTTTTTAAAGAGGGGGAGAAAAACATCAATGTGTGGTTCCCTCTTGCGCAGCCCTCACTGGGGACCTGGCCTGCAACCCTGGCATGTGCCCTGACTGGGAATCAAACTGGCAACCCCTTGGTTTGGAGGTCTGCACTCAATCCACTGAGCTACACCAACCAGGGCTAAATAAAATTATTTTAGTATGATACTAATGATTTTTTTGATTTCCAGTTTTTAAGATGGGATAAAGATTTCATAGTGGAACAGTTTAATTGAAGTGCTTTTTATGCTTCAATAGTGGCTTTAAAGTATCTGTGTAGGTATTTAATGTTTTTGTTACTATGATTCACACTGATAATTTGAAGTAAACAATAAAGATAATTCAAGAAATTCTGAGTTTTAAGACTTCAGTTTTTTTCTAGATAGTCTGACACTTGTAACAGTGGAATATTTTAACACTTTTTGAGGATCTGTTGTTGAACAATTTAATTTCAATTTATAATCATAATCAAGAATTGACATGTTTTGCTTTTTATGTTGGAAGTTTGTAAGCTTTTTGGCATGGAGTCAGTAATATTCAGGAAACAAAGCTGGTTTTTTAATGTCTTTGTCTTGAACTTAATACCCATCTTAATCTTACATAAATCACACAGATGGAAGAATTAAAAATCACAAATATATCTTTTATGTATCAGTAAAGGTCTTTAGTTAGGTACATATTATAAATTAGTAATTGTGTAATGCCTCACACAACCTCTGTGTAGCACCTCTTGGTGAGTTCATAAGAGAAAGGGAATTAAATAAAATCTTTTAATCTTGATATTTTACATGAATCATAACAGGAATTTAAGAACTATCAAGTATACAAAATAGGGACTTCACTTAAAATTGTCCTTAATTTTGATGTGTAAATCTGCTCTGTGGCATAGCGTCACTCCTTTAGGTAATGAAGAATTAGCAGTTTTATATACTAAGGAAGTTCTATATATTACAAGTAGGTAAACTTCTGTCCTGGAATATCAAAATTTTGTACTGATCATATATTATTAAACTGTAGCTCTTTAAGGAAGTTATCATGATCATTAGTCTGAAACTTTTCCTTTTATATTTAAAAAAAACAGCTCTTAAAAGTTAAATTTACTCATAAGTAACCTCAAAGGTAATGGTTGAACTGAGACTGAAATTTTAGAGGAATGTAACATTGATTGCTCTTTTCCTTCTTATAACATGGTTTACAATTATGTTTTATCTATTAAGTTACAGTGCAGTTCCAATGGTTGAGTTTTTCATTATTTTATTTCAGTCTTATGCATAGATAAATGGGTTGATTTTTTAAAAAAACATTTTACTTATTTATTTTTAGAGAGAGGGGAAGGGAGGGAGAAAGAAAGGGACAGAAACATCAATGTGTGGTTGCGTCTCACTCTCCCCCTACTGGGGACCTGGCCTGCAACCACAGGCATGTGCTCTAGACGGTGAATTGAACTGGCGACCATTTGGTTCACAGACCAGTGCTCAACCACTGAGCCACACCAGCCAGGGCAAATGGGTTGCTTTTTAGAAGAAAATTAAAAATAATTAATTTGAGAAGTTTTAAGGTTTTCTTTTTTAGTAAATTAAGGAGTCAAGAATAACATTAAGCTTTTATTATAGCAAGCTTAAAAAATAGTTTTAGGGCCCTGGCTGGTATGGCTCAGTGGATTGAGCACTGGCCTGGGAACCAAGAGTCACTGGTTGGATTCCCCGTCAGGCCAGATGGCTGTGTTGCCGGCAAGGTCCTCAGCAGGGAATGTGTGAGAGGCACACATGTCTAAAAATAAATAAAGAAAGTCTTTTAAAAAATAGTCTTAGTAGTTCATAGTTTTGACTGACTTATCCATCGTAGATAATAAGTGTCTCAATGTAATATGAATGTTGTTTTTCTTAGAATGTTTCAAGTTAGACTGCAAGTACCAGAGGATAAGTTTGGATGACTAACATATTAAAAAATATAAAGCTATTTCATAAAAATTACTGTGTAGATTTGTTACCATAACCATTTGAAAATTCCAATCTGTTTCTCAGTATGCTTCTGTTTATATCAATCCATGAGACTTTTGTAGGCATAGATTGGTAGCAGGGATGATGCTAGAGCTACAGCCAGTCATTTAAGCAGATCATCTGGTAGTATGGTAGGTAGATATAGTTAAACTGAGAGCAGAAAAGTTAAAATGACAACAGGTATTATTTATTCCTCACAGGTTTGTTAAACAAAATTTGAGGAATTGAATTCAAATGAGTGTTTATGGAGTAGATCATCATAAGACCAAAGGTATTAGTCAGCTTCTTGATGAAATGGGACATTAGAACAGTAGCCATTAGCATCATTTTATTTTCCTGTTCTAGGGAAAAACACTAAAATGGAATAAAGTTTTATTTTCTCATAGGTACCATGTGCCTAATGTCAAATCTTGGTTCTTTAGTAGGTTGAGAAGTAATGAATTAACCATTTGTTTCCATTTGTCCGTCTTACTCTTCTTCTAAGTAAGGATTTGATTGTAATAAGTGTATCTTGAACATGTGGACAATCCTGGCAGTAGAGAGATGGGCAGAAACGGAAGAGGTTCATAGGTGAGATGCTTAGGCCATAGAACAAGTTAAAAACTGAGTAAATGAAATTTTTTGAGAGACTGAGAGTTAAAAATAATTGAGTTAAAAATGGAATAACTGGTTCAGTTATATGTAGTCATTTATAACCTCTGGTAGTATATTTTTCAAATATCATTAGTAACTTTATGGTTGCTATTTTTATACTAATCTCTTAATTTTTCCCCTTAGGTGGTATCATGGAAAACTTGATAGAACTATGGCAGAAGAACGCCTCAGACAGGCAGGCAAGTCTGGCAGTTACCTAATAAGAGAGAGTGATCGGAGGCCAGGGTCCTTTGTACTTTCATTTCTTAGCCAGACAAATGTTGTCAACCATTTTAGGTAAGTCTTTATTCCTTTTATGAGGCCATATAATGTAGCTGTTTTGCTGTACTATTCATAAAAATATCCGCTTTAATAAAGGTGAATGACTCAGTGACATTTAAATAAAAGAAAATGAGATTTGTTTTCAGTGAGATTAGATGTTGGATGCTTATATTTTTGTTTAAAAACAGTATTATTACTGGGCGTTACTGTGCTAATCCAATATAATTACCACTTTTAAAATATAAATTCTTTGAATTATAAGGAAACATTGAGTGGTAAAGTGGAAATACAGGGTAACAGAAAATACAGGAAACAGTTTTTAGAATTAAGATTCATTTTAGCCATATTGTTCTGAAACTGCAAACATTCGTTTCAATTAAATGGGCATGTAGATTTTCAAGTGCACATGTCAAAATCTGTATATATAAAAAATGCATTTACATATTTTTAAATTTTATTTTTATGGGAAGATTAAAAAATAGTGCCTATAGTGTAATTGATAAAATGTTTGTTATATACCCTTGATATTTAGATTTTAAAAGAAGCTTTAAGAGTACTGTCATACCACATTTTGAATGGAAATTATGTTCCTTGTAAATATTTCAAGAGATCTCCAAGCTGCTTTTAGCCAGAGAAACCTTATGAAAGTTGCTATTCATTTTTAATATGGAAAGTGAGAAATATCTGAGGATGGATTCACAAATAATGTAATGAATTATGTAATTGAGGTTCATAAGTATTATATGTATCTCATATCTAATGCATACATATATATTTGTAGAAGAAATAACCTTAAGTAATTAGCATGTGGTGAAGATATTCATTAAGTGGTATTTTAATGCAGTTAAAAGAGTATGAAAATTATGGATTTATAATTTGTTTATGGAACATGGCCATCAAAATTGTCTTTAAAGGTTTTTGTTATACTGTATTTTTTTCCTGTACAAATAGGATTATTGCTATGTGTGGAGATTACTACATTGGTGGAAGACGTTTTTCTTCACTGTCAGACCTAATAGGTTATTACAGTCATGTTTCCTGTTTGTTGAAAGGAGAAAAATTGCTTTATCCAGTTGCACCACCAGAGGCAAGTAAAACTTAAAAAAAAATCTTTCAAAACTTCATTATTTTACTTTACTAATGGGTTAGCTCTTGTTCAGTTTCTTGTGATGTTTATCTAATATAATTCAAGAAGTATCTGTTGTGTTATATTTTAATTCTGGTTGTACTGTCAGAGCAAATCTTTGACAACTTTTTCAAAAAAGGAAAGATAATTTTTCTATAATTTTGTATTTAAGTGCTTGATTTTTTTAATAGTACTCTATGGTGATAGCCTAACAAGTATGTTTGAATGAATGAGGAGTAATTAGTGATATTATAGTGCTAATGCTGAAGTTGCTGCAAGATTCTGTAATGGCTTTATATTAGAGAAAAGTCAATTTATATGTTCAATGTAGTTTATTTCGAATTTAATGATTATTCATATTGCTTGATAAAACATTGGTTATACGTTAAAAGAATTTCTGTAAATACAACAAATATAATACAGACATTTTCAGGCTTTGGGTATTTAGAACCTCAGTAAAAAGTAGTTTGAATGGTCCTGTTGGTTTTTATTGGCTTTCTCTTTGTGTGGAAATACGTACTTGATTTGACTTTGACATAAAGAGGTAACTCATTTTTGTAAATTATTATCTTATGGTTTTTAGCCAGTAGAAGACAGAAGGCGTGTTCGAGCCATTCTGCCTTACACAAAAGTACCAGACACTGATGAAATAAGGTATTTTTATGACATTCTCATTTATTGACATTTGAAATAGATGTTTGAAAGACTGTGATAATTTATTGCCTTTGGACCAGGAAAGCTTTGGAATTTGAAGATATAACATGCAGCAAGGTAAAAGTGCCTTTATTGTTGAGTCTAATGTTCTAGTACCCTATTGGGCTTTTCTGTTCAGTTTGTGGATTTGGATCAGGGTGGCCATAGTGAAGATGACAGGAAAAGTAACTTAGCTTTTATTAGACAATCTCTGACAAAGTAAGGAGAGTTTGGTTATATGCTATAATCCATTTTAATTTTTATTACTGCATGACATTTGTGTCTCAGCTGTAAATGCTACTCAAATGATTACTAAACTTCTGTTTTACATGATAGATGAATAAGTTTTACTAGTGGTATACGACTATAGAACACAGTAATTTTTTGTTTTTATTATTTCTATATAATTTGATAATTATGTTTTTAGTGTCTCCTATAAGCTATTTAATTTTGTAATAGAAAATTTATTACTGGTAAAATTTTAAGGCTACTTTGAATAATTTTGATTCTGAGTATAGAGTTTTTCATCAAAATCAACAAGGAGCATTTAGAATATAGTGATAACCTTGGGGGGTATTAAAATATTTCTGGAACTACGGTATTTAAAAAAACAAAGACTTAGGTATCTGGAATCTCCAAATGGGAATTTCATTTTTACATGAATGTCCTCAAATTCACTTTTTATTTCATTCTTATTGATATACCTTTAGTAGTGATCTAAGCTGGAAAACTCAATAAAAGAGAGAAGGGAGGAAATGTATATAATAAACAGCTGTAAACTACAAATTTAGGCATTTTGGATAATTTAATTTATCCAAATTTTTCCCAGTGGGATCATCTAGGACAGTAGTTCTCAGAGTACAATCCATGTAACCCTGTGTTTGGATCCTTGAGACCATTTAGAGGGCCCGTGACATCAAAGCTATATTTATAATAATACTAAGACATCATTTGCCTTTTTACCATGACATTTACACTGATGTCATGTACAAAGGCAATGGACAGTAAAATTGCTGGTGCCATAGCACAAATCAAGATAGTGGCATCAAACTGTAGTGTTCTTCACTGCCACACAATTGCAGTTAAATAAACAAAGGCAGTTTCACTCAAGATTGTTCTTGATCAGACAGTAAAAAGCTATTTATTTTACTGAATATCAACCCTTGGCTACATCTCTTTTTTAATATTTTATGGGATAAATTGGGATGTATAGTTAAAGCACCTCTGCTGTGTACCGAAGTTCAGTGCCTTGAGGAAAAACAGGGAGCTCAGAGCTGAACTAGCTGCTGCTTTTGTGCATACTGTTTTTACCTGAGAGAAAGAATGACAGGCAAACTGTGATTATTCAGACTCGAGTATTTTCTTTCTTGTTTTTTTAACTTTTTTTTTTTTTTTTAAGATTTTATCCATTCATTTTTAGAGAGGGAAGGGAGGGAGAAAGAGAGAGAGAGAGAAACATCAATGTGTGGTTGCTGGGGGTTATGGCCTGCAACCCAGGCATGTGCCCTGACTGGGAAATGAACCTGCGACACTTTGGTTTGCAGCCCATGCTCAAACCACTGAGCTATGCCAGCCAGGGGAGTATTTTCTTTTTAAAGAACAAAGTGATCTGTTACTTCAAGGGAAATAACTGACAGTTTTTCTTACTAATGATAAAATTTGAGCTTTTAATAAAAAAAATTAGAATTTTGAAAACCCTATATTAGGGTTTCCCTGCAATTAGGAGTTTGATGGTTTTCCAAATAATTAATGACTTTTTGATGAGAGTGGTGGCAATATTAAGGAATGTGATGTTTTGATAATGTATGTTTGTATCTGTAATATCTGCATCTATGTAGCTCAGTGAACCAGCATTTTCTTAATGATCAATGCATGATATTACAAAATTAGCACAGGTAAAAAAGATCCATTCAAAGTATGAGATAGACAAATAGTTGTCATTGGAATAGGTTTAGAAAGTTCATTGCTATACAGTTTTAGATTCTACATTATAGCTAACCTTCAAGAAAGGACCACTTTTGAGTTTTTGTTATAATATAATCTATAATGGTCCGAAAGGCTGTTAAAATATTTATCTCTTTCACAACTACATATTTGAATCCAGATATTCTTCATGTACTTTAAAGCAAAATATCAGATTGCAACAGATTAAAGGAAGAAACAGATATGAAAATCCATTGAGAATTGCAAAAATGGTAAAACAAGAGTACTCTTGCTAAATTTGTAAAAATTATAATTGTTGTTCATATTCTTTGTTACCATGTAATTGGCTATATTTTTAAAGGAATTAGTATATATTTTTAAATATTTTTATTTTAAATTCTAATATAATGAATATCAGATATAATCCATATAAATAAGAACCTTTTAAGGTATTAATTACTAAGAATAAAGGGGCCCTTAGAAACCTTCTCAAAATTGAGAATTACTGATGATTTAGGAAGATGAAAGTTTAAACAGTTTGAATTGTACACATTTTAATTTAATGATATAAATATGTATGAAGTTCTGAGTCTTTTTAAAATTTGCATATGCCTGTGAGGTTTTTTAGGTAAAAACATCTGAAGGTTGATAAGATTTAGCAAAGCACCTTAACTTCTTTTGGTGAAAAATGAAAAATAATACAGAATTAATCTTACAATTATATTTTGTGCTAGTGAGTCTTTTATTTTAATCTGTATTTTTGCACCATAAAAAATAGTATAGCATAACATATCAAAAGAAAAACTCAGATGACTGCTTTTGATAAATAAATGACACCTGTCATTTCTCAATTCTGTTATTTCTTTGTATGTACTCCCTTTTTACTCATTCATAACTATTTTATTGAATGTGTTAAATGTAGTTGGTTCTAGAAAGGAGTAGTTTACTTGGTTAAGTGGTAATTTCTGCTTTACTTTGGGCTATGAGCACAGGATGCATCATACAGATGATGTTTTATTGAGTTGTACTTTTGAAACCTGTGTGGTTTTATTAACCAATGTCAACCCAATAAAATCAATAAAATAAAAGTAAGCCTTTTAAAAAGATAGAAGGCAATCTTCTCTGTTGTTCAAATGGAGTACATCTAAAGTGTTGTGTCCAAGTTTTTTGTTCTTGAACTTGTCCAACAAACAGTGAAACTTTAGATAGTCTAGAAGAAAAGTTTTTTAGATTTACCTAATAGAACTTTGGTTTGTGAAAATTAAGGATGAAAGAAAAACTGGTAAGAAATATATATGACAGATATGGATATTGATACAGGACAATGGTAGCATCCAACCAATCTTGAAACCTTAAGTCCTCAGAGGCATTTGTTCAAGCCTAAAAAAGGAAAGTTGAAGGAATTACTGATGGTTTTATATTGATGACATATATAAACAACACATTCCTACTGGGATTGTGTTGAAATTGAAACCATCTAGATTCCATTGAAAAGAAACTAGGTAGTATATGCATCCCTGTACTCAGAAATTGATAACAAAAAATGTGCATGCGTCCTCATAATATATTATCCCTCGGTACCACTTTCAGGTAAAGAATGCTATACTTGTTGGATCATGTATGTCTGAATGAATTAAAACTTAATGTTTTTAATGAGAAAAGTGTTAATTCTTATAAGCAGCTGCGTGATAAGGCTAATTGTGCTTAAAGTAAACTTTTTCCAACACAAGTATATCTTTATATGTGAAATGAGTTAATTACTTTGTGTTTATAATTTTATACCTAACGTACCTTTGAAAGAGTAATACAATTGAGTTAAACTATCAAATTCAGTTTCCTTGGCGTTATACTCTAAAGAATGTATTAAGATACATAATTACTGCTTACGAAAATGCCAATTTGACTCTAACAATAATCCAGTGACATAGATAGTGCAGGTACCTTTATTACATCTATTTTTCCCATGAGGAAAATAAGATTCAGAGTTTTAATTGTAAAGAGTTTTACTTGTAGATAATTCTAGATACAGGACAAAAACCTAGGTACTTGGCTTTATTTTTATTTTAAAAATTAAAAAAGATTAGATAGAGGTGAAGAGAGGGAGCGAAACACCAGTGTGTAAGAGAAACATGGATTAATTACCTCTTGAATGCCCCCAACTGGGGACCTAGCCACCAACCCACTCATGTGCCCTGCCAGGGAATCCTACTGGGTGACCTTTCAGTTGACAGGCCAGCACTCAACCCACTGAGCCACGCCATCCAGGTACTAGGGTATTTGACTTTAATCTGTTGGATTTTTCCAGTATCATAGTGTCTCGGCAGTGTAGTACATGTCAAATTTCCATGATTAACAGTTTAGTTTCAATAACTTTATAATTGCTTTCAATAACTTTATATAACTTTTAAATTTATGATTCAGTTTCTTAAAAGGAGATATGTTCATTGTTCATAACGAATTAGAAGATGGATGGATGTGGGTTACAAATCTAAGAACAGATGAACAAGGCCTTATTGTTGAAGACCTTGTAGAAGAGGTGGTAAGTATTGTTCTGTTCTTTTCATTCTCAGAATTCTGATTTTTTTTTTGTAAAATTGTGAAACATATAAATCAGGGAAATCATCTGTGAATACATTTTTGTTTTTGAAATGCCTTCACAAGTACAAGGAATTTTTTATTAAAATGTATCCACTATTAGTAATTGCTATTTATTTGTAAAACAACATAGCTAAGCCAGCATGTTTTAATCCATAGCTGCCAATTTTCAAGTTTTCATGCATTTCTAAGTATCAAAAATGTATTAACATTTATGCTTATTTGTATTTCTTTTTGTTTTCTTAATCTTCTTCATAAATGGTATACCACTGATCACTGAATCTTAAATTTTTTATCTTCCAAATATATGTATCATTTTCTAGTAACCTCGGAAAAACTCAGTTATGTTACACATATCAATCATCACATGGTTCTACATTTTGAATATCCCCCTTGTTTTTATTGTCATCAAATAATACATTATTAGTAACAGTATAAGTAATTATGTTTGTGCATTTTTAAATAGGAGGTCAGCATTCCAGCAGCATTTGCATTTTAGAGGCAGTACTCACTGAAAGATAGCAAACATTATTTTACAAATTTGGAATCCACCCTTATCTTTCAGATTTTCCCAGTGAAATGGAATGGCATTCTGTTATCTTTTACTTTACAGTCGTTGAAGCTACTCTTTTTTTTTTTTTTTTTTTAAGATTTTATTTATTTATTTTTAGAGAGGGAAGGGAGGGAGAAAGAGAGAGAGAGAAACATCAATGTGTGGTTGCTGGGGGCCGTGGGCCTGCAACCCAGGCATGTCCTCTGACTGGGAATCGAACCTGCGACACTTTGGTTTAAAGCCTGCACTCAATTCACTAAGCTACACCAGCCAGGGTGCTACTCCTTTTTTTAAATTGTACCATGAACCTGGAAAGAAGCTGTGAAACTGTGCTTTAATTGGTTTCATAAAGGTGGCAGTGGAAAATATTTTCTTTGCTGTTAGTTGTCTTGTCTGTCTATACTGGCAGCCAGATATGTAGAAGTAAAATTTTTGAAGAACAGTGGGAGGAGTTAAGGAAATGGTATGATACATTCTATACTCATAGTCATATAGTTTAGTTGAAGAGCTAGGGTTAGAATACCTAATCCCTATATTAATATTCTGCATTCTACAGTAGGAGAAATATTTATTCCATTTTGGCAAGATGTGTTCAAGCTGAAGAAATTTACTCTGTATTGGTTTTACTACAAAATTTCCTTTTGTTTTTTAAAGATTTTATTTATTTATTTTTAGTGAGAGGGAAAGGGAAGGAGAAAGAGAGGGAGAGAAACGTAAGTGTGTGGTTGCTTCTCACATGCCCCCTACTGGGGACCTGGCCTCAAACCCAGACATATGCCCTGACTGGGAATCAAACTGGCAACCCTTTGGTTTACAGACTGGCACTCAATCCGCTGAGCCACACCAGCCAGGGCTAATTTCTTGATTAAAACTTTCATGTTAGATTTTCTTCTCCCTGCTATAATCCCCTCCCCACAATTATTCTGATTATTTAAAGGAATTACAGTATAGCTGAACTTTTCTTGAGCTTTTAAAATTTTGGATAAAATTTAACAAGATAAACTTGAATAAAGTTTAAAGTGAGTAAAGAAAAAAAATTACTCAATTTAACACAGGGGTGTCAAATTCATTTTCATTGGGGGCCACATCTGCCTTGCATTTGCCTTCAAAGGGCCGAATTTTAGGGCTATATAAATGTAACTACTCCTTAACAGTTGCACTGCTGGGTAGAAACAAGGCTTTGAAACAAGGTGCCGGGCCAGATAAAACAAAGGGAGAGGCTGGATTTGGCCCTTGGGCCTTGTATTTGCCATCTGTGATTTAACATAAAGAGACATGATCTAATGTCAATACAAGGAAAGAAAAAAAGACAGAAAAAGTGAGCAACTCAGTAGGAGTAAACAATGTGATGTGGCTGCTAGAAATTAATATAGTAATACTTTAATAGTGGCCTACTTTCAAGTTGCAGTTCTAAACAATTTTTACTCCAATATTCAAAATTGTCTTTCATAATGATCTTCACTGGGACATAGTTATTCTTTGTACATTGAAAAGCCATTTGGAGATTGCCTAGATTTCAGGCATTCAGCTGGTGGTTGAATCTAAGGAATTTCCCACTCTGAAATTCTGATTACTGTTCTCCAAGCACAATTAGACTTCTACGTCTTAATTCTAGAATGTAAGCCTGTAAGTTTGTCTGATTCAGTGATGTACACCCATTGACTGGAATAGTGTGTGGCATCAGTAGGCATTCAGTAAATGTTTGTTGAATGAATGATTGTCTCTCTGCCTATTCTTTTCACTCTTTCTTGACATTCCTGCCCTGCTAGACTGCCTTGTAAAATCGATTCATCTTTACCCACTCAACCTCAGGTGTTGCCCTTTCTTTCACAGAGATTTTATGTATTTCAAGATTTTCTCAGGCCAAATTGTTTCCTCTTGTTTTACTATAGCACCTTAATTTTATATTCCATTACATTATATAAAATTAACTTACTATGTAAATCTCTTCTGTAGAGATTTTGGGCAATGATAATATATTTTTTCAGGTAGTTTTTTTTTTCTTTTTAGCATACTGTTTTGTAATATCATAGGTACTTAGTAAATGTTTGATTCTAGTCTGGTTACGTATTTGATGAATGAGAACCAAATTGAGAGAATTAAATCCATGTTTACTTAGACCATTTTTCTACTCTTTCTTTCATTATTCAGTGATAATTCAGTACCAGGTACTGTGCTATATACTAGGACTACAGTTCAACATATATAGGGTAGGGCAAAAGTAGGTTTACAGTTGTTCGTATGGAAAGTGATACAATAATTAACTGTGTTCTGGGCACTCACTACTATAAACTACTTTTGCCCTACCCTGTACTTATTTTCAGTGAAAATTATGTGCCCAACATTGTGCTAGTGGTTGTGTTGGTAATAGGTACAAAGAAGCACTAAGAGCTTAAGAGGTTAATAGTTATTGTAACAGAATGAATAACACTGGAGGGGGGTGTATCCTAAATAGTGGGAGTGTCAAATAGAGTAAAGTAAAGTTCAAAAGATGAAGGATGCCTTTCTATTCAAAGTTCATATCTACATTTTAGGGACCTGGTGTCTCACTTCAGGGGTTGTATTTGAGATGGATCCTGCCTGGATGGTTTAGGTTTCAACCAACAGAAAGCATTGAGTGGGAAGGACATTTTAAATGAAAAAGAACAAGCTACAGTGTTGGGAGAATGTAGATTAGTGAGTAGGTAGTGACATGTGATAATGGTATAGATATCTAACGGGAATTAATAGTATGAGACTGGAAACATAGATGTAGTCATATGATACAAGACTTTGGTTATAAACTGAGGAATTTGTAGGCAGTAGGGGGACATTAAATGTTCAGTTTTTTAAAAATGTATTTGTTTTTGTTTGCCTTAGTGTTCTTAATGTAAGGCAAATGCAGATTAATGTTGTAGGGCAAAGAGATAATCATACTAGTTGGGCTACTATAATAGTTTAAGAAAAGGGAAAGAAAGGGCCTGAATTAGAGAAATCACAATAAGGAAAGAAGAGTAGGAAAGAGTTTTGGAAAGATACTTCTGGAACAGAAACATCTTACATATATATAAACAAACATGAAGGGCAGTGTAGAGTTGTTTGAAGGTACGTTTTTTGTTATTTTTAATAAAAATAGATTAATAGTTAATTATATAAAATACTGTCTTAATGTCTTCCCCTTTAGGGCCGGGAAGAAGATCCACATGAAGGCAAAATGTGAGTTTGTGTTAATTATTAAAAGGAAAAAAATATTGTAAACTACTAATAGGATGACTTTGGCCAAAAAATATTTATTAAAAAAATTGATACTTTTGGAGCTGACTTCATTTTTTTATTTGGCTCAGGAACTGCTGTTTAAATATTTTCTCATGAATCTAGTAATAAAGTCTTAATTTGAAATAATGAAGATAGCTCATAGCCATATATAGCTTTTACATCAGCAAACTAAGGACTTTTCAATATATATTACATTAATAACATTATAAATGTCAGAATTCCTCACATTTTTCTTTATTTTCTTATTGATTTATCAATAGCATGTTTTGTTTTTATCACCGTGCATTTTGTGGTTCAGTATTTTCGGAGGAGCAGAGACCTTTTCCTCAAGATCATGACTGTTTACCATATTAGTAAGACTGTGCAAGGACTTTCTTTTCATAATCTCTTTAGGCTGATTTTAAGTACTTTGTAGCAGGTTTTACTACAGCTGCTACTTGCCACATTTGTTTCTTATATTACAGAAATTATAGCTGTAACCAATAACCTCTTATGGGAAATCACTCCATGTGGTATTTAGCTTTGCTTTAATTTTATTTTTGTCCTTGAAGATCTTTACTCTTAATCCCAATTCTTCTTGACATAAATTATTTTAATATATCACTTGTTCATCTTCTAATATCTTTTTGGCGGAACTTTTTTTGTCAGCAGTAATGGGTAGAATTTAAGGCTTGCCTCTCATATTTTCTCATTTTTTCCTAATCATTTGAACGTATAAAAATATTAAACTGAATGAATACTCACTCTTGCAGTCACATTTAGTTCCCTACTCTTCCTTAAGAGAAACATATTTTTCTGAGTTTATTCTCTATATCGTTCTGTGTAACTGCAAAATAGGTTCCCAGTGAGGCTGTACATTGTTGACTGTTGACTGAAGTAGTTTGACGTTTCCCCACTACCTCTATCAGGAGTTACAAATTCTAATTAATGCCTAGAGGGGACATACAGATAATGTAAGCAAATGAAATAGGTCAGGTGTATATATTCCCATTTTTCTCAAATTACAGTAATCTTGGTCTTATTTTCTCTCTCAATAGAGATCATGGTACATGCAACTGTTTTCCTACTGTAAGAAAACAACACTGCAAGTGTGGTAATAAATGGCAGCTGACACTCATTCTTTACATTAGGGAAGACTGGGAAGTCAAAAATGAGAAAAGTGTTTGCCTGTACTGTGGTCACCACTCTAACTGATCTGTGCAGGAATTGAGAGTCTAGGGTTGTGAAATTCTGTTGTATTTCAAGAGCAGCTAGAAATCTGTATTTTTAGTGCTATTAACATAATACCATATATTTACTTAAAAAAAGAAAACATGTCAAATGCCAGTGAAATGTCAAATGCTCGTAAACATTTAAAACTATAGCCAGTTTTCTCATAGCATAAAGTATCCCACTTTCACTTGGAAATCTTTTTTTAAATTTAAAACCATTGTGATTGATCAATTTTTTGAACTTTACACTTTTCATTAGGTATTTAGCATAAGCTAAATTTGCATTGTTGGTTTAAGTTTAATTTGTCAGCTTCTTCTAATTTCCTAAGGTGGGGACTGACAGTGAAACATTCTCAGTAACATCCACGAGTGCCCTTTAAGATTAAATAGGTGGTATAACTTTAGCTGTGTTTTTTTCTGCTCCCTATTTCCATTATATAAGTGCCAAGTCCTGGTCATTTTATCTCCTAAAACATTTCTTGATTGTGTGCCTTCTTCTCAGTATCTTAAACAACTGTATTCTAGGTTAGACACTTTTCAATCTCTTACCAGGATTTGATGTAGCAACAACCTCGAAGGTGGTCTTTCTTAATTAATGCTTTAGTCTCTGCAGATCTGTTATTCCAATAGCCAGAATCATTTACCTAAAACATGTATCTGACTATCACTTTTTCATTTAAATATTTTAATTGGTTCTCTACCATCCTTGCCTTAGTAAATTCTGAAAGGACCCTCTGATCTAGCCCTTGTGTGCTTTTCTAGTTCTACCCTTTGTCATTTGTAGTATTACACTCTCCAGTTTATATATATGCATATTATGCTTAATATGCATAATATTTTCTCCTTTGCTCAAGCTACTCCCTAGGCTGAATCCCTCCTTTTTTTTTTTTTTTTTTTTTTTTTTTTTTTTTGAGAGAGAGGGAAACATTGATTTGCTGTTCTACTTACTTATGCGTTCATTAGTTGATTTTTGTATGTGCCCTGACCAGGGATCGAACCTGTAATCTTGGCATGTGGGGACAACTCTCTAACCAACTGAGCAACCTGGCCAGGACCTCCCCTCTATTGTTTTTGGTTAATTCTTATTCTTACTCAAAGACTTAACTCATTTTTTACTCTTCTCAAGAAATCTTCTTTTATTTTATACGCTCTATAGAACTGGTGCCCCTTCTCTGTTATTCCAAAAATGCTCTCAGCACATTGTATTTATAGTCATATAGTATTTGTGTCCCTTTTTTGTACTAGAATGGGGACTTCCTAAGAAACAGAGATTTATCTTTCTGTCATTCATGCTAACCATGTGCTTGAAATACATACATGTTGTATATAGGTAATAAATATATGAATGAAGAAACTAAAATCTAATCCTTTCAGAAAACAATATTGCTTATTCTGTAAACTCCCATTTGTTATCCTTCTCCCCCCACTTTGAATGCCATTTTTCTCCTTTATTCTAGCTATAAAATTATAGGATTGGCCTTTGAGGTCATTTAGTCAACTCTCCCCTGGAATGTAGAAGTCTTATTCTAGCATTTGTAGTCAACAGTCATTTAGAATATAATTGAATGCAATATAGAACCTTACTACCTTGTACTGCTCCAGTTGTATACTTTCTTTATATTGATCATAATTTGCATCATGAGCCCTGGGTAGTGAGTTAATGGTTGGCATAGAGTTAAAGAGAGAATTTAAAAGCTTGACATTTCATTCATTCCCATTTCATGTGAAAAGGTAAAAATTCAGTTACATTTTAATACTTTGATCAGTAATAGTATAGATAATTTAAAATAGTATGAGTAGCCTCTAAACCTGTAACATTGGGTTTTAGAGTGCTTATATCTTTTAGTCTGGTAGTATTTTTACTTGCCTACTTGCTCTTTAAGTCTCTATTAAAAATAATAGGCCTTGAGAATATATGGCAAAGCAGTAGAGAGTTGATCTTGAATTTTCAGTTTTGGTATTTACATGTGTTAATCAGCTGTGTATATAATAGTCCTTTAGGTAAATAAGAGGAGATCTTAAGTAGTTCATATACTAGCAATTAATTTTTTAAATGAGAGGTGTTATTTTTATTTTAAGGTAAAATGCAAATACTTTATTATATGTTATGGATCTTGATTATAATGCCATTTATGATACTTTCTAAAGGCTTACTTTAAGTATACAGATATAAACTTGTAGCAGTCAAATTTGATAGGTCATCAGCTCAAATAGAATTAGGAATACTAAGTTATTCTTTTCTTTCAGTTCTTGATTATGGTATTTACTTTTTCTAATCTATTTAATCTTATTTTCTGATTTTCAGTAAAGTATGAATCAGCCTTGTTGATTTTACTTGGAGAGAGAACTTAGCACATATATTATGGAAATTCATTTTGAGAGAAATAAGAGAATTTAGCCCCTTTTTTTCTTTTTCTGGGTAATTCCATGGTGGCCTCTAACTGTACCATCTCTCCCTCCCAATAAAGAGAAAAGAGAATGCTAGCTTTGATGTAAGGATGTAACAGTTTGTCATTATCAGGATTAAAATCACGCTGTTTTTACATTGGTAATTAATACGGAAATTGTAGCTTATACTGGATAGTCCCTGATTTTTCTTGTTTTATTGAAATTATATATGTTTAGAAAGTGTAGTAACATAGATGTAAAAGGAATTATTTTATTATGTCAGATTGAATTACACTAATGTTGATTATTTAGCTTTGATTGTGTAACAGCCAAAAAGACTTTTTATTTACATATTTAATTTGTTCTCTTTTTAAGATGGTTCCATGGGAAAATTTCCAAACAAGAAGCTTATAATTTACTAATGACAGGTACTTGTATATTCATTTGCCTTTGTTTAAAAAGAAAAGAAAAGAAAAAGCAATCTATTTAACATGTGTTTTGCCTTTTGCACTCATTTATATTTATGCATATTGTATTTTCTTGCCGAGCACAGAGAAAATGGTGTTTTTGGTGTTGTTAGTTGAAAACATACATGCAGTTTAATTACATTCAGTGAAGTATGTTTTCCTTCTGCCCTAAGCCCCTTTCTTCTTCCCCAGAAGAAGCACCAGATGAGTTTTTTTTTCCTGAAGTGTTCTGTTGTAGTCTTCCTCACCCCTAAATACATCCCCCATACATACTGCTCCATACACACTCACAGGAACATGCAACATACTTTTTTTATGTTAGGATGTATTTTGGGAGATTATTTTATATCTGTAAATATAAATTTTCATTCTCATTTTTGATTATTGTGAGTTTTTCATTGTATAAATACCATAATTTATGAGCAGCCTCTTATAAAGGAATATTATGCTGTTTTCTTTTTCTTTTTTTTTGCTGTTCAGCTGCAGCAAATGTTAATTGCATTTATCTTTGTTCACTTAAGAATTATATAATTGGGCGTTATTTAAAATGTATTATTTTTTAACATTTCCCAAAATTCTGAATGTAGAGATAAGCAAAGTAAAAATTGACTTGTATGGTGGGTTTACATTTAAAACAAAAACTGTCCTGTCATCATCTTAATTAAAAACCATCTTAATTAACTTCCAAGTATTTTTAAAGTAAACTGTATCATATTGGGATCTGAGACAAGTTTACATGCAATCTGTAATTGAGAAGTCTTGGTTCTTTAAACAGCCAGAGTTCAATAGTGTGTATTTGTAGTAAATAAACTGCTGATTGTTAAATATGTTATTTGAGTGATTTTAAGCTATAAGGCATTGCATTTTAGTGTAGTTACTGCTTTGTTCTTTTGAACAATTTGAGGCCGTTTTAGAAGTGTTCAGGTTTTTTGTGAGAATGTAGGTTAAGTAGGTTAAAAATAAAAATATGATAATGCAACATGGTACTAAGTAATGGAGACTAAATGCTCAACCAAAATGACATGTTACTAATTTTCAGTGGGACCAAAATGTTTATTTTAATGAAGGTACTGAATTTTGAATATCGGTTTAAGTGTGTACCACCAAATACTTGCACTCTTGTTTTAGGCATATAAAGGTGAAAGGACCTAAACTTAATTACCTTACATTAGTTTTTATTTTCATTGGGTTATGTGCTCTTTCAAGAGTCTGGTGATTTTTCTCCTCTGAAAAGTACACATAAGCACTTACACAGTTTTGTAGTAATTCCTATTCTTTATATTGAATAGTCAAGTTATTTCATAATGACTTGATAGTAAGTGCTGGCTAGATGATTGGAACTGTTAGTAACTTACAGGAAAATTACATCTGATATTATGAGTATTCATTGTATTTCCCTAAAAGCAGTCAAGTTCTGATCTATATCATTAGGACTTAAACAGAGAAAAGGCAAGAGCAACTTAGTGTTGAGTCACAGCCAATTGAAGATACCAAAAAGACATCTTTAAAGTTATTTTATGTAAAATATTTTCATATTTATTTGCTTCTACTTGACTTCTCAGTACCATATCTATTGAATGAAAATACAATGCATATGTATTGATTTTTATAAGGTACACAAATACTTCATTTGTTTTGAATCTACCTTTGTAAGCTTTTGTTACTATTTTATTAGTTACTATTTTAATGTTTAATCAAAAGCATTGATAAAGTACAGAGTACTCCTAAACAAAATTCACTGTAATTTTTTAGATTCTTACTAAGTGGGTTTGCAAACAGAATGTGGCAGTTTTAGCCATTATCCCCTGACTGTGCTTAGATTATTTTTTTCCAGCCTTGGCAAGTATAGACATTATTAACCAGAAGTCACTGCTGCAAACTTCTGCCCTGTATATTTATTTAAGAAAGACAAGCAACTTCCTGGATAGCTGTGACTCATAAACTGGAAATTTTTTTTGAAAAGTCTTAAAATTATCTTTACTATAAAATTTTACTGGTGAAAATTAGTATATGTTTATGACTTTTGAATGTACTTTTATAATTATAATACTTAACACTTTTTTCAATTTGATAATTAGGGAATAAAACTAACAGTCTAATCTTTACAGTTGGCCAAGTCTGCAGTTTTCTTGTGAGGCCCTCAGATAACACTCCTGGTGACTATTCACTTTATTTTCGGACTAGTGAAAATATTCAGCGTTTTAAAATATGTCCAACACCAAACAATCAGTTTATGATGGGAGGCCGATATTATAACAGGTAAGTTGTAAGAAGTTTTTAATTTTACTTTTGCCAAAAATGGTTGATATATCAATATTATATCATTCAAAAGTACAGTTTTAGACTTTTTAAAATTTAAAGTTTTAAGACCTTTAATAATTTAGTAGTAGTCATGGCTAAGAATTCTTTAGAGTGTCCAAAAAATGAATATATAGATAACTTGTTTCCTTCAAACAGAATGTATACCTTGTGCATAAATAATAAAAATATCACATATATTTATAAGCAGCAAATTTGCTAAATCCATGTATTATCTGTAGGACAGCAAAATATCTAGAAAGGAAAATAAATTATTTTAGCCTTGAGACATTTCAATAGAAAAAACATTCGTAAAGAATAACTGGAGTCTTGCTACAAATGTAATTAGGTTCTCAAACTGGTATTTCTTATTTGTAATTATTGGTTCCTATTTCTCACCTTTAAAATTCTAAGTAAACTCTTTGCTTGTCCCAAAACTCAGAATGGATTTTAGTCATTTAACTAGGTAAAATGTTAATAAAGAAATCATATAGCAGAATGTCACTTTTTTTGTATAATAGAAAATCGTCTTTCATTTTATGTCTGTCTATAAAGGTTTGCCCATA
The DNA here is from genome assembly GCF_004126475.2 of Phyllostomus discolor. Lineage (NCBI taxonomy): Eukaryota > Metazoa > Chordata > Mammalia > Chiroptera > Phyllostomidae > Phyllostomus > Phyllostomus discolor. The sequence goes on from NC_040905.2 coordinate 54,960,337, forward strand.
CTGGATAATTCTAGAAGAACCTTGTTTTCCTCTTTGGAGGTTTGCATAAGATAAAATACCACAGCATGATTCTCCATCCCATTTACCATTTTTCTCAATTCCAGCTCAACCTTTGAGTATATAGGGATCCGATGACTGGTTTATCTGGAAAACACAGCGTAATAAAACAAACAAACAAAAAATACAAGTTCTATTTGTTTTCGAGAAGTTAAGTGGACAGTTAAAAAGTAACAGATGAAAGATGTGAGTGTAGAGAGATAGATCCTTTTGCACACCTTACACATAAACTGCTAGTGCTTCGACATGAGTCTGATGTAGACATCCTCACTGAATATCTAGCTAGTTGAAACTTGAGCTCTAAATGAAGGTAAATTAATTTTGCCTATTGTCCAGCTTTCTATGGATTTTGGCATATGTAAAACTGAATTCAAAACATGCACTCTTAACTGAATTATTAAATGTCCATCTTGATACTTTTTTAAAAGGTAAAATAATTTATGTAGATTTAATTGTAGGGGAAGTTCGTTTAAGACTGGACCTTCCTTATGATACACATTTTGCAAAGATATAAATTTTTCCTGCATATGGAAGCAGTCTGTAAAATACAGGGTGGGGAGAAAGTAGGTTTACAGTTGTTTATATGGAAGATAATAACAGTAATTAATAAATAATAATACAGGACTGTACTCTGTGTTTTGAGTATTCATAACTGTAAACCTACTTTTTCCCCACCCTGTATATATTTCAACTATTCTGTCAGCAGGAAGAACTATGAAAAAAATTAAGTGATATAATATCCAGCCATCTATATCTGTATTTCAATTGCTGTAGCTATAGGAAGAACATGAAAAAAATCAAATGGTAGATTAAGAGACATGTTTTTTGGGGGATCCCTGAAGTTCGCATCCTTATAGTATACTAAAGGAATGTTTAAAATTCTAGGGTTTAAGTACTCAGGATGATAACATGGCCTACTGATAACAGAGAAACATATTTTTGTATATTTAAAAAAGCTCATGTCATGTTAAAATTTGTGTTAAAATATATAATGTCATTTATTTGTAGTTTTGCTTAAAATATTTCCCAAATATAAAGAATATTTTGTAGCACTTTTAATCAAAGTTATCAAATAAGCCTTTGCTATTGTAGTAATTAATCCTACATGTAAGATTTGCTTCTAGTCTTCTTTAAAATTTGGTTCTGCTTTCACCTGCTATTTATGTTTTATAACCTAAGGCCAAATTATTATTATTATAAAAGCAGAATATATAAATGTTTTGGTGATAAAAATTCTTAAAGTTCACCTGAACTCACCACTTGCTAGTAAATTAATGCCATTTCTTCTCTGTCAAGTCTTCCTTTCAATCTAAGAAATACTGTTATTAAAGACTTTAAAGGTGGACTTTTTTGTTCTTTTCTCAGTAGTGATTTTTAAGTATGCCTATGGAAATTTGGAGTGTCTAAGGTATTCTGAATGTAAATCTGTTTTGGGAACATTATTGTTTTTCTAAAATAATGTGTATATTATGATTATATGTTCTCTTAATGTATTACAGTTATCTGCTTTTTAAAAAGTTGCAAATATATAATCTTTGCTAACATGGTTTGCCTATTTTTTCAAGATTTGCATTTTTTATGAGGCAAATTCTGTCAATATAAGTTATTTTTATTTTAACAGCATTGGGGACATCATAGATCACTATCGGAAGGAACAAATTGTTGAAGGTTATTATCTTAAGGAACCTGTACCAATGCAGGTCAGTGTTGTTTTTCTTATTGTAATAATTAGCATTTTATTTCAAAATGCAATTTGGTGGTATGTTTACATACACACTCATGCCTTTAAATTGGATAAAGTTTAAAATTGTGGATTATTCAAATTCTTTCAGAAAGTACATTGTAAGAGAATCTTAGTTTTTATTTATGTTGGTTCTAGATAATTAGGAAGTCCTTGATGACTTTTTGAGAATAGAAGCAGTGGTGGGGGCAGAAGCCAAATTGCACTGGGTCAAGGAGTGAGTTTGTTGGAGGCTAAAGTGGAGACAGCAAGGAGAAATCACAGCCAGGCTTATCTAGGTGAGCTTGGTAAGTAAAGAAACTATATAAAAAATGATAGCTGGAAGAAAATATAGGGCCAAGAGTTTATAAGCTTATTTCTTTATTTATTTGTCTATAGTTTTATGGTAAGTGAGTTTTGAGCATGTCTTTATACTGTGAATAAAGCCAGCTGTAAACAGGAGAGAGGGAATGGTGGGCGAGGGATGTACCAGATCCTAGAGAAGGCAGAGTGACTACTTGAACACAATAGGAAAAACTGGCCTTGAACAAGAGGGTCTGTTGAATATTAGTTCCTGAATGCATAGGGGGATTAATTAGCTTCTGTTTCTTTCTCATTATACTTTCTGAAGTGTGGTGGGAAAGGTAGTAGACAAAAAAAGGACATAGGCATGCGCTGCTGAATGGTGGGGATGTGTTCTGAGAAATGCATTGTTATGCAGTATGGTCTTTTCGAGACTGTCATGGAGTGTACTTACACAAACCTAGACAGCCTGCGCAGCAAGTTAGTCTACAAACAATATGAGATCAAATTATCACCAGAGAAATGATGCAATCAGGAGATGAGGTAAACATGAGATGTATGATGCTGCTACTGGCGTAATGCAGCATAATGTGTTAAAATAAACTTTTTAAATAGAAAGTTACATTCTATGCTAAAAATAAAAGTGTAGTAAGTACATAAATCAGTAACATAGTTGTTTATTATCACGTGTACTGTACATAATTGTATGTGGTAATACTTTTATATGACTGACAATGCAGTAGGTTTGTTTACAATACCATCATCACAGACATGTGGTAATGTACTGTACCACCACATTCTGACCACTGCAGTGTTCATGGCATCACTAGGTGATAGGAATTTTTCAGCTCTGTTATAATCTTACGAGACTTCTGTCATCATTGACCAAACTGGTTATGTGAGAGGTGCTTGACTATAATAGCCCAGGGACATAAAGGAGGATTGTGAGAGGTTTTGCGTATCCAGCTAAGCTTGTGATTTATATTGTCTCTAATGCCTTGATTTTTTCTCTTCCTAACAAGTTAGTTTCAGATGACTATACCTAATACTCATTGTAGTTGCTGAGGGGGGGATCATTATTCTGATGCTTAATGTAAATTCAACAGTTATTGTAACTTCTCACATTTTAATACAGGAGTGGGCAAAAGTAGGCTTACAGTTGTATGGAAATTAATACAAATATTAATAAATAGTAATACTATTTATTAATAATAATATTAACAACAATAATAATAACAGGATAACTATAATAATAATAACTATAATAATAATAATAATAACAGGATAAACTATTATGTGTACTCATAACCGTAAACCTACTTTTGCCCCACCCTATGTATCTTGCTTTATATCCTCATGCTTTCCTGGCAGAATGTAAGGTCCACAAGAGCAGGGGTTTTGTGTTGTATTCCCAGTGCCTAGAATAGTACCTGACATTAAATATGCAACCAATCTTCGTTGAGAATGGTCATCTGCTCTTCAGCAGGAAGTACCCATTTTACTCTCTGTATTATCAGTAATCTCTCTTGATCTCATTGTGCTTGTCGCTATCTTCCTGTCACTCTCACTTCCTGTCACTATTCCAATTCATAACATATGTAAGACTGTTTTTTTTTAAACCTGTAGTGTTGTATATGCTTCCTGGAAACCACTACTCAGGGTCTTTTTATTAGGGGCAGAAGTGCCTTCAAATGTCAGATCCTATGACTCATTCCCATTGCTATATCCTTAATTCTAATTCCCATTGGTGTTGAGTTAATAATGATTTTAATTTGTTTCATAAGTCCACAAAACATATTGGTCTACAAATTGTCATTTTTCCCATCATGAATTTTTGCTTAGAATTTTCTAATTTAATTTTTACAATTAGAAGAATAATTATGTGGTCATAATAGCATGTGGCATCTAGAAAACTTTTTGTACTTAAGTTTTAAGGTTTTTCAAATATAATTTTTTAAAAGATTTTAATTTATTTTTAGAGAGATGGGAAGGGAGAGAGGAAGTAAGGGAGAGAAACATTGATATGTGAGAGATACATTGACTGCCTCTTGTACACCCTCAGCTGGGGACCTGGCCTGCAACCCAGGCATGTGCCTTGACTGGGAATCATACCCATGACCCTTTGGTTCAAAGACCAGCGCTCAGTCTACTGAGCCACACCAGCCAGGGCTATAAGGTTGCTTTAATAATTACTACAAATATACAGTGTGCCCCATACTTGCATGTGTTACTGTTTGAGACCTGAACAAACCTCAAATTATTGTTTTTCATGTAAGTGCCTAGTAATGCACTGAATACTTCAGAAATAACTGATGCAGATTACAAAGCAATTTGATTACTACATAAAAACTATTATGTTCTTTGAAGGGTACTAGTTTGGGCCTGGAGTAAAAGTAGATTATAGTAGAAGTTTGGGGATCAAGACATATTCTTGTCTTTACCAGCATGATTATAACTATTAGAAAAGTCCTTTTGTTAATGGAAAAACTGGTTAGCTAGAAAATCAGCTCACTTCCCCTGAGATGACCCTGCAAACGCTGACTCGGAGGAAGGAGCTGGGGTATGAGCGCAAGAATCCTAGCCAGGTCTGCCTACTCTGCGGAACTAAAACTTTGTAAAAGACATTATACAAAAGCAGCAACCTTTTGAGACAATGCACCCCACAATAAAAATAACAGTTTTTGAGTATTATATGTTTTAGGCACTATTTCTTAAAAGTATTAATTAATGTATTTTATTTTTTTTAACATCTTGATGAGGTTGATACTGTAATTATGCATTTTTTACAGATAGGGAGATAGACCCAAGAGGATAATTAAATTACTTAAAGCAGTGAGTTTTAACAGACAGGGGGCCTGGCCCTGAGTGGATCTGCTTAGGGCCAACTGGTAATGCATGGGTTCTTGATTTTGTATAGGAAAGATTTCACAACACAAGTCCAGGTGACTGTGGGGGCACGTTTATTAAAGCTGGGGCAGTAAAACAAGAAAGGGCTTAGTAGAGAAGAAGCAACAGGAGAGCCTAGGGTGGACTGCCTTAGCTCACTGGGAATTCAGAGAAAAGTAGAACTTGGAGACCAGTTCAGAGCATTAGCCTCGAACAAGCTGCCAGTTGCCCATTGCTATAGAGTTTAGGAGAAGCACACCTGTGGGGAAAGAAGTCGGAAAAGCAAAAAGGAAAGGGAGTGTGAGTGTTGCTGCCCAGAGGAAGAGCACACATGCTGGGTCCTTTGTCTTGAGGCTTTTATTCTCTCTCTTGTAACAGGGCAGCCTGGGGTCCGGCTGCTTGCTGCTGCGTACAAACATAACAGAAAGATTTATGGGAAAGGAAAGAGGTTTTTATTAACAGAGTAACAGGCATTCCTACTCTAAGCCAACCTCTCCTGCAGAGCATGGAAATTCCTATGTTCTCAAAAAGACTGGAATTCAAGTCCATACCCAGAAATTCCCTTAGTTGCTTATCTGTCTTTTTGGAACTCAAGAGAGCCACACAAATGGGTTCCCATCCTCAGGTTCTCTCTTTCCAGTGTGCACTTGTGGATTTAACATTGCCATCACTTCGCACAATTCTGTCTCTCTCTCCTGGGGTCTGGTGTGTGCAGCCAGATCACTCTTGATGGTCGTGCAGGGGAAGCCCCATCCGTGGGTCCCCAGCGCCTGAGGCTGCCTGCATCCCTTGGGCTAAGGAACTTTCCCAGCTCATGCCTGTCTCAGGGTGAGAGAGTGAAAGCAGTCCAGGACCTGTGCCATGTGCTGCACAGGGTTGCAGTGTCCCAGGGCTTGTGCCAGGTAAGGCACACATCCTAGTGTGGGACTCTGCCTCTTCAAACTGTCCTCCAGCTGAGTGAGGCCTAAGCCCCGAGTGGGCTCAGCATCTGTTGGTCCTGTGAAAATTTCCCAACCGGGGTGCAAGTCAAGGAAGAGAGAGAGAGGCTTTTGTGTGCATTCTGTTTTCAAGTCCCCTCCCAAAATACTGTGCGCTGTGGGAATGTCCAGCTTTTCAACCAGTGTGTTCCAGTGTTGGCCATGCTCGTCACAGTTGTCTTTGCCCCTCTTCTAGCCACCATTTTGCAGAAGGGGGTAGAAGTTTCCCAGCCACACACAGGCACACAAAGGTCTTAGCCTGGGGCAGGACATCTGGCCCCTGCTGCTTGCTGACCCCCACCATACACATGTGTTTTGACCTTTTTGGCTCCATGCAGCCTCAGTACAGGCTCCCTTTGGCTGGGTCACAAGCTGCCCTGCTGCCAAGGTCCTGCATGCTGTTTACTTTTGCCTGGTGCAGCCTCTGCTTACTGTAGCTGTTTTAATCTGTTGCCTTGGCATTTCTCCCTGCTCCCCAGTGATTTGGCCCAACCCGCCCTGTTACAGTCTTGCAGACAGGAATCTTGGGGGAGGTCTCAAGGGAGGGTTTCAGTAAAATATTTCTCAGTTCTCCAGGTGTGCCCTTTCAGGATTGTGGTCCCCACTGATTGGCCAGTGACAGGGCAGAGGGTCTTTAGCCATTATAGTTGGACGTGGCATCTCCCATCTGATTTTGCAGCTTTTCTGGGCCTGGAGCTGAAATACAACTGAGACCTAGGTGTCATCTCTGGGGAGGTGACCTTTTGTGTCTGGCTGTAAATTGCCCAGCCAGTTTATTCAACTCTCTGTCTCAGTTTCCCTACTCCACTTACCAGGAAATTTTCCTAGCTTTTTACTATTCTGTCTCAAAGTCATTCTTGATTCTTCCCTTTTTCTCCCACGCTCTGTATCCAAATTCTCAGGAACATCATACTGGCTCTGTCTTCATTATATATATAGAATATGACCATGACCAGAATTTGATTTTCTTTCTCTGTTTCTACCTTTGCTGCCTTAACACTGCACAACAGTCAGAGAAGTACATTTAAAATGTGTCGTATCATGTCAGCCCTCTCTTTAATACTGTAGGTGTTCTACATTTACAGGAAAAGCCAAAGTTCTCATGGCTTACAAGACCCTAGCGTGGCATCCCATAATAATAGAATTTACTTGTTTATTATCTCTTTCCCTCATTAGAATATAAGTTTCTTGTGGAGAAGGATCTTTGATTTGTTCACTAATGTATCTTAACTGGAATAGTGCCCGGCACTCAAACACTTATTGAATTAATTTATTAAATGAAGTTTTCCTAGCTATTAAGTAACAAAAGCATTTGCAGTAGAGGTCTGGCTTCAAGTCTATGCACCTAACTTCAGTGCAAAAGCTTCCTTTAGTGGTTATCAGACTCCAGCCAATCAGATTATTTTCTTCCCTTGGAGAGGTGTATATAAGACTTCCTCCTCCAGAATGTGTAGAGTGGGCCAAGAAGCCTTCCCAACTACCATCTAATGATTTACTAAAACTCAGAAAGTGAAGCTCTGTTCCTGCCCACAAGGTCTTTTAATATATTAGAATCCTTTAGGATTTGTACATCTGTGTATCAGCCCCACCCTTAATATAATTTATTAAAGACCTATATATTTTCTTGAAATCAGGTGTTTAAACCACATGTTAATGTAGTAATATGTCTTAAATAACAAACTACAAATATGCCCTATTCTGCAGCTATGACTAAACATTATCACTACTGAAATAAACAATAGTTACAAATCTATATAAATAGGAAAGTAGTCATTACTATTTATCATCTGGGCCCAGTGTATCCTTTTAAAATTTTATGTTCTGAGTCACTTTACCAATAATATGTAGAAGTAGGGGTAAAGGATAGTCCCAAAGCAACTTTATTAGATAATTTAATACTACTTTAAATGTAGCAAACTCAAATTTTTGTTACACCCATCCTGGTCTATGTACCTGAAATAGGCAGTGCCTTCTAACTGCATATAACTGTTCATCCACTGTTATGCATGGGCCTGGAACATACCCATTTGTAAATCCCAATTCCAGATTTCAGATACATTTCTATTAAGTTCTTGCTTATAATTACTCTGGTTCTTGTACTTTCACTGTCAAAATGGATTAGTGAGTCCAGATTTTCAGTATATCTCTTCTGGGTTCTAGTTTATGATTCTTTCTTGTTGTTCCTACACTTGCATCATCAATAGCAATACTTTTGAAAAATGTGATGGCTCATATCTTCATTGGAGAGTACAGTCTTTCTTTCTTCATAAGTTCAAAATATCTTTATGTTCAGGTTTATAAATAAACATCAGAATGATCAATATGGTGAATTTTAAAAATTTCTACATTGTGTCTCCTTCTAATAGCCTTTAGATACAAATTACCTTTCATCCACTTAAAATCATGTGAAGTAAATCTCGGTACATGAGCATAAAAATTTAAAGAATTCACTCTTAAGTGACTAACCAATGGAAACACCATATTCCCACTGCCCTGAAATACATTGTTCACTCAGTAGTTTTCAAGTTTTGAGAATATTTATCAAAGATATCCTGAAGAATCATAGTCTGAGACTTTGGTTATCAAAATAAATTTTATCGTGACACTAGATGCCAGAGTGCTGCCATCTGTTTTTTTGCATTCATCTTCTGATCCTTTTAATAATTGTCCAACATACTCTTTTGTCAGTATTTTCTCTTTGCTGTTGTGAAAAATTGAGTTCTTCATTTTTAGCTTCAGTGAAGATTAATAAGAAAACAGGACTAGGTTTTCTCCTTCTTTAAAAGATAATGCAATCCTTGGCAACATAGTAAAAGAAAAAAAGGACAGCAAAACTGTAATGCAATAGAGTTGATTTATTTCACTATCACACCATCCTGTAGTCCCAGGACTGGCAAACTTGTTCTGCAAAGGGCCAGATAATAAATACTTTAGGTTGTATGAGCCATTCAATCCCTGTCTTGACTTCTAAACCTGGTCTTTGTAGTGTTAAAATGGCCACAGGGCTATGTAAAGGAATGAGTGTAGCTATATGTTCCAGTAAAATTCTGTGTCCCAAAATGATCCATGTGCTAAACTTAGCATATGTACCATGGTTTTCTAACTTCTGCTCTTGAGCACACTTGGGGGTCATTTTTGAGTAATCATGAAATGGTTCCTAGGATGATAAAACAGCACACTGTTTCAAGATATAGGAAAAATAAGATTCATGAGAGTCTCATGTCCTTGATTTTTTTTAAAGATTATTTATTTATTTATTTTTAGAGAGGGAAGGGAGGGAGGGGGAGAGAGAGAGAGAGACATCAATGTGTGGTTGCTGGGGGCCACGGCCTGCAACCCAGACATGTGCCCTGACTGGGAATCGAAACTGAGACATTTTGATTCGCAGCCCACACTCAATCCACTGAGCTATGCCAGCCAGGACTCATGTCCTAGATTTATAAAAGGATCAAATGGACTCCTTTTATATTCCCTGAAATTTTTAGGGGAAAAGTCATAAAAACATTAATCCATGCAAATGTAAGAACTGCTAAAAAAAAAAAAACAACTAAACTAAAATTGAGTCTGGTGTACCCTGATGGCAATATTGAAGACTGAATTATTTTGGAAAGATGATTACAAAGGCATTCTTCTCTTTATATTTTCCTGATGTCATAATTTTTTTTGTTATTTGGGAGTAGGGGGTAGGCAGGTTAGACATTAAGACATGCATTCCTGAAAGTCACAGTGTTATATAAAGTCATGCAATAAAAACCACATGGTGGTGAGAAAAGTGTGGTTAGGGGCACAACACGAGAAACTTCATCAATGACACTTAAAGATAAGAACTTAATAAAAAATGTAGCATAGTTTTTATACATGTTAAATGGTTAAGGATTAAGCAATACAATAAATATGGCACTTTACCTTATAAAAGATCAGGTGTGGAAGTCACCATTGGAAGAGTTTTTCAAAGTGGCAGGAAGAGGATTATCTACATCAGTTGGCATTATAATACTAGATGTGAATGGTTGGGTATGGCATATAAGACTTTGAGAATAGAGCGGGATCTGAGGTGTGTTTTGTGTATTCCCACGTCTCTAAGTTCAGCTGGGTGCAGTTTTCTGCATTCACCAGATGTTTTTATCAGCTGTATTTGTACAGAAGCAAACAGGACTTTGCTTTATGCTTAAATTGGTTCCTAATTTATTAGTATGTTGGGACAAATTTTTGTGTTTTCAAAACAACATCATTTGCTGTAAAACACAATAAAAGGAAACTGTACAGTCATCTCCCCACTTATCTTGAAGGAAATACATTCCAAGTCCCCTGGTGAATACCTGAAACTGCAGATAGTACCAAACCCTATATATAGTATTTTTTCCTACACATACTTTATCATAAAGTTTAATTTATAAATTAGGCACAGTATGAGATTAACAATAATAATCATAAAGTAGAACAATTATAACAACATACTGTAATAAAAGTTATGTGAATTTGGTCTCTCAAAATATTTTATTGTATATTACTCACCCTTGTAACAGTGTGAGATGATAACAGTTTCTGTGTGATGAGATGAAGTGAGATGAGTGACGTAGACATTATAACATATTGTTAGGCTACTGTAAAGGTTACTTGAACACAAGTACTGTGATACCTCAACAGTTAATCTAACTGAGATGGCTAATGGACAGATAGCAGATACAGTGTGGATCACTGGAAAAAGGGATGATGAGTCATTATCCCAGATAGGATTTCATCATGATACTCAGAATGGCATGCCATGTATGACTTATGAATTGTTTTATTTCTGAAATTTTCTGTTAAATATTTCTGGGCAGTGATTGACCACTAGTAACTGAAACCACAGGAGGCAAAACCAGAGATAAAAGGGGACTACTATATTTTTCAAAATAGCTTATTAGTTATCATCGTTCTTGAGAAATGGTAGGGAAACCATTTTGAAAATTTCTTTAAAAAGCAAATGATCTCTGTAGATATGTGTTACATTGCTTTAGATTTTAGTACTTAAAACATTTCCTTAATGTCTAGACAAACACATAATCTGGTTTTTAATTTGTAGTTGAATAGATTTTACTTAATTTCCATCAATAATTCAAGAAACAATTTTAATGCTTTTAAAAACTCAGGAACAAGAACAAGTACTCAATGATACAGTGGATGGCAAGGAAATATATAATACAATTCGCCGAAAACCAAAAGATGCCTTTTATAAAAATATTGTTAAAAAAGGTTACCTTCTAAAAAAGGGTAAGTACAAACTTTTATGACTATAAAGATTCAAATTTAGTGTTTTATCATTTACAATAGAAGTACTGTAAATATTGAGAATTAAACTTATCATTGAGATATCTATTTAATAAGCTTGACCTGAATTATTAGTCATTGGCCCTTATTTAGAGCTTTTATCTAAAGAGTCTTCAAAATCTTGTCTAGGTATATTAAGTCCACATTTCCAATCACAGTTTTAGGAAAAACGCTTATATATTTCCAACTATGTCTTTAAATCCTAAGGTCAGTTCCAGTACTAGGTATTTGATTCTTTGCCTCCTCCCTCCCCCATACCCCAATACCCACCCCAATTCTTTTTCAAAAAGAGAAACTTCTTATGGCATCTGGCACATTTATGGTGTTGATGTTTTTATTTTATAGGGTTGCCTCAGTTTGACATTAAGAAATGTTAGGGGGTTGGAAGAGTATATGCATTAGTGGAAGATTTTATTCTTTTTATGACTGAAAAAGAATTACTACTAAATAAGAATCTTAAAGAGTTTATCATCATAAAATTTTTAAAGGTATAGTTTAGGTACTTTTGTCATTCACTCTGATTCATTAAAAAACAAGTGATATAAAAGTCATTTTTTTACAGATAAATTACAAACATTTTTTCATTTTATAAGGATTAGTATATTATTTAAGCTTTGGAATACAAATTGAAATATATTTAATTTTTAATAGTTTATTTTTCATTGTATTTGTCCATTACCATTTATCCCCCTCTTGCACCCACCCTCTTCTGCCTCCATCCACCCACCATCCCCTGCAATCACCACACTGAGATATATTTTTTTATTTTAACAATGATAATTTTTATGATTTTAATATGTATGACTTCACAATTCATCATTTGGCTAAGGCAAAATTTTTGCTTTTTTAACAGGCAAAGGAAAACGGTGGAAAAATTTATATTTTATCCTAGAGGGCAGTGATGCCCAACTTATTTATTTTGAGAGTGAAAAACGAGCTACAAAACCAAAAGGATTAATAGATCTGAGTGTGTGTTCTGTATATGTTGTCCATGATAGTCTCTTTGGCAGGTAAGAAAATATTTATTTTGTAATTGTTTTGTTAATAAAATAGTGGATATGTTCAGATAATTTCACATGATAGCAAACCAATTTTGAGAGCCCTAAAATGATCTAAAAATGACATTTATTTTTCAGGGTAATTTTTGTCCTTCTTACTTGTCCTTACTACTTTAGATTAACCTGTGCATAAAATACTATTCCACTGTATTACAGAGAAATCTTTGGAATGGCGTTTCCTGTAGTAAGACTTGATCTGTATATAGTATGTTTCCTCCCTGTGCCTCCCACCAATCTTTTAAGTGACTTACTTGGAGTCTTATCATTTCCTCCCCTATTTTATCACATTCTCTGTTAACTTAGTGCATCTTATAGTACAAGGTATAGTTAGTTGTACTGTTTCCTTGATAGGCATGTTCTTAAGCAGCATTGCTGAAACAATTACAAGAACAGAGCTTCCGGCCAAGATGGAGACATAGGTAGATATGCTTTGCTTCCTCGCACAACCAAAAGAACAACAAACAATTTAAAAACAAAAAACAACCACAACTACCAGAAAATTGAACTCTGTGGAAGTCCTACAACCAAGGAGTTAAAAAGAAACATTCATGCAGACTGATACAAGGGGCAGAGACAGGCAGCTAGGGCAGAGAGAACACATGGCAAGGTGGCAGACCAGGCAGGCAAGGCTGTGGCTGGCAGACCAGCAGTCCCACAAGCACGTGTGGATAAGCCTGGAGGAACGACTGGGGAGCAAGAAAGACTCTGCAACCCAGGGTTCCAGCACAGGAAACTAAAGCCTCAAAACCTCTGACTGTAAAAACCTTAGGGGTTACAGGGGCAGGAGAAACTCAGTCTCACAAGAGAGTTCATTGGAGAGACCCACAGGGTCCTAGAATGTACACAAACCCACCTACCCTGGAATCAGCCCCTGAAAGGGCACAATCGACTTGTGCGTACTGGGGGGAAGTGACTGAAAGCCAGATGAGAGCTAAGCAAGCTAATTGTTCCCTCTCGCACCTCCCCCACATACAGCACCATAATGCAGCAAAGGAGTTGCCCCTTCCCAGTGAATACCTAAGGCTCCACCCTTTACAGCATAACAGGTGCCCAGACAAAGAAATATGACTCAAATGAAAGAACAGATCAAAACACTGGTAATCAAGGATGCTCATAGAAGTGAGTACGGACACAAAATAGAGGAAGAAGTGAAGGTTATGCAAAGTGAAATAAACAAAAATAAAGAGGAAACCAATAGTGAAGGAAAGGCAGCCAGGACTGAAATCAACAATTTGGAGCAGAGGGAAGAAATAAACATTCAACCAGAACAGAATGAAGAAACAATAATTCAAAAGAATGAGAGGCTTATGAACCTCTGGACAAGTTTAAATGTTCCAACATCCAAATCATAGGTATGCCAGAAGGAAAAGAGGAAGAGCAAGAAATTGAAACGTATTTGAGCCCTGGCTGGTATAGTTCAGTGCTTTGAGCATGGGCTGGGAACCAAAGCATCACAGGTTCGATTCCCAGTCAGGGCACATGCCTGGGTTGCAGGCCATGGCCCCCAGCAACTACACATTGATGTTTCTCTCTTTCTCTTTCTCCCTCCCTTCCCTCTCTAAAAATAAATAAATAAAATCTTTTTTAAAAAATGAAAAAGAAAGTGAAACTTATTTGAACAAATAATGAAGGAGAACTTCCCCAATCTGCCAAAGGAAATAGACTTCCAGGAAGTACAAGGAAGCTCAGAGATTCCCAAAGAAATTGAACCCAAGGAGGAACACACCAAGGCACATCATACTTGAATTATCCAAGATTAAAAATAAAGGGAAAATCCAAAATCAGCAAGAGAAAAGTGATGCGTGGGTCACCGGCCAGCAGTGATCACGGAACGCTGCGGTTGGCTCGTTGAAACCAGAGAAAAACACACACAGAGACAACCAGGTCCTGTGGGGGAATAGGAACAGCAGGGCCACTCCTGGAGGGCGCCATGGCCACCCTCCCTGGTGGGGAGAGCATGCCGTTCCCCCTCTGGAGAGGCTTTTTATTGGTTTCGTTTGAATAAGAATTCAGGTAAAGCACATTACTCATTACGAGGAAGTAAGGATCAAACAATAGATAACAAGGAACTCTGACGGTCTATTTTGAGTCAGGATCAAAGAGCTGGAAGACTTTTAAGGAACAAACTAACTTCCTCCTTGGACCCTTCTCATTCAACTGAGAGCATTCTAAACAAAGCAGGTTTCACAGGATTTTACATATTCTTTCTTAAGCCTGATCACCCAGGGAATCCGCCCTTTTCAGCACAGAGCTGCACCACCCTGTCATTGTTTCAGGCTTAGGTGGAGCAAGGAAACTAAGGCAACCAAGAGATAAGGAGATTTTCTCCCAGACGATGAGGACTCAGGCTGTGTCAAAGCTGAGGAGCAAGGGTCCATCACCCCCTTTTGCTGTAGCCCCCAAAGTCCTTTCTTGGGGGTCTCCCACGTGATCGTGCCTGTCTTAGGTCATTCCCCCCTTGGGGAATCTTACCCGTCTTTGGCTAACCAATCAAGCTTTGAGGTTCAGTTATGAATGAAGCAGCAGAAGCAGCGCTCCTGCCAGGGAGATAAGCTTTTGTCTCCTTGCTGGCTTACGGTTCCAAGGGCGTTCCCTTAGCCTTAGCCTAGGCGGGGTTACAGCTTCTGATACCAGGCAGGGTGGTTCCCAACAGAAAAGGAGACAGTTACCTACAAAGGAGTTCCCATAATCCTATCAGCAGATTACTCAAAAGAAACCTTGCAGATAAGAATAGGCTGGAAAGAAGTATTCAAGGTTATGAAAGGCAAGGATCTATATCCAAGATTGCTCTATCCAGCAAAGCTATCATTTAGAATGGAAGGGCAGATAAAGCGCTTCCCAGATAAGGTCAAGTTAAAGGAGTTCATCATCATCAAGCCCTTTTTATATGAAATGTTAAAGGAACTTATCTAAGAAAAAGAAGAATATCAAAACTGAACAATAAAATAACAACGAACTCACAACTATCAACAACTTAATCTAAAAAACAAAAACGAACTAAGCAAACAACTAGAACAGAAATGGAGATCACATGGAGGGTTATCAGTGTGGAGGGGAAGGCAGAGAATGGGGGGAAAGGTACAGGTAATAAGAATTGTAATTGGTAGGTAGAAAATAGACAGGGGGAGGTTAAGAATAGTATAGGAAATGGAGAAGCCAAAGAATTTATATGTACACCCCATAGACATGAACTAAGGAGAGGGGGAATGCTGGAGGAGGGGGTGCAGGGTGAAGGGGAATAAAGGGAAGAAAAAAATGGGACAACTGTAATAGCATAATCAACAAAATATGCTTAAAAAGAATTATAAAAACAATTGTTTCAGTAGAAAAAAACAGTGTTTCAGATTTTCTGTTGAAACATTTTTTTACTTTAATTTCTAAAGTTTTTTAAAACTATGAAGTGTGTGCACTGAAGGTAAATCTGAACATATCATGGCAAATCCAGCTCTTGATTACGTCTAGTTTTTTGCTCTTGTACAGTTGCCTTTATTTTTTACCTTCCACCATCAGTATTATCAATAATCCATTCCAGAATCTTTCTAGGTATATTTGCCATTTTTATTACCTATTGTTAATGATTACTAAATCACAAAGCAGTTACAACAAAAGTTTAACAACTTGTTTTTCCAATATAGGATGGCATTCTCCTAGGCAAATCTACTTTTATCCTAATTAAGTTGATAAAACTACATGAGAAATACTTGTAGAACTACAGCCTTTCACTTATTTTTTCCAGCTTGTGTTTTGGAGATCATGTTCATTTTAATTGTGATATTAATAGATAAGTCAATTTTTAAAAATTGTTAAAATAGGTTTCTGCAGTGCTAGTTTCTCTATAGCAGGTTTTATTGGAGTCTTAGCTTGTGTTTATATTATGAATCACTAGAAGTGTAATATAACATGTATTTCATGAACTCGTTTGACTTTGATACCCTCTTTTTTTTCTGAACACTTCCTAATATCTCATAAAATAGTTCCAAAAAAATACAAACAAGGAAAAAAAGGTTTTGTCAGACCTGTCTCCTTTTCAGCTTTCTGTTTTGCCTTCCTTTGTGTATGCTGGATTCTTTCTCACAGGCCACCTTCCTTCATGGAACCAAGGTTAGCAAATAATACCAGAGAAAGAGGTGAACACTTTCTCCAGATCTGTTGAAAATCCTGAGGACTCACTATTGAGCCACCCCTGATAGTTTCTAGTCTTGGGTTACCTGAGAGCAAAATGGGATGACCTTCATAAAGTGAGACCATTCAATGCTCAGTCCTGCAACTGGAGATCATTCCCCTACCCCCGCAAGTAGTGAGGATATGGTTTACCCTGTGGGGTGTGAAGTGGGTTGGGGAGACAATCATACTGTTGACTCCATAGTTTATTTGTGCTATCAACAACTTCTATAAGGAAGAGAATTTCAGAACTAGCTTATTGAGATGAATAATATGACGGTAGTTAAAACAGAGGCTTGGAGGATGAGTATGAAATCATTTACATAAGGCAGAGCTTCCCAACCAGTATGGGCACGACTAAGTTATAGGTGTTTTAAAATATTGGTGGTTTTGAAAGTTATTGTAATAAAAATATTAAAATATTATGACACTTGATATTATATGACTTCCTCTATAAACTGTTCTAATTCACTGTTTTATTGTGGCAAAAGAATTGGTACATAATACTTGTAGACAGAAAGCTCACTGTAGTGGCCATACTTCAGTACTTCCCTTTGATTTGTTTTATCACCCAGATACCCTGAATATTACATTATTCACTGTTTTTAATTCATCATTGATGAAGTTAACTTTTTGTGTTTGTGTGTAAAATTTAGTTTCGTTTTTTATATTTTTTCTATTAACACAAGTTAAAATTGTTTTTAATTACTATAAAATACTTAATGGATTTCTTGCAGGGGGAATAATTAATTTATATATTTTTTCATTTTTACATTATGGTCAGCTTTAATGTACAGATAATAGTTTCCCACCATAAAGGCAATTTGGTGATTAAAACTGGCAAGTCATTAAATTAAAAAAATAGAAACAGTTTTCATTTAAAAAATTCAACCCATTTATCAGGCTTCTTAGTAAGAAATGTGTTGAATTTAGATAACTAAATCCAGTAAATCTTCTCTTCTTTAGACTAAATATTGCATAAAAGTTACTGAACACATCTGTGGTGCTGGCACCATACCACTAAAGAACTGTGAGCTCCAAATAAAGTTTCTCCTCTTTTCCCCTCCTCCTCCCCAAACCCCTCCTCATAGATCTCTTCCTGCAATATCAGGTTATACTTGGGAAGCTCATTAGGAGATCATGGAATTGAAGCTGGAGCCAAAAACGCTTCATAGCATTGGAGAGTTGCTTGTTTTATCAGTCTGCATGGAAAACTGCAATCTCTATGTTTGAGGCCAAAAAGCAAAATAAATATAAGATATGACACTTTGAAACAGTACAGATAAATCTCCAAATCCTGAACAGTGTGGTTTTCAAACAGGTTATTTATGGAAAATATGTCTGGGTTGTCTAACCAAACTTTGGGTCTTGATTCTCTGTCCAACACTTCTTTCATGCTGATACCTGTAGGATCACTCATGGGTCTCTCAGGTGACAAAAGACATTCAGTTTTTGAACAAATCATTTCTTGAACACTTTGCCGGAACGAATTCAGTTTGAGAACTGAGTTTCCACTGTATTAGATTGTGTTCAGATAGGATTATCAGTAAGTGACTTGGTGAATCAAAAGATACAGAGATTACATGTTTAGTGCAGACTAGAATCAAACTACAGACGATAGAGAAATACTTGGCAGTAAATTATTGGTCATTCAGAGAAACCAGAAAGATATTATGGAAATAGTATTTAAGTTTATGATTGATGATGAGACTTCATGATAGGAACATTTAAAGGTTTTGCATGAAAAATTCATTCTGGAAAACAAGCAATACAGACATGTTATATGCAGTAGTTCCACGTGAAATAAAATTTTTACATGGAGACTAGCAAAATCTGAGCTGCTTAAGCTGCATGTTTTCAGTTTTATAGGAGGAAGTAGGATCAGAATAATGCCGTCCTATTTGACACCAAACTATGTAAGCTGTCCAAAGTTTATGATCTAGGAGGAAAAATAAACTTTTTGATGAATGATTCTCACTTTGCACATTTATTGAAGAATGGGTAAACTTCCTCAAAGTTATGATTACAGCACAAAAAGATACTAATGTGTCCTGACAGTTTTTGGATTCAAAGCAGAAATTCAACTTTGAAAAAGTGAGGTTGAACATGATTAACTGGTAATACTTATAATTTGAATAATATGAATCTTAAAGAATTATTAAGAGCAATAAAGCAACAACTATAAGTTTGATGAAAAGGTTGACAATGATTTTGACATACTTTGTATGAACTAGTGCACTTGGATTGAAAACCTGTTTTTACTATCAAAAGAAAGGTAATGTTATACTAGCCAATTTAAAAAAAGAACACCTAGAGTTAAAGGAAGACCAGATCTTTTCAGTGCAATTTAAAAAGACTGAACTATTTCTATTCTGGTTAATAATATCAAGAAAGGAGTTTTTGTTAGATAGTGAAAAAGCAGTAAATACACATTTACTGTTTGCTGCCAGGTCATCACTTGCTTTTGTTGTGCAGTTTTATGTTGAAGTTGACCCAGGAATTTGAAGACATTTGAAAACGTCTAGTTCATGAATTGTATTTAATAATACCAAGTCTAAACTTAAGATGAAAAATTTGTATCCATGGGAAGTAACACATGTCTCTTTATTTTTAAAAAACGACTACCCCCCCCCCCCCCAATTTGCCAGTTTTACCATCAACTGTATTTTTGTGTGCCTGACTATAAAATTGTTGGGAAGTGCCAAGAAAGAGTGAATGCCAGGGAAAACGGCACCCATAACATATTTCAGGAAAGGGAAAAGATACCTCTACCAGATAGTTAGGAGTAGTGAAAAATAGGTTAATACCAAATTATGTATCATGAGATGAAAATACCATAGCACAAAAGGGGAAATTGTGAGTAAATGCTGTTATCTTTTTCATTATTGTGTTATCAAATATATGGCACTAAGCATTTCTTGCTTTGTATAAGCATAGAATCCAGTATTGACTTACCTTCATCATTTAAGTGATGTCTAATGTGAGGTTAAAGGCAGCTCTCTCCTGTAGATGTGCATGGTAAGCATGCTCAGCCTGTTGTGGAGAAATGTTGGACAGCACTGCTCGATTGGCTGTTTTCCTGTGTGCTTTAATTGCACAGCTGTACCAATTTTTTAGATTATTTTCAATTTTAAGTCATCTCTTAGCACTCTTCTTTTTTTAAAAAAAGATTTTATTTGTTTTTAGAGAGAGGGGAAGGGAGGGAGAAAAGAAGGTGAAACGCATTGATGTGAGAGAAATATCAGTTGATTGCCTTTCATATGTGCCCCGGCCAGGGAGCGAACCCACAACACAGGCATGTGCCCTGATTGAGAATGGAACCAAAGGCCTTGTGCTTTGCAGGATGACACCCAACCCACTGAGCCATGTCAGGGTGCCCTTTACATGAAACTTCTGACACTTGATGCTGTTTTACTTTATTTTTCAATCTAAATTTCATTGGATAACAAAATTATATAGATTTTAAGTATACAGTACCAAGATACATCATTTGTATATTGTGTGTTCACCAACCAAAGTCAAGTCTCCTTTTGTCACTATTTATTCCCTCTTTACCCTCTATTACGTAATAACCATTTCTGAGGCACAAGTTAAGGATACTTCAGAGATAGAGTTATTGTATGTAATGAAGTTTATTTGGGAATTTTTATACCTTTATCATTTCACTGTTGCAGTATTTACTGTTCTATCCTCATCGGGTAAGGATTTTTTTTATGGGTGTTAAAATTTTAGATTAGCAATTATTTCAGCATTTTAAAGATTGTTTTCTGCCTTACAACATTTTCTCTGTCATTCCAATTGTTTCTCTTCAGAGATAATGTTTCTTCTATTTTTCTGTGGTCAAGGGACTGTCTTTTATCTTTCTTTGTATGCTTTGAGATTTTTTTCCTTATCTTAGATTTTCAGCAGTTAAACCAAAATGTGCCTAATGGTAGTTTTCTTTTAAAATTTATCCTAATCTTTGTAGAGCTTCTTCAACCTCATATCTGATGTTTTTTTGTCAGTTTTGGAGAATTCTCAGTCGGTAGCTCTTTAAACAGTTCCGCCACGTTCTCTTTTGTGTTTTGGGATTTGTGTTAACACTTTATACCTTTTTACTATGTCCATATGTCTATTGTGTAGTTTTCTACATTTCTTATCATTTCTATACCTTGGGCTGGATTTTCTTCTGATTTGTCTTTTAGTTCATTAGCCTGTTCTCTTGAAGTTTAGTACATTTATTGAAATCTTTTATTTAGCATATTTTTAAATTTAGAATTTCCATTTAATTCTTCTTTTATAGATCCAGTTATCTGGGGAAATTCTTTATTTTGTTAACCTATTTTTCTAAACATTTTAATTGTAGTATTTGAAAGTCACATCTAACCTCGATATCTGATTATATGTGTAGCTTTCTCCTTTGTCAGGTTTTTCTTTTGGGTTTTAGTCATTTGATCCTGATTCCTGTAATGTCTACTTATGTTTGTGAACACACTGTACACAAACGGTGGACATTATGTATGCAAAACTGTAGAAGCTGTGGATAATGTTACTGATTCCAGAAAGGACTGTTGTTCTGCTAGAACTTTAGAGTCGGGGTAGTTCATCTTGATTCCCTCAGAATCAAGCAGAGATACTGGTGAAGGCTGTTTCTGGTTTGCCCTTATTCTGAAGGCATAGCTCTGCAGGGGACTCAACTGAAAGAAAGCCTTGTCTTGTAATGCTGAATGTGCTGGTTAGCTTTTTAGCATCATACCTGCTGCTTTCTGCTTGGATGCTCAACTTCTTGCCCCACACAGTATAGGCATTGGCGCACACCTTGAAAGGAAAAACTGGAGAATGTCAGGCTCTCCTCACATGATCTTGGCCTCTCAAGTCTTAACTGCATTGATTGTTCTCCAATATTTTCAAACAGTTGCCTTTTGTTTTGATTATATTTTATACAGCTAGGAGTTTGGCTTGATACAACCACTTTCAGAAGAATGTTTTAGTTTACATTTTTCATTATTTTATGGCATTATCAAAGCATGAAAAGATGGTTCTTTTATCTTTAATAAATATTAAGTTTGTGTGTGCTCTGGGTATTTTGCTATAGCCTCCTAACACTAAAGTGTAAGATACAATCTTTGGTTAAAGCAAGAAATAGAAGTAATATTTATTGACTTTCAAAAACATGAAAGCCCTTACTAAACATTTTCAAGTCTAGTTAGAAAGAGCACCTCTTAAAAAAAAAAGACAAACTACTTGATATTGTACTTACATGTTAAATGAATTTACAGGACATGCATGCCATGGGAGGATAAGAACCAACATTTTCTGTATGCCACTGTGAGGTCATTTAGTCTTTGGGACAAGTTATGCATGCGTAGATGATGTTCCCACTTTAATAGATGGGGAAAACTGTCACTTGTAAAAAATTTGGAAACACATAATATTATAAAGAAGAAAATTGAAATCAGCCACTATCTATTGAGAGACAACCACTAAGAACATTTTTGGTCTAAGAACATGTCTGTAGTCTTTTTCAGGAGTGTATATATATATATATATATATATATATATATATATATATATGTATATTTTATATCATCCTGAAGTAATGAGTTGGAGCAACATTTTATGTCCTCTAAAAAGTGTTTGGATTAGCTATGTGAAATTCTGCTTCAGTTTTTTTATAACTTTTATTTGTAATGTCTTCAAATTAATACACAGTACTAATACTGTGTATTACAGTAGTGTCAAGTTTTTAAATTTTGAAAGATTAATAAAATTTTAATAGTGCAGACCAAAAAGTTTGCTGACAATTTCTTTTTAGTAATGATCTGGTACAATGGAATATTTCTATAAATTAAGAATTATGTTAATTTTATATGACTTATATAATAGTATATGGTGATTTTTTAAAGTGTCTTAAGTGTTTAATAGTTCTTGTTGAGCTTCCTAATAACTTTTTTATTTGTATTTAAAGGCCAAACTGTTTTCAGATAGTAGTCCAGCACTTTAGTGAAGAACATTACATTTTTTACTTTGCAGGAGAAACTCCAGAACAAGCAGAGGTAAGTTAGTTATTTCTTCAGTATAAACATTTAGGCCTTGTTTTATTTTTTAATTTATTTTTCAATTACAGTTGACATACAGTATTAAATGAATTTAGGTGTACAGCATAGTAATTGGATATTTATATACCTATGTCTGTGTTTTCTTTAACTAGACTAGTAGTATACTTTTGTGTTTAAGATACAGTGATAAGAATATGTGAGACATAATCGTCTTTTTAAAGGAATGAGAAATTTCATGTGTAAAACTTTTTTTTTAAGAAATGCAGAAAAACACAGTGAAGGGTTATTAGGAATGAAAACTTCATTTTAAATTGACCTTTAATACTCTATGATGTTGAGTACAACTGAGAATAGTCATTTAAAATCCTCTTTGCAGAAAGGTTATAGATGTTCTCAGTACAATCAAAAGGTAAGCCAGCTGGTTGTGCTAACAAGCATTGTTACTCTTTGCTGGTTAAACTCCATATCTAAAAATAGAAGTTCAATCATCAGAAAGAAAACTACTTTAGAAATTTTCTGTTTTTCTCTAAGTTTAAATGTCTACTTTTGGCACTGACCATTGGTCTATGTGCAGTGCCCTTCTAAAAACCTTCATTAAATTTCAGGGAATGCTGCAAAGAAGCAATGTTTCAAAAAGATCTTTAAAAATATTTGGATTTCTTTGAACCATAGTATTTCTTGCTGTTTGGTGGTATTTTTTATAAATATGGCTATATTTCTGCATGTTCTCTATGGAAGGAAATTGAAGGTGGTTAAAAGGTCAAAGACAGTGACTTTGTTTGGAAAGAGAAGATAATTTGACAACCCTGAATATGAAGCAGATGCTCTTAAAATTGTGGATCCTGTCATAATTTATAAAAATATTTGACTGAATATTATAAAAATATCTTTGACAATGAACAATTATGTGTTATGGGTCATAATTGAGTGTCATATTTCAGATCTTTGCAAAATATCTCAATTGAATACTCAGTCCACAGCACATATAAAACCATATATTATATATATATATATATACCTAATTTTTAGATTAAAAAGGAAGGTTCAAAACATTTGCTAACTTAGACATTTTTTAAATGTTAGAGAAATTGAGTTAGGAAGGAAATTTAAACTTCAGTGCCCTGCCTTCTAGTTATTTTACCATGTTCCCTTTTTCTAAATAAAGATGTTTACATACCTTGATGGTATTTCGGTATGTTTATGCAGCCTCACTTAGCTGTATAAATAGAACATTTGTATTACATTTATATATACTCTTTCTATATTCTGTATTTCCAAATACTGCTTAAAGTCAAAAAAACCATTGGTATTTCCAATTTTTGTTACTTTGGTGGCTTATGAGATCTCTGGTTATTCTATTTCTAATTGATTTGGTCGTAATTTGCTCTACTATACACTGACGCAGATTCATTGAAATAGCCAACAAATTAAAGACATAATTTTTAAAATATTTTTTAAGATTTTATTTATTTATTTTTAGAGAAGGAAAGGAGGGAGAAAGAGAGAGAGAGAGACACATCAATGTGCAGTTGCTGGGGGCTGTGGCCTGCAACGCAGGCATGTGCCCTGACTGGGAATCGAACCTGCGACACTTTGGTTCGCAGCCCATGCTCAATCCACTGAGCTACGCCAGCCAGGGCCTAAAGACATAATTTGAATAAACAATGATATAGAGCTTTCTAGAAAATCAAATGCCAACGTTTATTTTAGATAATTTTAAAGTTTTTCTCCATTTTCTCTAGAGCACTATATGGTCAAACATTTTAAAATATAGCTACAATTTAATTTGAATATTAGGCTGAAAAATTTTTAAGTCTAATGTTATATTATAAATAACCCAGATCCCTTTACACATTTCTACTAATATCATGGTATAAAGTAAAGATTCAAATGCTTGTCATCAAATTAGTCACTACATTACCCATTGTTTTTTCAGTAGGCCTCCTTTAATAAAATATATCAATTCTACCTTAGGGTGCCTCAAATATACCAGCTTACCTATACATAAATTTTATTTTTTTCACTAATGGCCACTCATGTGATATACTTAACATTAATTTAGAGATTCTACAGACACACAAATTCTTACAGAATTATAATTTTTTTGGTCACTGTTTTACTTTTTTGGAATACAAATATATTAAAGTACAGTGTACTGTGAGTTTAGAAGTAGCAGTCTCAAGAAGGAAAGAACTATTGATGATTGAAACTAAATAAACTATAGTATGGTAATTTCTTGAGCTGATATTATTTTATTTCATTAATTTTTTTGCAGGATTGGATGAAAGGTCTTCAGGCATTTTGTAATTTACGGAAAAGTAGTCCAGGAACATCTAATAAACGCTTGCGTCAGGTGAAACTTACTTTTCTTCGATTTATGACTGTCACATTTTGTTTATCACTTTGCTCTTTATTTCTGTATGAACTGTTTTGGGCAACATTTCAAACCCTTTAAAGATCTTAAGAGAAATTAATCTTGTCAGGCATTTTAAAGCTTCTACTTGCTTCAGGAGCCAGATAAACTTATTTCTTAATGAAAGAGAATGTTCTTTATATATGTGCTGGATACTTATCAATGTCATCTTTTGAACACCTGTCAAGGGTCTTTTTTTCTTCTCACGCAAAGTAAAAATACCAACCAACAAAAACAGAAATTATTTTGTTGGGCACTTTTTCTTCCTTAAAAACATTATTTTCGCCCATTTCAAAAAAATGGAACTAAAGGTACTTACAGAAAAGATCATCTTCCTTAAGGTACTCTGGGTTTTTCATTTGACAGAAATTGTTTTTGAAATGTTATTACATAACTCTTAACTACTATCTTGTTTGAAACCTTAATGTGTTCTATGTGTTCATTATGGAGAGTTAAACTAGGCTCTTCCATTCAAGGTATGTAAAGTCACCTTCATATTCTGCTTTTTCTTGCTTTTTTCTTTATAGTTACCTATAGATTACTGGTTAAAAATTAAGTAATTTTAACGTTATTGTAGTTTTGAGGGAAGTTTAGTATAGTGTTTATTGATGAAAGTGACTTGTTTTATTTATGGGAATTGCCAATAAGCTTGGTGATTTTAACATAATGTTCTATTAGAAATGGATAAATGTTAATATTTGGGTGACTACAATTTATATTCCCAGTAGCCAAAAGATCAAACCCCTAATGAAATTGAATTATACACATAATTGCTGTGTGTTTTCAAAACATATTTTAACATTGTGTAAGCTATGGAAAAACATGTTGAATTTTTACAGATTGTGTCTTGTATGAAACTTAGCCATAAAATTATTATTTATAGGTATAATATCATACAGCTAATATCTTTTGAACCCTTATGTGTCAGGTACTCTGCTTTGTGCTTTACATGTATTATTTTGAATCTCTGTAAATATTTGCAGTATAAACTTTATCCTAACTTTATATCTGAGGAAGAAAGTTCAGAGAAGCTGCCTTGTCCAAGGCAAGTAGTAGATGGCAGGAGGGAAGAGAAGACCTGATACTAGAAGGTAGTTGGTCTGAGCTTTGGCATCAAAACTGACAGATGACTATGTTTTTCTTTGGATTGTATCCTTTTCTGTAGAATGAAATGGTAGATTCTGTTTTAAAAATATTTTATAGCTGTGAAACTCTTTATGGAAATTTAATCTTCCAGATGAGCATTAAATAACATACAGGATTTTGATTTCACTTGTGACAGTTGTTTGCTTATATTAATAAAGTATCCTTTTCAGTTTCTCTGAACCATTGTTTTATAGTGAAAAAGATATATTTCATTATTACTGCAAGAATATAATTAGAGGAATAACTTGTAAAACAAAACTATATTTATAGCAATTGTTTTTGAAACCTAATGCATAGTTCTTGAAATCTGGGGTAACGATTTTTGTGGTTTCTTTAGGTCAGCAGTCTTGTTTTACATATTGAAGAAGCCCATAAACTCCCTATGAAACATTTTACTAATCCATATTGCAACATCTACCTGAACAGTGTCCAGGTAGCAAAAACTCATGCAAGGGAAGGGCAAAACCCTGTATGGTCAGAAGAGTTTGTCTTTGAGTAAGTCTTATTATTATATTAAATCATTTTCTTTTACTATATTGCATTTTTGTTTTTTTTTCTTTGTTTCTATATCTAAACTGTCACAACAGGGTACCAAGCCCAGTGTTTTAATAGTACATACATATTTATTTCTGTTGCATTTGTTTGCTTTATTAATAAAGTGCTATGTCCTTTGTTTTTCACCTCATTATTAATGTAAATTAGCATTACTGGCAACTCTTAAAGCATTTGCTAATACACACATACAATATATTTACAAAGGTTTGTAAATATCCTTCAGGCTTTACTTGAAGAAGTTAAAGGTGGTAGGGCAAATGTAATTTGCTTGTCTATATTTCTGTATAGCAAGTAATAAAACATGTTTTGAATCTTGTTGTAAATCTAATACATTCAAGTTGTTTAGTAGCAAAATAGGGGCCCTACTGGATACTAGAAAGATAGTTTGATACAAGGACCTTTTGTTAATTATTTTTCTCCTTGCTCCTTTAGTGATCTTCCTCCTGACATCAACAGATTTGAAATAACTCTTAGTAATAAAACAAAGAAAAGCAAAGATCCTGATATCTGTAAGTTGATAAAGAAATTTCTTTCTAGAGCAAAACAAAAATGTTTTGTGTGCTTTTAAAAATTCATAATGTAGGCTAAAACTGTAGTTCCTTTGTGTTTTTATAAAAGTATTGATATGACTAAATTATACATACTGTATACCTAATAAGCCTTTAAGATTAAGTTACATATCTTTTCATTCTCCCTCTTCCTAATGAGTAGGAAGAAGAAGAAAACAGTTACCTAGGTCATCTTTCTGTGGTTCTTCCCCTGTACCTTCTTTCTACTTTTTAAGTTTTTCCTGCTTTCCTGTACTTTTCATGTAAATGAAAAAAGGCACTCTATTTTAAAAAATTTCTTTAAACACAAGCACACTGCTCACTTTTAGTTGTCAAATCTTCCCAGGTTTTATCTTAGCAGCACACCTTTTCCCAGCCTGTTGCTGAAACAGGTAGCAGTTGGATTTAGCAATTCACACAGGTGTGAATTAGTTTAATACCTTCCTAAAAATCAGGCCTAGAGAAAGAAGTGTTTTATGTATTAACAGATAGGTCAAAGCCTGAATTGAATTTTCCTCTGTAAAATGTTCATTGTGTAATTTTTGTATTATTTAAATGCTTAACATTTTTTGGTGGTTCCACATTAATTTTAAGATAAAATCTGACTCCCAGTAATGACACAGAAGAAAGATCCTTTTTTGATCCACTCCTCCCCCTTTTGCTCTCCTTGTATAATCTTTTGTGTGCGCTTCTCTCTAGCTATACCAGCTTTCTCACAGCTTTACATTATCCATGGATTTGAAAAGCACCCACCCTACCTTCTATTTGGACTGCACTTGTGTCCCCCTTCCTGCTTTCTCTCTCTTTTTCTCTGCCTTTATACTTAGCTACATCTCCAGATCCTATTACAAGTCAGCCTAAAGGTTACCTTTTTGAAATGGATTTTTAACTTCCATGGGCTGAATTAGATATCACTTTTTTAAATATATTTTATTGATTATGCTATTATAGTTGTCCCATTACCCCCCTTCATTCCCCTCCACCCTGCACACCCTCTCCCACCCACATTTTCCCCCTTTAGTTCATGTCCGTATGTCATAAGTTCTTTACCTTCTACATTTCCCATACTATTCTTAACCTCCCCCTATTTTCTACCTACCATCTGTGCTACTTATTCTCTGTATCTTTTCCTCCTCTCTCCTCCCACTCCCCTGTTGCTAACCCTCCATGTGATCTCCATTTCTGTGGTTCTGTTCCTGTTCTAGTTGTTTGCTTAGTTTGTTTTTGTTTTTATTTTTGTTTTAGGTGTGGTTAATAATTGAGTTTCCTGTCATTTTGCTATACATGTTTTTTATTGTCTTTTTCTTAGAATAAGTCCCTTTAACATTTCATAACATAAGGGCGTGGTGATGATGAACTCCTTTAACTTGATCTTATCTGAGAAGCACTTCATCTGCCCATCCATTCTAAAAGATAGCTTTGCTGGATAGAGCAATCTGGGATGTAGGTCCTTGTCTTTCCTGATTTGAAATACTTCTTTCTAGCCCCTTCTTGCCTGCAAGGTCTCTTTTGAGAAATCAGCTGACAGTCTGATGGGAACTCCTTTGTAGGTTACTGTCTCCTTATCTCTTGCTGCTTCTAGGATTCTCTCCTTCATTTTTTACCTTGGCTAATGTAATTATGATGTGCCTTGGTGTGTTTCTTTTTCGGTCCAACTTCTTTGGGACTCTCTAAGTTTCCTGGACTTCTTGGAAGTCTGTTTTCTTTGCCAGATTGGGGAAGTTCTCCTTTATTATTTGTTCAGTGAAGTTTTCCACTTGTTGCTCTTCTTCTTCCCCTTCTGGTATCCCTATAATTTGGATGTTGGAACGTTTAAAGATGTTCTGGAGGTTCTGAAGCCTCTCATTTTTTTGAATTCTTATTTCTTCATTCTTTTCTGTTTGGTTGTTTCTTTCTTCCTTCTGGTCCACTCCATTGATTTGAGTCCCAGTTTTCTTCCCATCACTATTAGTTCCCTGTGCATTTTCCTTCATTTCACTGAGCGTAGCCTTCATTTTTTCATCTAATTTATGACCAAATTCAACCAATTCTGTGAGCATCCTGATCACCAGTGCTTTGAACTGTGCATCTGGTAGGTTGGCTATCTCTCAGTCACTTAGTATGGGCCTTTTTTTTTTTTTTTCTTTTTTGGTCTCGTCGCACCTGCTATGTATGAGGGGCGAGGCCTTAGGTGTTCACTAGGGTGGGGCAACCCAGTTGCTGGGTTGTGCCGCTGTATGTGGGGGCGGGGTCTGAGAGGGAACAGTGGCACTTGCTCTGCTTTCTGTTAGACTTCAGTCCCTTCCACTGTTTCCCCCAAGCAAACTGGGCCTTTCTGGTGCTAGTTCCTGTGTGAGTCTCTCCCTGAGCCTCAACCCCCACAGGTGTTTTCAATCAGTACCCCGAGGCTCTGTTTCCTGGCTCTGGGACACTGGGTTACACACAGTGTGTTGCGTCACAGGCGCCACCTTGCTGGGTCTGCCCACTGCCACCCTGCGCCCGGGGTCTGCCAGCCGCCACCTGTGCTCCTAGGGTCCACCAGGTGTGGTCTTATGTGCCCAGGATGCCTTATGCACCTGGTCCCACCGCTCTTTGTGCTTTGACTCCTCCCCGCCTGGCTGCCCGACTCCACCCCTCCTACTGGTCTGGATGAATGTGTCTGTTTTAACTCCTTGGTTGTCTGACTTCCATACAGTTCAATTTTCTGTCAGTTCTGGTTGTTATTCTGTTTCTAAATTGTTGTCCCTATCTTGGTTGTGCAAGGAGGCACAGTATGTCTACCTACGTCTCCATCTTGGCCGGAAGTCTGTCTAGATATCATTTCTGTATACTCTGTTATCATTAGCTACTGTTAGATCACTTATCACACTGTACCATAATTGATTTCCTTCCTTCTTGGCTAGATTGTCACCTCCATTCAAGTCAGAAACCATGTCTTCATCATTTCTGTATCCCACACCCTTCCTATAAGAGAGTCTGGCACATAGTAGACATTCTATAAGTGAATGAAGTAAACATTCAGTATTGAATTTGTGGTATCACTGAAAACTTCTTTAATAAAAAGCATTTAACACTATAGAGAAGGCAAAATATCAGGATAATTTATTTGTGTGACTAATTTATAGTGTCATCTTTTTAGATAGTAATCATTTTATGTTTTTCTATCACAGTATTTATGCGCTGCCAGTTGAGCCGGTTACAGAAAGGGCACGCCACAGATGAATGGTTTTTGCTCAGCTCCCATATACCATTAAAAGGTATTGAACCAGGATCCCTGCGTGTCCGAGCACGATACTCTATGGAAAAAATCATGCCAGAAGAAGAATACAGTGAATTTAAAGAGGTATTAAATTATTTACCAATATAATTACTATTTTTTAGAATTTTATTTATTTATTTTTAGAGATAGGGGAAGGGAGGGAGAAAAAGGGAGAGAAATATCGATCAGTTGCCTCTCTGCGCCCCAGCCAGGGACTGATCTGAAACCCAAGCATGTGCAGCCTTACACTTTGTGGAATGACAACCAACTTAGCCACACCGGCCAGGGCCCAGGCTAATTATTTTTGATGGCAATAACAGAAATATTTAACACTTAATAGAAGATCAGTTAAGTTAAATGTAGTAATTCCATAGTTTACTAGCACACTGATAGGCAGAGAGGGTTGAACAGCCTTGTTGGTAGTGTGATGTTGGCCTTGGGAGACAAAAATATGTAGGCCACAATCTTACTCTTTTTAAAATAGGTTTGTTCAATAGCACATATTCCTAACTATAAGAACATAAAAGGACGTATTTCCTATTAATCTTACTGAGAGTACTTAATGCTGTGTACTTTCAACAATCTTTCTGATGTCATTTTTAGCTTATACTGCAAAAGGAGCTTCATGTAGTCTATGCTTTATCACATGTGTGTGGACAGGACCGAACACTACTGGCTAGCATCCTGCTGAGGATTTTTCTTCATGAGAAGCTTGAATCATTATTGCTATGTACACTAAATGACAGAGAAATAAGCATGGAAGGTATAGTATGGATGTGTTAGTGTGATACTTTTAAACATTGGGTCAACAATTAGATTTTACATATAAAGTATATATGAATTCTATCTTAGAATGTATTAAAGAGTTCTGTCATCTTGCAAAATAAGCTGTTCTGCTTTTCCTTTATTAAAAATCAGAATGTCAGTTCTGCTTCTTATGCTGGCTAGTTGGGTGGTTGGTATTTTTACAAGTTTCTGTCATGGCATATTAATATTCAAAGTCATAAGAAAGTGGCCTCTACATTCAAATCTGTGGCTCATAGTGCTTTATGAAGAATTGGTTGGTATACCTTCCATGTTCAGTTGTTTATTGTTTACTCTTTAAGTCATTGCATGAAAGTTGTATGTCAGCTGAATTTCATTTTTATATTCTACAGATAGGTAGTTCCCAGGCAATATAGCCAGGCACATAGTGCTTTGTTAACAGCTTATAGGTCATGTCAGAATAACCCATTTCCAACCAGCACTTTAATTCAGTAACAATGCTTGCCTCTAGCCTTTTCCAAATAAACTGTAAAATCTAGAACTATTTCTTCCTAGTCATAGAAAATGTAAAAATATATAGATTTGTCAGAAAAGATAAAGCGACTATATGTATTTTACACTGAGATTGTCTTTTCTGACAATATTTGTGGTCTTTAAGACTTTATTAAAAGTTATTAGTAGCCATGTTTTAGGCTAATAAATTATATTGGGATTTTATATTTTTCATTTGGAAATTAATTCAGATTTTTCAAAGTATGGGCTCAATGGACAGCAAAGCTGAATTGTGGTCCTAGTTGTGTCACTAACGTTGTTTTTAGACAAGTCACCTAACCATTCTAAGTCCTTTATTAAAAAAAATTTATATATGAACATGGTAGTGTTAATCCCTTCTCCTGTTTATGGTCTAATGAAGTAATAGATATAAAGCCTTTTGAAGAGTTAAGTGTATGGAAATATAGGATGTTATAATCAATACTTTAATGCTATATGCAAATGAACATACTTAAATGGTTATAATTGTTGAGGGAAAATGGTTGAGGAAAAAAATGAATTTATGTAATTTTTAATTGGTTCACATTAGTACAGTCCTTTACAGATAATCTTTTAATATATTCATGTAGATGAAGCCACTACCTTATTTCGAGCCACAACACTTGCAAGTACCTTGATGGAGCAGTATATGAAAGCCACTGCTACACAGTTTGTTCATCATGCTTTGAAAGACTCCATTTTAAAGATAATGGAAAGCAAGCAGTCTTGTGAGGTAAGAATTTAATGTTTTAAGTATTTGAGCAAAGAGCATATTTTAATAGGTTATGCTTTATAGTTAATTGCATTTTAAGGAAAATATATTAGCTTTTTAAAATTATCAGAATGGTTATATCTTTTATAATACATTTATAAAATGTGTAAAGCTGATTTCTTTTAAAACATCACTTTATTTGGGATTAAAAACCTCAAGTTGCATCAGAAATTCATAAACATATTTTATTATTTCTCCTACTGTACTAATGGTAAAGTATATGCTACTTTCAAAAAGTGTGAATAATATACACTGAAGTTTCTGCTCGAGACTTCTGTTGTATAATCTAGTTAAGTTCTGTAGCATATCATAAAAACATGTAGGTTTGTCTTTGAAGGGTTTTTTTTTTGAGGTTGTGGTAGTATGGAATAATCCTCTCAAAAGCAAAAAATGGTTGCATTGTAAATTCATAATAAACTTTGAAGGTAAAGAGTGGAATCTCACTTATATGGATATTCTCTCATTTTATTTTGAAGGAAGAGCAACTACAGAAGAAAAATATTGAATGTATTTGTAGATCAAATACAAAATTATTAAGAAATTGCTTTTGATAATTATACTAGGAACTATCAAATGTTAATTCTGCATTAAGTTGTCGATATTTACTGTTAACTTATAGGAAATAAAGTAAAGATTTAGTGTTGAAAACCTGGGGTAACACCACAGTTGGTCTAAGGGTAAACGATACACAAATTTTGCAAGTCTACAGAGTGTCTGGTTGCTGGATCCAGGCTGGGGAATATAGACATACACAGATAAATCCACTCCATTGATTCTACATCAGAAAATTTACACTTCAAAGGGAAAGTTTTGAGAGAGGTTCATGATTCTGCCCAATGCATTTTAGTGTTTTATTAGTCAATAAATAAGTCATATCTCATTTAGAAAAGTCAGTCTTTTCTTCAAATAAAATTAAGGTATATTTTATAATAACAGTATGATCATTCTTTCCATTTAAATGCTCCTAGTGTATTTGTGACTATGTGGCCACCAAAGCTGGTTTTTTTGTCTTTTAGTTAATCTATATTTTAAAAGAAAGTCTAATCTAATTTTATGTATGTGTAAAAATCTATAGTAAAACATCGTAAAGGAATAGAAGAGAACTTTAATTACCAGTATTAATTCCAAAGCACCTGAAAATTGTTGAATAATTTTAGCTTGCTCTTCAATTGTGTACAGTTGAAACTTGAACAATCCTGGGGGTTTAGGGGCTCCCCCCAGGTCCCACCCTAAATGGGAAAAATCTATGTATAACTCCTGATTCCCACAAAACTTAGCTGTCCCTCTGTATTTGCAGTGGATTGGTTCCAGGACCCCCACTGATAAATCTGTGGATGTGCAAATCCCTGTATAAAATGGCATAGATCAATGCATATAGTCGGCTCTCTGCATCCAGACTCCCAACTGCAGATCAGAAACTACAAGTATTTATTGAAAAGAGTTGGTGTATAAGTGGATTTGTGCAGTTCAAAACAATGTTGTTCGGGGGTCAGCTTCATTAATTGGGAATTAATGGTAACAAACCCAAGGAGTTCTATTGCGTAAATAGCTTAATTCCCATTTTACCTCCCCCTAAAAGACTAATAGAGATTGAAAAATGCAAAAGTAGAGAACCTTGAAAATAGCAAGTTTGATACCTTGATTCATTTGTGCTTATCATTGCCAAGATTCAATTATATTGACTTATTCTTTCTTCTAGTTAAGTCCATCAAAGTTAGAAAAAAATGAAGATGTGAACACTAATTTAGCACACTTATTGAACATACTTTCAGAGCTTGTGGAGAAAATATTCATGGCTTCAGAAATACTTCCACCGTAAGTGGTGAAATTTTAATTTGGAAAGACATTATATTATATATCTGCATTTTGAAAAAATTTATACTTCTAAAACATATAAGCTTTTACATTGTCCTGATGTTATGATACCTCTATATCATCATCCAAATACTTTTTTTGTACTTTTCATTAATGCAGAAATAATCTAAAAATGGTAAGATTTCTTCAAAAGTAAATGTAAAAATTGGTTAAATGAATTAATGGTGAAAGCTTAATTGATTTTGTCAGTACTTTGAACCAAATACTTTTTTAGGGGGGAAAGGCCAATTGCATTAAAATATATCATGTGTTTGGGAAAATAAACTTTGGGTATAATGAGATCAGTATTTTCACTTGCTTTCTGTATTGAGATGATTGTATTGTTTTGGCAGGACACTGAGATATATTTATGGATGTTTACAGAAATCTGTTCAGCGCAAGTGGCCTACAAATAACACCATGAGAACAAGAGTTGTTAGGTAAGGCTGAGCAGTTCATTTGCTACATCACTGTATGTAGTTCACAGAGAGTCAAGGAGATAATTGTTCAAGACTTTTTTCTTTAATTTGGAGCCCTGTTGAAAATTTTCTGAGTTCAGATGGCTCCTAAACTGTAATTTATCGTGGGTTTGTTTTGTATTGTACTGTTTTGATTTTGGAAGTTACTGTGGGATTACTTCGATATCTTCTGCATTTTCTGAAAACCTAAATATTTACTTAGAGTCAATTAACTATTTGGGATTTTTATTTTATAGAATGAGGTTTAAAAGTTATATAATCAACAAAATCTGGCTAACTTTATAGTACCCTTCATGCACATATATGTGTACACACATGCATATACATGTGTTATCTGTAGACAGAGGGAGGAGTTAAGGAGAGGAAGGAAGGAAAGAAAAAGAGCAATAATTGAGCCATTTAGGCATTAATTGGTTTGTAACACTTCTGTGACTCTGGACTTATCTGCAGCCAGGTCCTCTAGTTCTAAAGTTGTATTGCAGTGTTCTTGTTTGGTGCTAAGAGGAATTACAAAGTTAGTGGTTAAGGTAGAACTAAAGACTAAACTTCTAAGACCCAATCTAATATTCTTAATATTACTGCAGACTTTGGTTAACCATCCTGAAGCCATTCAAGCCTGTTGGAAATTTAGTGAAAAAGCATCAGAGAATATAGTAGTTTAATAGTGATATGATATATTATGTAGAATATATATACTGCCAGTCATGTTAACATCCCATAAAAAAATTAGCCAATTACTAAAAACACCAGTATCATCCAGTTAGTTTTGAAACTGTGTGTTGATCTAGTCCCCAACCTAAATTTTGTAGAGGCATCTACTCTTTTTACAGATAAAAATTTTAGAATCATACCATAAATATTTAAGAATTTTAAGTTCTGTATTTCTTGGCTTTAGTTGTGATTGAGAGAAAAAAGGAATTATAAGCATATGTTTCAGAACAGATGTATGTGTAATGTAAATTAACACTTGTATAAACTGTAAGTTTCAAATAAGTATGAAGTCTTTCCAGAAGGTATCCAGTATCTACTGTGAAAAATAGAGACATTTATTGAAGAAGACACACCATACAGGATGACACCTCAGTCTCCTTCAAAGTAGGCACCTTGGCACCTCACACAATTTTCCCAGTCTCCATCAGCTGCCCTGTCATAGTTTCCTGAGTCTCATCAACTGTGTGAAATCTCTTCCCTTTCAAGGGTGATTTTAGTTTTGGAAAATGCCATAGGTCACAGGGCGCCAAATCCTGGGATATAGGGGGGCTGAGTCACCTGCATGATTTGATGTTTCTCAAAAAAACTGCACAAGGCGTGATGCATGAGCTGGCCTGTCTTCGTGATGAAGCTTCCAATCACCATTTGCCAATAGCTGTGGGCTTCTGAATCATCCGAATAGTTTCTTTGGAGGAATGTTAAAGCTTAATGCAAAACTTGATGCAGATTCATTGCTGTACTCGTTCAGACATTTTGAATGTGACAGCCACACAGTACACGTGCTCGCTCAACGGCATCTGCTGCCCCTACTAACTAGTACAGTGAAGTTGTCATTGTGCACACATGAGCATTGCAGTCCACTCCCCTTGGCTGCCAAGTTACATGGATGTCATACAAACTGTTCTCATTACATTAACAATGGCTCAACGTTTTCTAGATGGGCCTCATATACTTGTTAAACAAGCACAGCAGGAAATTCTGCTATGTGCATTGATACCATAGGGTATTTTAAGGAGTATTTATTCCCAAGGTGACCATTTCTGCCCTTAATAAGCTTTTAAATATGTGTGTAGGTACCTAGTATACCTCTTAAAACAAAGTAGATTGCACACTAAAATTCTAGGGTTTGATGTTGCCAGGTTGTATTTCAGATTCTACAACCTACATAAGTATCAAAATATGTTCAAATAAAATGTATAAAAGATTCTTCATAAATTAAAATCCAAATTTAAAAACTTCATAATTGTCATATATTCTAATTGCAGCAGATGTTAGGAAGTAGCATAGTCACTTTCTAAGAGTCCCAAATTAGCGAACTGTCTAGTGTGTATTGGAAGGTAAATGCTGAACAGTTGGTTATCCACTCTGACAAAGAACAGAAACTGTGTTGCTTATTTTAGTCTCTGGAAGGAATTTTATAAACTATTTTGGGAATAATGCTTGTCTTTACAAGCAGCAGGCAAGAGGTCTAGTATTAATATGGATTCCTCTTACAAGGAAATTGAGAAAAAGTGTCTATGTGACAACATATACTCTCTGTATCAGGCTAGGAAAAGGCTAAATAGGCTTGCAGTTTACATTATACATTTTTCCCTGAGTAAAATTAGCAGGTAAAATCATATATGATAATGTTGTTAAGTCATATTCTTTTATACTACTCTTTGTTTTTGCTATTATTTTGTAATTCAAGAACTTTTTTTTTTTTTACTTGAGAAAGCCTGATGTCCTTTTCTTTGTGGCCATAAAAACTTTTCACATTCTATTGTATGCATTTGCATTTATCAAGGAGTCACTGTTTTCCTTAGGACAGTGGATTCTTATTTTTATGTGGCATGTCAAGAAAATCAGTAGAACCATTTCAACTTATCACAGACTTTACTGGGTTCTCTTTAAATACAGAAAGAAAAGTGAGAAAACAGTAGTTTTAGGAGCTTCCAGGATTTTGTATCATAAAAAGGTTTATTTGTGCTTCTATAATTTTTCCAGAAAGTCTTAGTGTTTTTAAGGACACTGCTTTAGCAAATTAAATTTAAAATGTACTACTAGCTTGGAATAAATAAATAGTAGCCAAGATTTAAAATGTACTACTAGCTTGGAATAAATAAATAGTAGCCAAGATAATAAATACTAGAGATAATAATAAAAGTCTTCCCAAAGTAAATCTAAAATCCTAAATTTGGAAAAGTGAGTATGTATGTTTAAGAAGATACATATGTTCTTAAAGTAGAATACTCTAGCTATTTTCTTAACACTGTGTTTGTGGTTCCCTGTATTAGTTCAATGTTCATGGTTTTATGAGTATTGAAAATTTTATTATTTTATGTAGTAGTTTTCAAAAAAAACAATCTTTTCCTCCCTTTCAGTGGTTTTGTTTTTCTTCGACTTATCTGTCCTGCCATCCTGAACCCACGGATGTTTAATATCATCTCAGGTAATAGTTTTTGGTAAATTTTTGAAATTAAAAAATTAGAATAAAACTTCATTCTGTTTAATAAGGTGACATAATGTTTTAAGTTTGATTTTTTTTTTTTTAAATATCCAATTAGGAGCCTTGGTATGAAACATTCCAAAGCACCCTTCCATTTCTTCTTCCTTCATTTCGCTACTTTACCTTTTCTTGCCATTTGCCTCTTTTCCCTTCTTTCCCATCTAATACCTGAAGCTTGTGATGGTATAATTAGTTATTGTATATATCACTTCTTTTCCATTTCTATCTGTATCTCAAACTCTTTATTATGATGACTTTTTCCTATTTGCATCTTGGCTTTTCCAAATAGGGAGAAGAGCTTTTTGTGTGCTACAGTTGCAGTAGTGCTCTGTGATTACTTAGAAAGTTGCTCTTTAGAGATTAGACATTTTCCATTAGAGATTTCTTTCCACCTGTTATAGAGTGTTAATCAGCCATATTTAACTCTAATAACCAAACTGTTTTGCTTTTTACCTGTATGTCCATTGTGTAATGACTTTCAGGTTTTTGTAGGTGATATTTGTGACTACCATGAATGTATTAATGAGCCATTACTAAAATAATGAATCTGAACCATATTTATCTTAATAATTTGAAGCTCAAAGTTATATAAAAAATATTCAGGAATATCTTAATTTTTACCTTTATAGCCATCCCATCTTTGTCATTGTTTTCTGTTGCTACTAAAATGGTTAAATTTGTGGTCTATTAAAAATTAAGCATTTAGAATTCTTTTGGAGAAATTTTTTAATCTAAATGTTGGCCTCTGAACACCATTAGTCAGTACTATTTAGTTTAGCAGCTTAAGCTACAAAGTACAATGGAGAATCAGGCAGTCAGACTCCCTGTCAGTTTTTACTGTTAAATAATTATCTTGTTTCAGGGCTTATATTTAATAGCCACAATACTTTTCATTTACATCTACTATCAGTATTCTATAAGGAGTTGTTTCCTAACTAATCTTTAAAATATTTTTAAAGATTAAATACATGTTTATTTTAAAACATGTATTAAACTGCATGTTTTCTCTCAAAAATAAAACAGTGGTACCAGACTTCATCTTTGTTATTGAGCTTATAACATGAATTATTTGTAGTCAGTGGAGGTTCGGAGCAGAGAATTGCTCAGATTGCAGATTGCTAATGTGAGTGGGTTGAAATTAGCCTTGTGAATTGTCACAGAGTGTATAGAGCAACAGTTTTTTTAAGCGATAAAAGGTAAAAGCTTTGAGATATTGGGAATGGCTGAGTCTTGTAGTAGTACCCTTTTCACAAAACTAATAAGTGTATTCAGTATCTCTCCCTTTATCTCAAGTTCTTTTGAATTATGCAGGTCATACATTGTCAAAAAAAATGAGTTCTGAATGGGAGAACATTAGTATTTTGAACAGTAAAGAATTACTAAAGTCCTAAATTTTTAATAGTTTCACCTGGAAGTACTTTTGGTGCTGGTCTCATTAGCTCTGTACAATTCTCTTATAGATTCTCCATCTCCTATTGCTGCAAGAACACTGACATTAGTAGCTAAGTCTGTTCAGAACTTAGCAAATCTTGTGGAATTTGGAGCTAAGGTAAAAACATTATGATTCTTTAAAATAACATTTATGAATGAAACTTGAACATGATTAAAATTATAAAAATAGCTTATGTAAATTGAACATTGGGTATTTTATTAACCCAATTTATATTTTTGTTCGTATGTTGATTTTTTAAAAATGTTTTTAGATTTTACATTTTAATAATGAAATTTTTATTTTAGCCATTATAGAAAACTGTATCTTCAAATTTGAATATACTCAGATCCTCAAATTTTTAAGTCTAAAAATCAGTCAGCATATATGTAAATGCACTGCAATAAACTTTTAAAAATTTATTTCACAATAAACATTCATCGTTAATTTTAAAACTTGGATGAGCTTGTAAAACCACCCACATGTGATCCTACAACCTAAGGCCTGTTAATATTCTGCTAGGGATCGTACTATGGCACCTCCTTTTCCCCATACGTAACAAACCTTTTGCTTTAAGTCTGTTTCTTTGGAATTGACCAGTGAGGTCTTTATCTCATCTCCTTCTTACTGATTTTAAGAGAACTTGTGTTAATATTAACTCTTTCCTTTTTTTACAACATAGCATATTTTAAAAATAGACTTAAGTCTTTAGTATGAAGAGCAATTTATATGTATAGCTTAACTTTTGAATTTATCTGAATTGTGTTTCAGTCCTTAATCACACTGCATTTTAATTCCCTACCATCTGCTAGATTCTGACTTCAAAGTGGGTCCCATAGTTGTCTTAGTGCTTGGCAAATAATAGTTTATCAGTAATTATTTTGTATAAATTACACATAAGCAATTTGTGTCTGCTAGGTTTTGTGTTCTGATTTGTTCTCATTCCAGGATTTATTCTTTCAATAAAATACTCCATTTTCTTTTTTCATTGCATTTTTCTATTACCATTTATCCCCCAGAAACCCCTCTTCCCCCACAACCACCACACTGTTGTCCATGTCCTTGAGTCCCTTTTCCTTTTTGCTCAGTCATCCAACTACCACCTAAATACCCCCAACCGCCCCTGCTCACCAGAGCTGTCATTCTGCTCTCTGAGTCTGTGTCTATTTTGCTTGTTCATTCATTTTGTTCATTAGATTCCACATGAATGAAATTATATGGTACTTGTCTTTCTCTGATTGGCTTACTTCACTTAGGATAATGTTCTCCAGGTCCATCCATGCTGTAAAATTTATTTTTTTATGGCAGAGTAGTATACCATTGGGTAAATATCCCATAGTTGTTTTATCGGTTCATCTACTGATGGACACTTGGGCTGCTTCCATATCTTGGCAATTGTAAATAATGCTGCAGTGAACATGGGAGTGCTTATGTTCTTTTGAATTAGTATTTCGAGTTTCTTTGAATAAATTCCCAGAAGTGGAGTCACTGGGTCATAAGGCAGTTCCATTTTTATTTTTTTGAGGTATCTCCATACTGTTTTCCACAGTAGCTGCACCAATCATCAGTCTGCATTCCCACTAAGAGTGCAAAAGTGTTCCCCTTTCTCCACATCCTTGCTGCAACTTGTTGATGTATTGATGATAGCCATTCTGACAGGTGTGAGGTGATAGCTCATTGTGGGTTTTAATTTGCATTTCTCTGGTGATGGTGATGTTGAGCATCTTTTCGTATGTCTGTTGGCCATTTGTATGTTTTCTTTGGAGAAGTGTCTATTCAGGTCCTTTGCCCATTTTTAATTGAATTGTTTCTTTGGTGGGAGTTTTGTAAGTTTTTTATAAATTTTGGATATTGACCCCTTAGCAGAGGTATTTGCAAATATGTTTTCCCATTCAGTGGGTTGTCTTTTTATTTCATTGATGGTTTCCTTTGCTGTGCAAAATCTTTAGTTTGATATAATCCCATGGGAAATTAAAAGAAAAAATCTCATTCACAACTGCTTCAAAAAGAATAAAATAGCTAGGAATAAATCAAGGATGTAAAACCAAGAATGTAAAACCAAGAATGTAAAAGACCTGTATTTGGAAAATTATAAGATACTGAAGGAAAATTTGAAAAAGATACAAATAAGTGGAAGCTCATACCATGTTCATGGATAGGCAGAATTAACATCATTAAATTGTCCGTGCTACCAAAAGCCATCTATACATTCAGTGCAATTCCTATCAAGATACCAGTGACGTATTTCACAGAGCTAGAATATTTCAAAAATCTATATGGAATACAAAAGGCCCCAAATAGCAACAGTGATCCTGAGAAAGAAAAAGTTGGGGGAATCACACTACCTAATATCAAACTATACTATAAGGCCATAATAATCAAAACAGCTTGGTACTGGCATAAACACAGACACATAGACCAATGGAACAGAACAGAGAGCCCACAAATAAACCCAGAACTTTATAGTCAACTACTATTTGACAGAGTAAGCAAGCACATACAGTGGGCCAGATAGCTTATTCAGTAAGTGACGTTGGGAAAATTGGACAGATACATGCAGAAAAATTAAACTAGACCACCTTCTTTTACCACAAAGAAAAATAAATTCAAAGTGGATTAAAGACTTAAATGGTAGACCCAAAACCATACAATTCCTAGGAGAAAACATATGCAGTAAAATTTTGGACAGCAGTATTTTTTCTGACATATCTCATTAGGCAAGGGAAACAAACAACAACAAAAAAACAGATTGAACTACATTCAGTTCTTTAGTGTAGTTGTTTACTTATGTTAGAATGAAAATATTGCCATTGCATGAAACGTATTGCTACGGATGGACACAGATTTATAAGAATTCTTGGTACTTGTAGGTTTTCATTATATAGATCTAACAATATTTATATAATTTGTTTTCTGATGTATATAATAAGTATTTTTTTTAATATTTTTAGGAGCCCTATATGGAAGGTGTCAATCCTTTCATCAAAAGTAACAAACATCGTATGATCATGTTTTTAGATGAACTCGGGGTATGTATATAATTTTTCAAGTACTTTGAGACCTATAGTTAGTATTGCTAAGAGTTAACTCATTTTAGCAACAACTTTGAATAACATTTTCTACCTGGACCTAAAGAAAAAGCTTCATATTTTTGTTTACCTTCTTAAATTGTTTTAACTATAGTTTTAACCATTTATTCTTACACTAAATGGTTTACATCATGCATACACTATTGGGTTGAGTTTGTGTCATTTTGTAGTTTCCATTTTGTCTTTCACTATTCTATTAGTTGTTCTACCTCACTATTGTGACATTCTTTTGCTGGTTTAGCTACTTTTACTTTGCTGCAATTGTGTGGAATCTGAAACAACATGGATAACCCATAGTTTGACCATGTTCAATAAGTAAATGTACTGGAGAATGAGTGTTCTTGTGGCTTTCTAGGAATAAAATCCATGAATTTGGAGTTACAATTCACTCAGTAGGACCACCTATATGTCTTACGAACCTTTACAAATAAAATAGTGATTATGAAATTTAAGAACGGGATTTTAAAGAAAATATTTAAGACCTTGGATTCTTAGTATAATTTACTTATATAATTTACTGAGTATAATTTACTAAGTTATATATTTTCAGATGTTGACTAAATCTAAACCAACTAAATATATTAGCAGTTCAGTTCATGT
The DNA here is from genome assembly GCF_004126475.2 of Phyllostomus discolor. Lineage (NCBI taxonomy): Eukaryota > Metazoa > Chordata > Mammalia > Chiroptera > Phyllostomidae > Phyllostomus > Phyllostomus discolor. The sequence continues at coordinate 55,003,465 of NC_040905.2, forward strand.
ATATAGAAACCAGGAAGGGAACAAGTATGTGTGAAGTAAGACAGGTGTATGGCATTAGGGAGTGCTAGGGTAGGAGACTGAGCTGCCCATGTTCTGCTTTAATGCATTTTCAATTCAGTCAAAAACACAAGCAAGCAGTCCTTACACCACCGTGCAGTCAAACCTATCAGTACTGCTTGTGGGCCCCTAGTTTGCAACCTCAGGTATGAAAAAAAAATACTGTGTAAGAAATTATTGCCCTGGCTGGAGTAGCTCAGTGGATTGAGCGCAGGCTGCGAACCAGTGTCGCAGGTTCAATTCCCAGTCAGGACACATGCCTGGGTTGTAGGCCATGACCCTCAGCATCCGCACATTGATGTTTCTCTCTCTCTGTCTCCCTTCCCTCTCTAAAAATAAATAAATAAAATATTTTTTTTAAAGAAAAATTATTTATAGCATAGCTCCATATTTCTAATGAAATGGAGAAATAAAAGAGCAAATGTTAATGGTATCCATCATGTTTCCATACGTGAACTCTGGGGAAGTTTTGAAGATAGAAATATTTCTAGTTTCAAAAAAATATAGTTGGCCAGTGATTGAAAAATATGTTTACTTAATTTTACAGAGCTGTTTGAAAACTGTTTACCCAATATTTAAGGCTAGTTCATTTTATTCTGTGTTGTATTTCTAGGTTTTTGGATGCATGGTTGGGACTCCCTTTCCCAATCATAATTGTCCATAGTCCATCTTCCTCTTTCCTAGTAATGGTACATGTGTAATCTAGCTTTTCAAACTGATAGAATCCCAGTGTTCTAATACTCCTCTAGTTTCCTCATACTTTTCTTTATTCCTTTACTACATGTGTAAATCAAATGTAACTTTTCAAGACTCACCTGAAATACCTCCTTCAGGAAGGCTTTGCAGAGCCCTAAACTTGAGTTTCTTTTGTTTTGCTTCCTCTGCATGTCTTTGATATATAATCCTGTGTTGCTATTATCAGTTTACTTCTGTCATGTCTACCTGACTGTAAGCTCTCTGAAGGCAAATACTAGTCTTTCATTTACATAATCCTTCATTCACTAAATGAGTGAATGAATCATTTAATAAATAAAAATGTATTACATTCTAATTGTTTCTTGATACTATAGAACAGAGTGTTCTGCAGTACTTAGGAATGTATAGCAAATATTGTCACCATCCTGGGTGCCATATTAAATTTTATTCTAAGGCTCAAAATAACATCAGTATTTACTGTTAATAAGGTACTATCAACTTAAAGTGACCGTTACTTTGAGTCTTTTCTGAAGTACCATAATTTAACACTGATCATTTCCACACATTAGTGTTTCAGGAATGAACCACAGATAACATATTATGGGCCTAAAAGGTTTTCATGACAGTTTTATAATATAGCTCTTACTATATATGCTGATAAATTTAGGCAAACTATAGTAAATAATGAAATTCAGTCTGAAAGCACGGAGGGGCTTTTTTAGGTTGCATTTAATCCAGAATAGCAACCAGTACTTACATTGTTTGGCATGTTCCAGATTTAAAAAAAAAAAAACAACACATACGCAGAACTATAAAGTTTAGGAAATCCATTTATTTAGAATAGCAGTAATACTGTACAGTGTTCTGCTATGCTGTGGAAGGAAACTGAACTGGTTTTGATGTGAAACTGAGGTCACAAAATCTGTGTTAATCAGAATTAGCACTGAATGGTACATTTGAAGAAGACTTTAGAATTTTAACAGAACTTTAAGAGAATATTCAAATAATACCTTGACGGTGTTATATGTTTAAAATTCTAGCGTAACAAATTAGGATTTCTTTTAGAAAAGAATTTAAGATTTATATTTCTAAATTTAGTTTTATGATTTTCTTGAAGAATGTACCTGAACTTCCAGACACTACTGAACATTCTAGAACTGACCTGTCCCGTGATTTAGCAGCTTTGCATGAGATCTGTGTGGCCCATTCAGATGAACTGCGAACGCTCAGTAATGAGCGTGGTGTACAGCAGGTAGGTTTTTGCCAGCCTTTGTTGAAAATGATGTTCCATTAGCATTTAAGATTCTCTGAGAGGTAATAAGTAGCTAAATAAAGGTCAGCATTTTATTTTATCAGTTATATTACATTTTTAAGAATGAACCATAATATAAGAAGATCTCAGCAGACAGGGTTAACAGGCTCAGACTAAGATTATGTAAGTTTGGTACTGCAAAATGGTGTTTATACACTTCAGTGCCATGTGTGAAAATGGCAAATAAGCTTGTAAATCCATGGCCAAGTGATTCACAAACTGTCAAATACATTGAGAATTATTCAGGAAGTTTGATTCAAATATTTCCAGATCCAGAAATTCTGTAGTGTGACAATGGAAATCACCATTTCTAGTTAAATTCTTCCTGAGTAGTCACTACACTGGCCAACCTTATAGAGGAAATTAAAGGACTGAGTTTTCTTCAACCTGAGATTCTAAAACCAAGTTAAGATAATAATCTCTCACTAAAGTTCTAGTCACTTTAGAAACTTTAGTGTGCATCATGGGCCTACCTGCATGCCTATGGCATGTATGTCTCCTTGCTACACTGGAGCAAAGTTTACTATATTACTTGCCATAAACATTAAAATTCTTACTGGAGGATTTGGGCCAATTGAGACTAAGATAGGTAAAGGTGATGTTTGTTTTAATTTTAAGCCCAGTGTTTCTTTTATGATTCTTTAAAGTGCTCGCTCTGATGCAAGTTGATTGGGCTTGTAAGTCTGTATTCTGGCCTCAGTAGATAAGAGTGTTAAACAATGAATGTCTAAACAATGAATGTTACTTTAGTGTACAAAAATGCTATCTTAGCCAAAATATTATCACCAAATTTATTCAGCACTTCAGCAACTTTGACAATTTTATGTTTTCAGTGGAATGGTAATAGTGGCTTTTTTCAAAGCCAGGCTTCCATCCCTGAAATTTCCAACCAAGCTTTCATTTATTTGTTGATTATTTTCATACTGTTTTTCCTTGTCTAGCACGTACTGAAAAAGCTTCTGGCTATAACAGAACTGCTTCAACAAAAACAAAACCAATACACAAAAACCAATGATGTCAGGTAGCAGCCTTCACCCAAGTGTTCTGCATGGATTCAACATGCCCAACATGGTAAATTCACATCCGTGTGTCTCCTCTGCTCTTGCCAAAAAATAGCACACCTTTCCACATTCCAGTGATGTGTGAGCTATGCAAACAAAGCCCTAGATTTCTGCTGGTGACTAACTGAGCCAGCAGCTTTGTAAGCTATCTGTGCAGGATATTTGCACTTTTTCCACATATGGAATTAATCTTTACCAACCTCTGAGCCTTGGTGTACAGATCACCTTTCATACAACAAAATGACTATCTTGAACTTTGAGAATATATTTTCAATACATCCAATTGCCAAAGTTTTGCTGTCTCTCGGAAAAAGAACTGAAATCAACTGACAAGAAAAAACATTCTGTCAACAATTGAATATAACTGGATTTGCAGACTGTTCTTACTGTAACTTCTTCCTGATACGGAACATGACCGTTTGACTGTTCAATGACTTTTATTTGTATTTACAGTTTCCAGAGTTTGCCATTATAATAAGAACAATCTTTGCTGTATACTTTTTAAAAATATTGTGCTATTCTCTTGCTGGAACTGTTGAAAGAGAATTCTAGAATGGATCTATTGCTCATCAGCTTTATTTTTTAAACATACCACTTATTTGAACTGTCAAAGACTGTATTTAGATTTCATAATGCTTTTTGTTAAATGTTTACAACAGTAAATAATTTCAATTCAATAAATATTGTTGGTTGTTGTACTAATGATCGATGCATGTTACCCACTCAACCATTTTATAGATTACCAATTTCTTTTGTGTTAAAAAAGAAAGAAAACCTAGAATGCTTTTTGTTGAAAGTATTCTTTTATTCCAAGTTGATTTTGGTTATGCAGACCACCTCATCAGTCATGTTAACAGCTATCCATTTTTGAACTTCTGACTACTTATTGTATCTGCTGGGTATTTAGTTTGTATAGTTTTATTTGCTTCTGTATGTGTATTTTTGTGAAGTATTCACAAGGGTTAAGTTAAAATAAAACCAAGGGATACTAAATAATTGATTACTTCTTTCTAAATACAGGTAAGCATTTAATTTCATTTTCTTCCTTGTTTAGGGATAGTTCAAATTTAGTACCAGAGTCTTTTTTTTCTAATGGTCTCTTTGGAAAGATTATATTAATTCCTTCATTATGTATTTGTTAAGCAACCGTTCCTTCACTCCTGTAATTGTGCAAAGGAGAGGGCATGTAAAAAGTACGCAGCAGCATATCAAAGTAGGTCAGACAGGAACCAAGGGGAAAATATTAGGGACAACCTTTTCTACAGTAAATAAATTTCCTAAAGGCTTATATTTCAAGAGCAACATTTTACTCTATCCCTCTGATTAAAATATAGGAAAAAATACTGTTAACTAGTCAAGGCTTTAAAAGGTTCTGTACAATATAAACTTATTTCTGGGGAGGCAGCTAGCCTTGGTGTGGCTAATAGTCACAGTTGAACAATGAGAGCAAAAAAAAACAAACACACTCTGTACTCCTTTTTCTTTAGGTCAACTCAATTCCATCCCCCCCCTTGTGTGTTTTTCGTATTACTTTCCTTTCTTTTTCATCCCTCTTGTTTTTCAAGTGGATTGCCACAGTAATATCTAACTTGGGTCATCTTCCCTCATATCACAGGATAGAGGACAAAGTAATGTGGATTAGCAACATCTCCAAAATGCCTCTTTTGACAGTATGCGGAAAGGTTCAACACTTAGTCCTATGCATTTGAAGCCCTCCCAGTAATCACACCTCAGGCTCAGTCATACTGACCTGCCACTCCTTAATCTGAAGTGCTAATTCCTCTTCTGCCTTGTTTTTTAAATATGTTTGTCTCTTTATCTAGAATAGGAAACTTGTTCATCTCTTTAGGCCTTGCAATAACTAGCTGGTCAGCCATGAAATAAAACCTCTAAAACTGGGCTAGGTAGGAAAATTTGAGATAAATGTGGACCTTGCTCTGATACCAAAGTTTAGTGACCTAAAAGAGAAAGTAATCTATGAACAGCTTGCAGAATTCTGTCGGGAGCCTCGCAGCACTGGTACTTAACCTGGATGGACTGCACTGGAGGACTGCCAATTTAGGCTTTTTTCCACTTTTGTAAAATCACTTCCATCGATTTTATTCCTCCCATTCAATGAGAAGGAAATGAAAAATAAACAAAACAAACCCCAAACCTTATGCCTAAAATGAGAATACACGTAGTGTAAATACTGCCCTCAAATACAAGATGTAATTAAAACAGTACCTATACTCATGTGAGTAACGCAGCCAGGTGTATCCACAAAACTTAGATTGAGAGTTTCTCAGAATTCCTTTAGCCCAGTGTTCCATAAAATTTGACAGGTGTCCAGAATTTGGTTCCAATGTAGAAAATGGTTAAGATTACAATTAATAATAAACATGCTGTAATGGCCAACATTTGTTTGAACACTTAATATACAGAGGCACTATTCTAAGTAATCCTGTGAGGATAGGTATTATTTTCCCCATTTTTCACCTTGGGAAATGGACACAGAGGGCTTTAATAACTTGCTCAGAGCCACAAGTGATTAGGTGCCAACAGTCTGTGCCTTTGTGTTTTTATATTCACCCTGAAAAATTTCTAGTAACTGTAACACATTTACATGGGTTTACCTGGGTTACTAACAGGTTAATTATAAAAGTGAACATACAACTTGCTACTATCTACCTTACCTTTAGCAACTTAGGTTTTTGTCTAGACAGCTACTAAAGACTGTTTATTTGATTGATTTCCTCTTTAAAAAAAAAAGGGCCACTCAGAGGCCCTGGCTGGGTAGCTTAGATGGTAGAGCACTGTCCCCATATGCCAAGGTAGCAGGTTTGATCCTTGGCCAGGGCACATACAAGAATCAATCAATGAATGCATAAATAAACCATGTTTCTCTCTATCTCTAAAATCAGTATTAAAAAAAAAACCTTTTGGACATGTTTTCAGTTAACTGATTAGGAAAAACAAATATCCCCATACCTTGAGTGACTAAGCTATCAATATCACATAACAGTTGAAGTACATTCTGTATAATTAAGTAGTAACAAACAAATAGTTAATTATATCAGGATGCCATTTGAGAAGCCATACATAAAGGTTTCTGGAGAGCAAAAAGCATTCCTTAGCATGTTTAAAGCTGAATACTAAGTTTTGTTTTTCACGGTGTCTTTTTTCAAAAGGGATGTTTTCTTATTGTGTTTGTTTAAAACATCATAGGCAAAGAAACTACAGCTTTCATTTGGCTACTACAGAAAGACTAAATTTCATATTAGTTATGGGGGAGGCAGATTATCTGAATGAGGTGCTATTCTGAGTCCTTTGAAGATGTTTTACTTCGTATAAAGCTACCCTGAATAAATAAAAACGTTTACTATATTTTGATGCTTTCACATTATTTCATTTTTAAAGAAATTTAAATGCCCGAAGTGTTCCATCGTTCTGTTGATTTGTAAACATTGACAGATCAATTTCAAATGGTCAGAGAGAGTCTACCAGGTCATCATCAGTCCATTCTTCCTGAGAAGGAAAGAAGATGCAGTGAGGATATCATCATACTGAAGCATAACCAGTATAACTTATCTCCCTGACTCCCTAATTTAGGAAAACATTTTTACTTTACAATGCTGATTACAGAAGGTATACAAACCAGGAAAATGTGTAGTTGTTTAATCTTGTAACAATGGCATTGTCTCGCCCGACTACTCCAATGACAGGAATAACGGTTACAGTTGTGACCTTCAGCCTCTGATTACTCATTTATATCTGACTTGCCAGGTATATCTGTTTTTTTAAGAGTAGAAGAATCTTTGGAGAGTGAAAAATAGAACAAAACTTTGTAGCATGTATGTCTACCTCTGCTGCTTTCTATGACCATAAGACGGATTCTTCATCAAGTATTCCACTGCTTCAGAACACATACAAAAGTTGGGGAAAAATCTCTGTAGTAATAGGCCATGTACATGAAGGATACAAAAAAATGAAAGCTTTCAAACCCATATATATATATAAGGTATATAAATTTTTGCATTTTAGAACAATAAAATCTTAATAGTATGGTCACACAAGAATGCGCAATAACTTATTTACCTATGGAGAACATACCTCCTCATGTTTGGACTTCTTTGAGACATAATCATCATCTTCATAGCCTTTCCTTTTCTTCCTGTAATTAGGCAACCATCAGTAAGCAGTTTAACAACTGGCCACATAACTAAAATAAACTAGCAAGGCTATATGAAGTACTATCTCTCTACCAAAGAACAAGGCCTGGATACATGGAAAGAGATGAGAATAATTATGAAGACTATCTTTCAAAGTCAACTTTAATGTAATTCTCATTAAAGGCCTAATAAAAATTTTCATGAAAATCATCAAGTCTAACTCTGACCTAGGAAAGACTATGCAAAAATAGCAAAAGGAATCTGAAAAAGAACAGTGTGGGGACCATGTCTGATGATATCTCAGTTCTCATCAAAACATTATATGTAAAAGCTATGGTAATTAAAGTGTGGTATCAGCAAAGAGTTAAACAGATTAAAATGATTAAAGCAGATGGGTAAAAAAAATAAGAATCTGTAATATTTAAAAGTAGAAAAATTATGAAATATTAAAAAATGGATATAATAGGTTATGGATTTGAAAAAAACTAATATGAGGTTTCTACCCCAGACCATTCACAATTCTAAATGGTTTAAACAGCTGAAAAGTCAAAATAAAATATAGATTAACTTAGGTTAAGAAAAGGTACTTAGATATAAAAGCATAAAGGAAATGACTGACCTTATATATCACAAAGTGAAACAACAGGAAATAGGTGTGTAATATGTTAAAAGATGAATATTTAAAATACAGAACTAGAAATCAATAAAATAACACCAGAAAATTAGGCAAGGGTTTTAAGTTAAGCAATACAGAAAAAAGACAAATGACTGTAAAACAAACATTAATGCCTCATAGTAATAAGGGAAATGTAAGTTAACACATTGTATACCGCATAGAAATCTCTAAGACATAACACCAGGGACTGCATGTTTTTGGGCAAACTGCACATTATTTAAATCATCATAACAACGATCATAATGCACTTTAGGTGTTGTTTTTCAATAATAACATTTTTATTTACAAAAACAAACTAATTAAAGTTCCTAGCACTTTTTTAACGTATGGTACTGCATAAAACATTTTCCTCTATGAAGAGGGACCAAACAAAATTTACATAAGTATCTAGATTCACTCCTTTTTCCATGGGCGGCACAAACTCTGCAGGCTCTTGTAGGAAATTTTTTCTTTCCACTCTCTGGAATACACATAGGTTGATGCTGTTTCATATCACCTGACAACCTTTTGGGTGGATCTTTATGAGGTGCTCTCCTTACACCCCCAAGGGAACGGCTGGACAGATTTTGTCTGTGGTTCTGGAGAGTCTTCATTATTGTCAAGTTAATCCAGTCTCTTGCCACCGATACCAGAAACTGTTTATACTTCATTTTTGCTTGTGGATTGAGGACGCTGTACACTCTAAATGAATTGAAAAGTCCACAGTTTGTAAAGTACAGCATTACTTTTTTTGTCCATTTCATCGTTTTTCTTAGAATGGAACAACACAAAAGGAATTGATCCACACAGTCAACGCCTTTCATGTGGGCATTGTATTCCTTGATGCAGGTAGGTTTTACAATATTCTCCCGCTTTTCCTATTTTTTTTTTTCCTGTTGTCGAGACAGAAGTGTCATGGATCGTTGATATCATTCGGACAACCCACTTGTCTTTCCATGCTAGGAGAAGAATATTTTATTGCCTTTTCTGGAAAATATTATGTCACCTTTCTTCATTCTTGATGTTTCCATTTTCAAATTTGGCAGTAAACCTCTACTCTCCCTAATAGTCCCACAGACTCTAGTTTTGTTCTGTAGCAGCAATTAAGCAATAGGTGTAGCATTGTAATAATTATCCTGGTAAATATGGTGCCATATGCCAAGACAGGGTCCAAGGACTGAAAAAACAGTTTCTTGCAATTTCTTTCCTTCAGCAGTGTATATCTCCATATTGCAGATATAGCTGGTGTCATTCTTACACACCATCCCAGTAAGTAAACCGTATTCTGTTATTTTCACTGGGTTGTACATGCGAAATTTTAAATGTCCTCTCCATGGAATCATTCCCTCTTCCAAAGACAACTGTTGCTTTGGTTTGTACATTGTTCGAAATTTATGCAGGAAATAATCCAGCACAGGCTGGATCTTGAAAAGTCTCCCCGAATAACTGTCCATTTTGGTGTTATCATTGAAATGCCAGAATGTCCATATTTGCTCAAATCTATGGCGACTCATTGTCTGTGGAAATATAGGGGTACATATCAAAGGATCTGCTGACCAATAATAAATAGTCTTTCAAGCTACCTTTTCTTGTTTGACCCATCAGAATAATTAGGCCAAGGAATTTCTTGATCTCCTTCTGTGTAACCGGAGAGCACTTTAGTGTTCTAGATTGTGTTTTACATTTCATTGCAGTTTCATAGTGATACTTGGACAGCTCTTTGTACATCTCAAACAATTCACCAAAAAAAGAGATTGGTCACAGAGGGTATGGAGTCACACTGAGACGAAAATGTAGTGACCCCAGCATGACCTTCAAACATTTGTAAGCGAGGTGGTGTCTCAATTTCAGACCAATAATTATCAGTAGCTTCATCAGTGTTGGAATCACTTGAAAGCACTACCACCTTGCACTTCCTTACAGGTCTAATAATTTCACTGTCAGTAGAATCGTCTCCGGAATCGTCAAAACAGTCATCCGCGTCTTTGATCTCACTAGGAATATCTGATAAGTTATCGTTAAATACTTCCAGAAATGTATCAGTTTCATTGGTTTCCTTCCTTTTTCTGAGAGAGGGCATTTCTGAAAGTGCCAGGAACTTGAAGATGAAGACTATTCAAATGACCAAACTACAATGTAACTGCAATGCTTTATGGGTTCGTGCAATTATATAGTTTTTCGTAGATTGACCTGCATGGTTTCCACCAATGAGATTGCTTCATTTGATGTGGACAAGACAGTGTGTTGACATCTAAAGTCCATAGCAGATGACGCTCAAAACACAAGAAAACTTGTGAGTGGTACGCAATGTGTTAAAATACAAAGACGGTATTTTTTTCACCCGTACAGACATGAGTTAAAGATTGATACTATTAAATGTACAATGTGTATGAAAACATTAATGAAAGAAAAAAACCTTTATTTCCTACACACACACAGAGAAAAGGTTGACAAAGGTAAACACTAAATTACTTCTGAGGACAAAACTAAGATCTGGGTTTTTAGTCAAAGAACACTTGAGTATACCTGTGCTGACTGACTTGAACAATGATGACATAGTTACTAACATAATAAAAATGTAAGAATGTTAAAGACTAAGGAAAACACATCCTAAAGTAGCACTTATAAGTGGTCCATAATGAAACTGTTTAGAAACTTTTACAGAAATGTGGTAAATTATGACTTGAACCTAATAAAATTTAAGCTTATGTTGTATGTCTTTTATTCATTTTCTAGTAGTTTGTTATATTTTACAAAAGTAAAGTGAGTTTAAAAAACAAAGTCATTTACAGTTTGAGAATCACCCCTCAAGTACTCAGAAAAAACAGCACATTTTGCTATTGGTTCTGTCTTTAATGTAAAATTTCACCACTGAAAGAAAATACGCTAAGTTTCTCTAGAGTAGCTAACAGAAATAAGTCTGGAACAGTACACTTATTCCTTAGATGAGATCTCAGACTTGCAAACGATCCAAAAATTAAAAGGACAAGAAAAGGTGCAGGGATTCCCATATCTGTTTTGAACAACACTATCACAACTACTTACGTAATTACGTTAAGAGCAAGCTCAGCAGAGTGACATCTCTCCAACTTCTGTTTCAGAACAGCAACTTCCTCAGGTCTGGGTGGTTCATATTTTTTTACCAAGTTCCTCATGCCTATTGTGAAGATAAAAAAAGGATTTGTACTAGATAATCAAGAGTCTTGTTCTCATAAGGGAGTTGAATACGTTCCCATCTTGTTATGTTACAACCACTCGACTCCTTTTCAGGATTTGTCTTTGCTTTATAATACAATGAACATACTTCTAGCTCAAGTAATTACAGCTGTCTGCTGCTTAGTCCATATACATAGTATAAAGATAAGCACACTATAATCTAGTCAGTATTTTTCCAAATCCTACTGTGGTCACTTTTTGCTGTTTTAAGGCTCTTAAAAAATCCCTACAATAGGGCTCACATCATTTAGTGAATACACTTGTTTCCTGCCATCAACCACATTTGTAACATTCTTTCCTACAGGTCAAGAGTGTACTTCTTGTATACAAAGGAAACCAGTGTTACACAACACCTAATAAAGGGAGGACACTTAGTAAAAATGTGTCGACCAATGATTCTTTGCTTCAGTAAAATACAGAACCTATGCAATGAAACTACACCAAGAAAATAAAAATGTCCTTTTAAGCTAAAAGCAAACTACTATGTTAGTAACTCTAACTGCAGAAACATCCTCTACCTGAACTGTTTATTCAATGGCAATAAACCAAAGAATATAAATCTCAAGATTTGTCAGGGGAATGATGAGAGATCTAGGGCTTATTAGCCAGCCACATGCTCTAAAGGAGTATTTCACTGACATTTCATAATGCAAATAAAGCAATGTTTTCAATTCAAATAACACTTGTGACTCAACACTCTTAGGGCAGTATCTTTGTTCTGAAAAATTATGAATAAGATACCTTAATATTGTTAAAGCTCTGTATTTTAGCAAGAGCTATTCTTCATGTTAAGTGGAGTAAAATTAAGGTACTGAGAAGAAATCAGTAATAAAACTGTCAGCTATGAAATGATAACAGTAGGTTATCTTTAAGGCCCATTCTACCTAATAAATTCCATGATCCTCCTCAACTGGCCAAATCATAGTTAGCTTTGGAAGTGAGCCTTCTGAGTCGTATAACTGAAGACCTACAGTTTTATGATTCATAAATCACAAATACATCACTCAATTAAAAGGGAAAAGCCCTCAAGATCATTTCAAACCATTATCAAGAAATGATGCTTCTATGCCCTGAAGCATCTTAACTTTGGAAACATAAAAATTACACCCATTTACTACTATCATCTAAGATCAAGATCTTCAATCTCATTATTTTTTTCAGCATTTAACTGCAAGTTTAACAGGAATACTGGCACAAAAAGTTTTGGGGACAAACACAATTGACTTTATTGTAGAGTAGCCAAGTAGCCATGAGCATTCTATGTGGCAGGCAAGAATAATAGGGCTGGCTAATCTAACCGATCTCATAAAGTGGAGGTTTTACACAACCCCTCAAACAGGGTTTCTCAACATCAGCACTACTGATAGTCTGAGCTGGGCAATTGTTTGTTTTAAGGGGCTGCATTATTTTTCTGAGGCTACCATTAAAAATTACCACAAACTTAGTAAGGCACAAGACAACAGAAATGTACTTTCTCTTGGTTCTGAAGCCAAGGAGTCTGAAATCAATTTCACTAGGCCAGAATCAAAATGCTGGCCTGGCTACCCTCTCTCTGGAGGTCCTAGGGGGAAATCATTCCTCCCTTTTTTCAGCTTCTGGTGGCAGCTGGTGGCCATATCACTCCAGTTTTCAAGGCTGGCATCTTCAAATCTCTCTCTGCTGTCTTCACATTGTCTTCTCTGAGTCAAACCTCCCTCTCTGCCTTTCTGTAATAAGTATCCCAGTGATTGCATTTAGACCCTACCTGGCTAATCTGTGATAATCTCCCCCTCTCAAGATCTTTTATCACATCTCCAAAAAAACTACTTCCCCCACCTATGTAAATAAAATTTATAGGTTCCAGGGATTAGGGCAGGGCTATCTTTTGGGGAGCCATTTTTCAGCTTGCCAAGGGGGTATACTGTGAATTTAAGATACTTAGTGACATTCTTACTACCACTCACTACATGGTAGTAGTGGCCACCACCAATTCCCAAGTTGTGACAGCCAAAAATATTGAGAGAGATTGCAAAAACTGCACCCAGTTGAGAACCACAGTTTTTGTAATATTAACTGACAAAATGATCAGCAAGTGACACATGTTCACTAGTTAAAGCTGATTTAGCTACAAAACAGATAATTCCAAATTTAAATTATATTCTTTAGTTCCCTTTAGAACTTTTCCAGTGTCACATATTTGTGTACATTTTAAAAGAACCCTGTTTTGAAACTCAAACTCTTTCTAAACATGATTATATTTTTACTTTAACTTCTGAATGTGTAAAATTCTGTCTTTTCATGTACCTTTTATTTGTTCCCCACCCATACATCCTTCATGGTTTCAAGATACCATAATTCAATGGAAGTATAAACAACAATCTGTTATCTCAAGTTAAAAATCAAGATGATATTTTACAAAGTAGCTTAGTTATAAAAACATTTTATAAAGTATTCTTCTACTTACTTTTCATTGTATCTAGTAACTGTGACAAGCCAGTTCTGTTCTCTTTTAGCATCAGAGTTTCTGATAAGTAACTGGTAAAAAAGGAAGAAAGTTTTAATATATTGGAGACATATAACCTCTTGAGAAAACCTGACAAATTATTCTCCTCCATGTTCACTTCATCACCCAGGTCAATTTTAAAAAATTTATTTACAAAGTATTAAAAAACAATAATTTGAACTCTATAAAACTATAACCCATAAGCTCTTATAGTCTTACAGATTTACAACTTATAAGATGTTTAACTTTCAAAGTTCATTTAGTGCCTGTAATATATAAGCTTTTAGAGGTGTAAAATTAATAATAGCAACAGTCATTTCTTTTAATGGTAAGTGTTTAATGTATAAACTTTATGAGTCTGAACCTCATTTTACAGATGAGGAATCTGAGCATCAGGGACAGACAAGTCATGAGCATATAACTTGCCCAAAGTCACAAAGCGAAAAATAACAGAGCAGGAGCCTGCCATTGTTAAGGATTCCTCCTCCTTAATACCAAGTCTCTGCCAATTATAGTTATTCTTCTTGGACTAACAGCTATTCAAACGATTAAGAGTATCAACCCTTCCCCATGCCTTACAATTCTGTTATGTCTTATTTTGCATCAAGTCCAAATCAAAGGTGATAACACTTTTTCATAAATGGATTTAAAACCCAATTATCCATTCTCAGAACCAATGACAGTAATATGAAAGTATCATTTTTACGTTGAAATGTTTATTCTGAGATTTTATATACCTGAACTTGATCAATAATTGATAACAGCCCAAGTGCAAAGATTCTCAAGACATGTAATATTTCAAACATGAATGCAAAAAATAATGTTTCTCTTGGGCAAACTAAAGTTACAGAAATAGTTCTTTAAGAAACTGTGTTGCTATGTGTTTTTAAACTATAAAGATAAGTTATACAGCAAATTTTGAACTAATAGATCTTCATCATCTATTATGGGAATTAACTTCAGATATGGAAATCAGTAACTCCTTTAACCAATAATACATTTCTGGCTACCACTAACTCAAAATAACAATTCATTTTTCTTTTCCCTTTTTTCTCCTAAAACTCCTTTTTAAGCATAAAAGCAATGCATTTGGTTCTAAGAGTCAGATTCAGACATTCTTCAACTCTATGAAACATTTTCAAGTTAGCAACTTTTAATCTAAATCCTGAATTAGATTTTAATATTCTGATTTAAAAAATAGGCAAGCAAGAATATCTAAAAGAAGTCAAATGAGGAAACAAATGAAACTCTAAATTCAATGAAAAAGAAGAAACCCCAGAACTGACAACAGAACATCCTATGACTAATGATCTAAAGCATCATCCAGAATATCACAGCAGCACAAGGGCTCTCCCTTTTTGAAATCAGTAATGATGTAAAAGCAACATCCTACTTGCCTCCATTCGGGATGGTGGAGTAGGTAGACATTGTGCTCACCTCCAACAGCTATATCAAAACTACAACAAAATCATAGAGCCATCATAGAAAACCATCTGAACACTAGGTGAACAGAACTGCGCTAACCAAGGATAGAAAAAGGAAGCCATGTCAAGACTGGTAAAAGAGTCAGAGGCACAAATGGGCTGGTCCATCACCCATGTGTGGAGATTAAGAAATAGAAGGGAGGTTTCCATTCAAGATGGAGGAATAGGTAAACACGGTACTTGCATCCTCCCACAGCTACATAAAAATGACAACTATAGGACAACCATCATTGGGAACCATGTGAAATCTAGCTGAATATAGGTCCTATAAATAAGGATATAAAGAAGCCACTATTAAGACAAGCAGAAGGGGCAGAGATTCATAATGGGCTGATCCCATACCCACATATGGTGGTTAAAAATCACAAGGGATACTTCAGCTATGGTGCTCCCCCCTGAGGAGTGAGGAGTTCCAGCCCCACACCAGGATCCCTAGCCCAGGGTTCTAGTGCTAAAAAGGGAAGACCCCATTCTGGCTGTGAAAACTAGCAGACTACAGCTGAGTAAAATGGAGAGCTTCTAGAATTCACGTGATCCTCCTAAGGAGCCTTCTGCATGGACTTACTCAGACTCACTGTGAGCCCCAGTGCTGGTAGAGCAGCTCAAAAGGCACCAGGGACATTCAGGGAGGAACTGTCCGGCTTTGGGATGAAGGCTGGAGGAGCAGCTTTTTCCTAGACAAGTGCTGGCACAGGCCACTGTTCCTTTGCTGAGCCTTCCCCTTGGAGATGCAGATAAGCATAAGATCCGAGTCTAACATTAACCTAACATTGTCCACCCTACCCTTGAAATTTCCTGATACCCCATCCCACCCAACTTGTGGGCCCAAGACACTTCTAGTAGGTTATCCATACAAATACTGTTTTGGTTCATGCTGTGGACTTTCCTATATTCTCTCAAGGTTCACAAACCTCAAACAAGCAACATCTGGCCTCAGTGTGCCACATTTCTGCTAAGTAGCCCCAGGCTTGGCACCAGTGACAACAGGACTCGGTTCACAGCCTGGCCTCTCCTGGGCAACTCCAGCCCTGCTTGAGTAGCAGCCATCTACAGGTCACTTTGTAGCCCATGCTGGGTGGCCATGGGAAGAGCACAGATGGTGGCTTACCTTGGCCTGCACCTCTTGGGAGGCCCCAGAGGCAGTGTACACAGCTTCAGACCATGATGGAGTTCTACCTGAGCACTCCATGAGTGGCACACTCAAGGGCAGACTCAGACTCAAACAGAGCCATGCTGAATCAATTTCTGCTCTGCAGGGTCAGGACTTGCACAGCAACTCCACTACTCTAGTTGTCAATTGCCTTGAGGGTTGATCCCTCCCATTCATGAACAGCAATCAAGGTTCAACAAGAGGGTACACACAGCTCACACAGGGGGTGGAGGGGGGCACACCTGGAGTGCCCAGCTTAGGTAACTTGATAGGCTGAGCAACTGGGCCCTCAGGACACCTACTACTTAAGGCTACCATACCAACACTTCAAGGCATTGCACATCTACCTAAATTCATTGAAACACAGAGAAGCAGCCAAAATGGCAAGACAAACATGTCCCATATAAATGGATGGGAGAAATCTCCAGAAAAAGGAATTAAATGAAATGAGGACAAGCAAACTACCAGATACAGAGTTCAAAACAATGGTTATAAAGATACCCAAGGAACATAGGGAGAACTTAAAAAAAAAAAAAGTATATAGGAATAATAAAAAAGAGCCAGTCATAAATGAAGACTACAACTGAAACGAAGAATACACTAAAAGGAATCAACATCAAATCAGACAAAGCAGAAGATTGAGGCAACAACTGGGAAGACAAGGTAGCAGAAAACATACATTCAGAGCAGTAGAAAGGAAAAATAATTTTAAAAAATGAGAAAAGTTTAAAGGACTTCTGGGACAACATGAAGTGTAACACAATCTGCATCTTAGGGTACCAGAAGAGAAAAGAGAGAGCATGGGACTGAGAACCGATTTAAAGAAATGATGACTGAAAACTTCCCTTATTTGGTGAAGGAAAAAAACAACACAAAGTCCAGGAAGTGCAGAGTCCCACACAACATGAACCCAAAGAGGCCCACACCAAGACACATCGTAATTAAAAATGCAACAGGTTAAAGACAAAGAGAGAATCTTAAAAGCAGCAAAAGGAAAGCAGTTAGTGAACTACAAGGGAGCTCCCACAGACTGGCAGCCAGTTTATCAACAGAAACTTTTGTAGGCCAGAAGGGATTGACACAGATTTTTTAAACTGAAGAAAAACAAGGACCTACAACCAAGATTATTCTGCCCAGTAAAACTATATTTAGAATGGAAGTGCAGATACAGAGCTTCCCAGACAAGAAAAAGCTAAAGGAGTTCATCACAATCAAGTCATTATTACAAGAAATGTTAAAGGGTCTTTCTTTAAGAAGGAAATAAAGAAATATGAATAAAATGGTAATAAATACATATTTAGAAATACTTTAAATGCAAATAGATTAAATGCTTCAATCAAAAGACTGGATGGCTGAATGGTTATGAAAACAAGGCCCTTTACATGTGCAGTCTACAAGAGACTTACTTCAGATTGAAAGATACATATAAACTAAAAGTAAAGGGATGAAAAATATACACAAAGAGAAACCATAAAAAAGAACCAGTCAGAAATTTAGAATACAGTAACAGAAAGAAAAAATTCATTCGATGGAATCAACAGCAGATTAGATAAAGCAAAGCATCAAATCAGTGATCGGTGAGAGTAGGTAGCAAAATAATCAGAACAGCAAAAAGAAAAAAAAAAGTGAGGATAGTTTAAGGAACTGCTGGATCAACACCAACCTTATACTGCTTGTATCATTGGGGTACCAGAACAAGAAAAGAACAAGGAACTGAGAATTTGTTTGAAGAAATGATGATGGAAAACTTTCAAACCTGGTGAAGGTAAGAGACATACGAATCCAGGAAGTGCACAGAGAACCAAACAAGATGAACTCAAAGAGGCCCACATCAAGAAAGATCATAATTAAAATGCCCAAAGTAAAAAAGACAAAGAGAGAATCCTAAAAGTAACATGAAAAGAGCAGATAGTCATGTATAAGAGAGCTCTCACAAGATTGTCAGCCTATTTCTCAACATAAACTGCAGGCCAGAGGGATTGCCAAAAAAATAATTCAAAATGATGAAAAGCAAGGACTTGCAACCAATATTACTCCACTTGAAGAAAAGAGAGTTTTCCAGACAAGATAAAGTTAAAGGAGTTCATCAACACTAAACCAGTATTACAAGGAATGTTAAAGGGAATTCTTAAGAAAGAGGAAAAAAAATATGAATAAGAAAATATAGCAAAGAAAAAAAAATTCTGATGAAGATAAGCACAATAAAAGCAATGGGTCAACCAAATAAAAACCTGGCATGAAGGTTAAAAAACAAAAGTAGTAAGATCATGAGTAATTATAACAGGAAATCAAAGAATACACACTAACAGACACACATAAAAGTAGTAAAAAATAATGACAAACCCAAACATGAGCCCTGCCTGGCCAGGTAGTTTACTTGGTTCGAGTGTTGTCCTGATACAGCAAGGCTGTGGGTTCAGTTCCTGGACAGGGCACATGCAAGAATCAACCAATGAATGCTTAAATAAGTGTAACAACAAATCAATGTTTTTTTTTCTTCCTCTCAAAATCAAATAAAAAATATATATATGGAAGGAATGAATTAAAATGGGAGTGTTTATAGATTGTGTTCAAACTTAGGCAACCATTAACTTAAAATAGACTGCTTTAAACACAGCTTGGTATACATGAGGCACATGGTAACCACAAATTAAAAATCTACAAGACCTGGCTGGCGTAGCTCAGTGGACTGAGCACGGGCTGCGAACCAAAGTGTCGCAGGTTCGATTTCCAGCCAGGGTACATTCCTGGGTTGCAGGCCATGACCACCAGCAACCGCACATTGATGTCTCTCTCTCTCTCTCTCTCTCTCTCCCTCCCTTCCCTCTCTAGAAATAAATAAAATCTTTTAAAAAAAAATCTACAAGAGATATATAATAAATGAAGCAAAAAGAATCTAACACAAAACTACAGAAAATCAACACACAAGAGAGCAAGAGGACAAAAAGACTACAAAAACAATTAGAGAACAATAAAATAGCAATATACTTATCAATAATTACTTTAAATGTACATGGGAACACATGCTCCAATCAAAAGACATAGGGTGTTTGAATGGATTAGAAAACAGGACCCATACATCACTGCCTACTTCAGCTGAAAGAGACACACAGACTGAAAGTAAAGGGATGGGTATAAAGATATTTCATGCAAATAGAAACAAACAAAAAATGTGGGGTAGCAATATTTATATCAAGATAGACTTTATATATAACAAAGGCTACATATAACATGAGACAAAGGACATTTCATAATGATAAAGGCAACAATCCAAGAAGAGGAGATATAATAACCATTGAAAAATTTACACCCTCAATGTAGGAGCATCTAAACATATAAAGTAAATATTGCCCTGGCTGGTGTGGCTCAGTGGACTGAGCACTAGCGTGCAAACACAAAGGCTGCCAGTTCAATTTCCAGTCAGGGTACATGACTGGGTTGTGGGCGGGTCCTTTGTTGGGGGTGTGCAAGAAGCAACAGATGGATGTATCTCTCACATATCATTGTTTCTCTCTTCCTCTTTCTCCTTCCCTTCCCCTCTCCCAAAATAAATAAAAGCTTAAAAAAAAAATTTTAAAGCAAATATTGGACATAAAGGGATAAACAAACATTAGAGCAGTAACAGTAGGGAAATTTAACACCTCGTTAATATCAACAGATAGATGATTTAGACAGCAAATCTACTAGGAAACAGTGACCTTAAATGAAATATTAGACTAGATGCATGTAGAGCCACACCTTAGTACTCGTGGGCTTCAGAAATCACCAAACCCTATACTTGTTCCATTTTAATGAAAAAAAAAAAAAGTTTTAGCACTTGGCACTCAACATGGGACTCATCACACTTGCTAGAACTTGTCTGAGTCATGACGCTGCCCCACAGGAGAAAATGCTTCATCATTTGTGGCCTGCTTCGTATTTGTGGGTTTTGGCACTCGCCGCAAGTTCAGGAACAAGTTAATGGACGAGAACCAGGGTACCACTGTATCTGATATTTTTAGAACATTTCACTCAAAAGAAACAGAACATGTATCCTTTTCAAGTACAACTGAAACATTTCCCAGGATCAATGACATGATTAGGCCACAAAGCAAGTCTTAAAAATTTTAAGACTGGAATTTTATCAAGCATCTTCCTAATCATTGTTATGAAACTAGAAATCAATTACAAGAAGAAAATGGAAAAAACACAAACACATGGACGCTAAGTAACAAGTGACTAAACAATGAGGTCAAGGAAGAAATCAAAAGATACCTTGAAACAAAATGAAAATGTAACAACCCAAAATGTATGGAATATAGTTCTAAGAGGGAAATTCATGGTAATATAGATGTGAAGAAACAAGTAAATCTCAACAATATAACCTTGCACCTAAAGGAACCAGAAAAAGAAAAACCAAGCCTAATGAGAGTAGAAGGAAATAAAGATCAGAGCCAAAGTAAAATAGAGTCTAAAAATACATAAAAGATCAATAAAACCAAGAGCTGTTTTCTTTAAAGAAAATTGATAAACATTTAACCAGACTCATTAAGAAGAAAACCAAAGGAAATAAAATCAGAAATGAAAGAGAAGTGATGACTGACAGCACAGAAATACATAGGACTATAAGAAATTATTATAATTACATGCCAACAAGTTGGACAACCTTGAAGAAATGAATAAACTCCTGGAAACATAAAATCTTCCAAATTAGTCTTTAATTCATATAATTCTAGTTAAAATCCCAAATAGCCAAGTAATCTTGACAAAGAACTACAAAGTTGTAAGTAGCACACTACCTGATATCAAACTGTATATACAAGGCTGTAATGAAACAGCAATGTACTGGCACAAAAGCAGATGTGTAGGTCAATGGCACAGAACACAGTCCAGAAATAAGCCCACACCTATATGGTCAATTAATCTATGAGAAAAGAAGACAAAAACATACAATAGGGTAGAGAGTCTCTTCAATAAACAGTGTTGAGAAAACTGGACAGATATTACATGCAAATGAAAATAAAAGTAGACCACTTTCTTACACCATGTACAAGAACAAACTCAAAATGAGTTGGACTAAAATGTAAGACCCAAAACCATAAAACTCCTAGATGAAAACATCACCAGTAAACTCTTGTACATTGCTTTTAGTAAATCTCCTCAGGCAAGGGAAACAAAAGAAAAAGTAAACAAATGGAACTACTTCAAACTGAAAAGCTTTTGCACATAAAAGGAAACCATCAACGAAATCCTCTAAGAAAAAATTTTACTCCTGAATAATCTGCATTTACATTGTATAGATATGATACTTAAACATATTGATTTGTTATTTGAATTGTAGAAAAGAGGCTTTCTTCCCTTACAGACTGGAAGCTTCACACCTGAACTCCAGGTTATTTGTATGACTATCTTTTTCAACTAGGGCAAGGATTTACAGCTTGTTAATTATTATATTCCTAAAGTGTAGTACAGTGCATGGTACACAGAAGGCATTCAATAAAGGCTTGCTTAGAAATTAGATAGGTATCATTTTGGGATTAAATGTATATTTTTATATACAATTGGTTAGCTTTATTTGTAGAAGCATACCAGAAATTAAACAAGATACAAGCCTGCAAATCCTTACCTTGATTTGTTCGAAGTCAGAACTGTTCACGTCTCGCAAAGGTAACCCGGCACACACAGCTGAGTGCAAACAGCACCACAGTGATGCCTGGGGCAGTACCCTGTCATTAGCAGTATACAGTGATATTCCACAAGAAAGCATATTCCCATTAAGTTGAGTGGACTAAATCACGTCTGCTCATGTTTGCTGCCCCCATACAAATGGATTTTGAAGTTATGGATGAGGGATGACAAACATGTAGAACACTTCCTCAGCTATTTCAAGGAATAAAATCAAGCAGACCTCAAAGGTCTCAAAAAATATAAAGTCTGATTTGCTGCCAGACTGTGCTCAAGTTATAAATAAATATAATAGTTATAATAATTAATCTGTACTCGAGGTACTGCTATAAGAATCAAGTGAATTAAACTGAGGTAAAGTGCTTATCACAGAACCTCATTCTCAGTGTCCATTTGTGTGTTAACTATTGCTATTTACAGCTATTTTCATTTGGACATTATTCAGCCAATAAAAACTTTACTGAATTCCAGGTGCCACACATGCTCCATAGCAGGAGAATAAAACAAGCAATTTTGTGCACTCATGTTGCTTACCAGTTCATGAAATTTCTGAATTTGCCCTGTAGTCATAACTATATCAGTCTTTTGAGGATCAACTAATTTACTTCTACTTTAGTCATAAACAGACCCTCTTAGCTTGAAAATACCATCCCCAATTTTTAAAGATTTCCTTAAAAGGTGATTTCATTTCTTCCCTCAGTTGCCCCAACCTTTCCAGCCATAGGAGATACAAAGGACTATATTCACAAAAGTGAGTATAGTCCTTTATATCTGGACTCCAGGAGGAAATAAATTGAGTGACTAAGTGATCTGAGACTCAGACTCCAGGAAGAAATAAAGTGAGTGACCAAGTGATCTAAGTCAAAACACAAATCAATACCTTTCCATAGTAATTCCTGCTCTGGATGCACTAGACAAAATAGCAGTCAGGGCGATCTGAGAAGGTGTGTATAAAAGGTAAGCATCCGTCAGTGCAACTCTATTAAGAAAGTCATCAGCTGTTTTCCTCAAAATCTCTGGATTCTCCAACATAGGATAGCGGGTCTAGAGAGAAAGTTTGCAAATGTTATTATTTATGAGAGTTTAATGGAGTAACAACAGTTCACAATATCTGTATTAACCACAAAGTATGTAACACAGGGTGCTTTTGTAAAAGTAACTTCTTTTCAACACTGCAGCAACAACGATCTTTACCTGTAAGATTAGTCTGTACTCACCATTAGAATGTACTGCAAGTGCGGTCACAATATATGCTTATATATGCTTTAAGATAATATATCTCAAGTTTCAGCATAGTACGTGGCTATTCTGATTTGTTAATCCCTCTCTTTGTTCTTTTGAGTAAGGGGAAAGGAGGCTCTTAGAAATTCAACTGGGTCTGAAGCTAACCTGAGAAATATACACTCCCAGGTAAAACACACCCAGACAAGCCACACGGTGATTCAGATGTAAGACAACATTTAGGAAGCAAAACACATGTTCATTTCAATTTGAAATTCCTCTATTTAAATCTATTTTTGAGAAAAAGCAAATGGAAATTAATCTTAGTTGATTACAGAATTATCTTTACAATATGCCTAAGAAATATGGAAATTCCAATATTTTCTGACAATTCTTACTTTAAGATGAGCCCTAAATCCTTGGATTTAGTATAGCTATCCACACTCAGGTCCTGAAGTAGTAAGAAATCTTTTCCACAATATAATCTGAAACAAAATATCAGATATAATTGTGCAGTCACATGCAGGTCTTATCATCCCAAAATGCCTGACCTCAGATACAATAAATTCAGACATTCCACTCTGACCACAGTGCTCCTTTTCCCAATACATTCGCTCAATTATTCCATGGCTATTCTTTGGTTCTCCTTAGAACCTTCGGTCCCTTATCCCTCCATTTACTCTAGCTCACCTTTGTCCTTGGTCCTTATCTCCCTTCCGAACACCCTGCCCTGATATGCTGCCAACATGTTTCTGGCTAAACTTCAACAATAGGTGAATTCAACAAACCTTCTTTGCAACTACACCCAGATTTCTGAGCACTGCTAGAGGAAACAATACAACTAGTAGGTCTGGTATTATTATTACAAATTAGGTTCCCTGATCTTAGTAGGGCTCTCCAACACTATAATGTTCCTTACAAAATTTGTTCTATTTTTCAGAGACTAAGTTAAACATTTCCATCTCTCTCAATGTCTTTAATAATGCTCAGAAACTCCACCATTCTCAGAAATGATTTCTGTTCCTGACAAAGAACAACACTCCATTTCCTGCCACCACCAAATCCCCAGGTATAACACTATCTTCACCCATGCTCTCCTCTTTTCCTGCCTTAAAAGCTGTTATGCTCAAGGCAATTGTCTACCTTACTCCAAAGAGAAACTTGAGCTCCATATTTTCCACTTTTCCCTTTAAGCTTTCCCTTACTACCAGCTCCCCACATCAGTTTCTTGCGCAAAAGTCCCTTTTCTTTATTTCTAGCACTTCCATCTTCTCAGTAATCCCATCTTTCCCCACCTCAAAGACAAGCTGTTTAATCCAAGTTACATATGTTTCCTCACTTTCTATTTATTCCCCAAATGGCTCTAATTTGCCTTCTTCCTTCACACTCCACAGAGACTAATTTCACCAAGATCACAAATGACCTTTCAGGCACTAAATCTAGCAAGTGTTATCCATCTACTTTTACTCCACCTAAATTCTGAGAGGAGGTGGGGAGTTGCCCGTGCTCCTCTAAATTTTCTACTCCACTTCTTTAGAAAGTCCTACCTCTCTGGATATTCTTCACCCTTCTTACTAGATTCTTATATTTCTCCCCCTACCCTTTCAACAGTCCTCATGGCCAACCCATTCTAAATGTTCCTGGGGTGATGATGCCCACACATAGCCATCTTCTCTGACCTCCAGATACAAATGACTCCCTACCTGGGTGTGTTGCAGGCAATGAAAATTTACCATGTTCCAAACCAAATTCATCAACCCTCTACCCCTCCACCATCCACAAATTTCTCTTGGGCCAGTACTTCCCATATCAGAAAGTATACCACCACCTGCTCAAGCCAGAAACCCAAAGGCTCCTCACTGGTCCTCACTCTCTATATGCAATGAAACCTCAAGCTCTATTGATGCTGCCTACTAGCTCTTAAGTCCAAGAAACTCCTTCTGGACCCCCTGTTGCTACATGTTGCTACCCCCTGTTGCTGTTAGTGAAACTAACAGCATAGTGATGGTATCCTTGTATCCATTCTTCACATCACCGTGACACATACAGATGTGCAATAAATACTTGATGGAGACTGATGTGTGAGCTTGAAAACACAACTTTTTAAAAGGTGTAAACCTAATTTGCCACTCTCCAGATTTAAACCTTTTCCTGGCTTACCACTGCTCTGTTCAAAATCCGTAACATCACTTCTACTAGGTGCTGCCTTCCACTCAGGCTGCATTCTGTGGCAGTCTTCCTCTACATTTCTAGGCTATTTAGGTTCTTTAGTGCACCATCGTTCTTGAATCTGGACCTTTGGCCAGAGAAGTCCTACTGGGATGCTCTTTCACCACCAAATTCCCACTCTTGGTGTGAATTTCACTTTAAATGGCACCTTCTCAGAACTGTCTTCCCTTCCCTTCAATCTGCTATCTTCTTTTAAAGTATCCTGTATTTCCCTCTCTGTAACACTGAGCATCTGAATAAATGATCCTCCTTCCCATTACACTGTAGGTGTAGAAAAGCTGGGGCTGTTCCTGTTTTGTTCCTGGCATTATCATTGAGCACAATGTTTGGCATCCAGTAGGTACCCAAATTTCACCTTTCAACTGAGATGACTGAACCAGTTTCTGATTCCTGTCTGGCTTTACTCAGATAATGCAAGTCCTTTTTCAGGGTCAAAACAAAATAACTTAAAAGTTGCTTTTGCCGATACTTATTTACTTACATTTTTTATGCCTACATACTGATTCCAGTTCACAATGTGCTAAACCTAGAAGTCACTTAGTAATCTTGTTTAAAATTAAGAATTTTTTTATGGTTCTTTAAGTCAGATCTATGAAGTCACTTCAGAGTTGTAAGAGACATCTTAAGTTTTTAAAAGCATTATTCTAAACTCACAGTGGTCCTCATTATGACCCCCAGATCCGTATTCGCCATCTACTAAATCAGAAGCTCTGGAATTGCAGCCCAACACTGAGTTACCCAGCTCTCCAGGTGCTTCTGCTGCACAATGAAACAGGATCATTGCTCCAGAGGACCTGGCAGCACTCAAGTTTTAGCTGAGACCATGTTGTAACAGTTAACTAAAAGTTATAATTTTTAATTCCTTTGGTTACAGTATGACAGCAAAGGAGTACACTCTACTAGTTTACTTTATAGCAACAAAATTACCTTTAGGTCAATGAGAAAGCCCTCAAATGGTCTATAAGGATTGTGAACAATAAGGTGGAAATTAAGTTGCTGTATAAGTAGCAGTTCATACTCCAAAATCTGTTCAAGTGCCTTCTCCTGTCCAAGAGGACTCTCCCGCAGATTTCCAACAAACTGTGGACTAGATACATTGAATTCATCTACTTTGCAGGCCAAAAATGCACAAGTGAGCCTAGGAGAAAATATAAGGAATATAATGAGGAATCTTAAATTCACAATAGAATGTAAGTCTAAATTACCCTTTACTAGGAAGTAATTTTCTCTCATACACACAGAACTAGGGATATATATAGACTTTGAAAAATATCTAAATATTTCATTTCTAAAAGTACATTCTAAAATTACCTAATATTCACAAGTGACTATAGCAGACATCACAGGATGTTTTAAAAAGAGAGAGGAGAGACAGTTTCCTGTTCAAACTTTTAAGCCAAAAAAACACTAAAATTAGGTTGAACCGTGTAATACTACAGCAGCATTCAACATTAATGATTTAATGGCAGTTTCACAGTGTTCAACCTAAAATCTGGAAGAACAAAATAACTGAGAAACAGGAGTACTTTGAATCATGAAATATAGATGGAAGAGAAAAAAAATGCAACAGCACACACATATGTACCACATGAGCATGGGATGAAACATAGGTTATAGAAGTACCTCTGTAAAAGACCTGTCAGTGGAAGTCTCTAAGGACATCTGAATAGGGGATTACTAATGCACAAACAAACCTAAGAAACTCATCGCTACTACATAAATTTCAGAATGAGATGCTAGTAATAAAATTACTACAAAAATCAAGATTGGAAGTAACAAGGACCTGACCAAAATTGATAGAAATGGGGATGAAAAGTGGAAAAAGCAAACAGGGACAATGTGATCGACAGTAAGCTCTTTCATGAGCCTCCTACTATTTTCAATTTTATCTTCAATGATAAGCAGAGTGCTCATCGGAGGGCAGAAACACAAAGACCTTTGTTCAAATGAAATTAATATGGACCTACAGAATTTGTAACCTGGCTGGATGCAGGGGAGGAGGTACCACTAATGATTCTCACTCAGCAACGGGAGAAGAAAGGGGCATTAGGGAAGCCAGCTTAAAAAAAAATAAAATACTACTTGAATTTGTACAAGTTCAAGTTCAGATGCTATTAGTATTACAGGGAAGTATTACAGGTATGTAATTAAGGAGCATATTCAGGGACCTTAAGTACAGAATAGAATGCGAGTCTAAATTACCTTTTACTAGGAAGTCATTTTCTCTCTCTCTCTCACACACACACACACACACACACACACACGTAGTATGAAGGTCCTCTTAAATAAAAATCAATAAATAGATTTATACTCACATTATTATCCGTGGGTGGTATTCCATTACTGAGTTATTAAGATAAAAACGCTTGAAATACATGCAGGCTGTACCCTAAGGTTAAAAAAATATACATATTATCAGAATCTATTCACACATACATGTTAAATTTAATTTAAAAACTAAAACTTATTTATCAAAAATTTCTTTAAAAAATTTATTTCCAAAGATATATGCACCCCTATGTTCACTGCAGCATTATTCATTGTGGCGAAGAAATGAAAACACCAAAGTATCCTTCAGTAAAGGATTGGATAAAGAAGATGAGGTACATATCTACAATGCAATACTACTCAGCCATAAGAAAACATGAAATTCCACCATTTGCAATGACATGATAGACCTTCAAAACACGATGCTAAGCAAAACGAGGCAGTCAGAAAAAGCTAAGAACCATACGATTTCACTCATATGTGGGATATAAAACTGAAACTCAGACAACAGTACAGTGGTTATGGGGGTCAAATATATGGTGATGGAATATGATCTGACTTTGGATGGTGGGCACACAATGCAATTTACGGATCATGTATCATAGAAATGCACACCTGAAACCTATATGATCTTATTAACCAATGTTATCTCAATAAATAAAAAACGTTTCTTTGAAAATGTTATTCATACAAAATACCAAAACTTAATTCTTCTTCATCAAAATAAACTGTGATGAAATACTCTAGAAACATCACAGCCAAAGACCCTTTGCTGCCTTTCCCTACCCACTGCAAAAGAAAAAAAAAAACACATGTTCATATGATTACAAATGATGAATGAATGCATTATTTCAAACGTGTGTGATACAGCTGAAAAAGCACTACTCTATGTTCTGGTCCCAGTTCTACTCATCAACTGAGAACCTGGAGAAAAAATAATTTTTTCTTTCATTATAAAACAAGGATATCGTGGCCTATCTAGCAGACCTCACAATTCTTCTGACTATGAAATGAGTCTTGAAACACTTTATAAGATATGATATAGGAATTCATAATTTAAGACAGTTATTGAAAAACAGTATGTGACAAAAACTTAAAATACATAAATTATATATTTATATATCTAAGCCACATCCCTGAATGAAGTGGATACAGGATTGAATTACAAATTTAGAAGAGGTCATACTTCAGAAGTCAGCTGAAGGGCATTTTCCTTCATCACTACCATAACTTACCACCACAGACCTCGGCATTGATGGTTTAAACACTGAACAAAATTCCAATAATCTTTTCTCGTAGTATTTGCAGAGAGTCATTTCTTCATGAGGCTCAAGAAAGACTGGATCATTTGGAAGAACCTTTAGATCAAAAGTTACAACAAAAGTTCAGTAACTTAAATCATCTTAAAATCTTTTTCTCTGTCCAGACTACTTTTCTATCTTCAGCCAAGGGGAAATATACCACACATCACTTTCTCTTTATTGCTAAAATAGGGCC
Organism: Phyllostomus discolor; assembly: GCF_004126475.2. Lineage (NCBI taxonomy): Eukaryota > Metazoa > Chordata > Mammalia > Chiroptera > Phyllostomidae > Phyllostomus > Phyllostomus discolor. Next base: position 55,032,608 of record NC_040905.2, read on the forward strand.
AAATATTGCATAAAACAGCTTTAGGAAAATACTCAATAAACTAAAACTAGACCATCATTTCACAGTTTTGCAGAATGTCAGCTGGACATTTGCTTCATTAAGGTATAAGCAATCCTGATGGAGTGTACAAATATACTCACAGGTATAATGTCATTATTTAGAAATCAAAACGGAGATACACACTGTTAATAGTTGGAAAGTATGCAAGACCACTATATCAGTCAATCATTAAGTCACACAGGTTGAGATAAAAAAAAATCAAGTGTCTCAAGGATAATTCTCACTTTGGTATTACCTCTCATCTATCTTAGTAAACTCTCTATAGAATAGACTACATACAATTTTACAACAAATATCCTTTAGGTCCTGTTACTAGTTTAATTACAACTACCGAAATAAAAGATATATTGAAATCCTAACCCCCCAGGTACAGGCATACCCCTGAGACACTGTGGGTTCGGTTCCAAACCACCACAATAAAGCAAATAGTAATCTTTTTGCAGGTGGAGGGTCTTGCCTTCAATTTGTAAAAAATGCAACATCTGTGAAGCACAATAAAGTGAAGCTCAATAAAACAAGGTATGCCTGTGCCTCAGAATGTGACCTTATTTGGAAATATGGCCTCTACAGATGTAATTAAGTAAGGTAAGGTCATACTGTAGTATAGTGGCTCCTAATCCAGTATGACTGATATTCTTATAAGAACATGGGGAGATACAGAAACACAGGAACAACACTGTGGAAAGATGAAGGTAGAGACTGGGGTTATGGTACCATGAGCAAAGGAACACCTGGGGTTACCAGAAGCTGGAAGAGAAAGGAAGAATCTTCTCCTAGAAGTGGCAGAGAACACCAACGGGCTAACACCTTGATCTCAGACTTCTAGCCTCCAGAACCGTGAAAACAGTAGATTTCTGTTGTTTTAAGCCACCTAGTTTGTGTGTCTTTTTTTTAATGGCAGCCCTAGAAAACTAATACAAGTGTTAATTTATCGAGACAGCAGGTAATTGTGTTTTAGGGCGGGAATGCCAGAACTAGATGGGGTTCAAACCTTGGCTCTGCCACTTATTAGTAATACAGCCATGAGAGGTGATTCAATCTCTCCGTACTGCAGTTTCCCCAGCTATAAAGGCAAGAAAATACCTATCCACCGCAGGAGGTAGCTGTGAGGATTAAAAGGGCTAACGCTTCCAAATGCTTAGAAAAGTGCCTCGCAAACAGCATAATACGTACTACTTTGAGCAGCCCCAAAATAAAGTGATGTAATAGACGTGACAAAGGTAAGAGCAGAGTATCTCAGTTACAATAGGTCTGAGACGCGGAATACCTGCTGCAGGGAAGCCTGTGCTAGGATGGGTGTTGGAGCTTGTGGGGGAAGATTGAACAGAAGAAGTGTCTAGGAGCTAATAACAGGGAGGGCTTGGATGGCAAACCACAATCCAAACCTTCTTAAGTCAACTGGTATGTGCTAGCTCTCTCTTCTCCCTGCCTCCAACCTGCCCCATCCGACCCATCCACCACCAGGACGCCGGAGGGCTTTCGAGTACAGAATACAAGGTTAATTCGCCATTTAAAATCTTACAAAGGTTCCCCGCCCCTTCATCACAAAGTTCAAATTCCTTTTATTTCCTCCTACAACTTCCCTGCCTTGTTCAGCCTTTCCTGCTCGAGTGCTCAGCTTCCGACACCCAGGACCCACAGCATTCCAGGAACCCGCCCCGCACCCGCGCCGAGGTCGGCCGGCTGCACCTTCGCCCAACTTCCCTACACCAGTCCCTGGAGAAGCCTCCCCCGACCCGCCCTCTCGACCCAGGTCGCGCACCACGTGGACATCCCACACGTCTCCTGGCCACGCGACTGGTTATTTGCCTGCCACTCAGGCTCGGGGCGTGGCTTTCCCCGTCTCCCTCCCAGCAACCTGTTTAAATAGACACCCGCGCGCCGGGTGGGAGGGGAGGCGGGCGTGTGCGGGGAGCCCGCGGCGGTCCGAGACTTCACGGACCCGGGGAGCGGGGCGGTCGACGCGCGCTCACCTTCCCGTTCGCCACCGCTTTGCATTTGAACTTGCGGTTGGCGTCGGCGCGCAGCCGCGCCAGCTGCTCCTCGCCGGCGAAGGTCCAGTGCCGCTTCTGGCTGCTGTTGTGGTACATGCTGCCGGCCGGCTCCGGGAGGCGAGTCCGCGGACACGGCCGCGCGGCGCGAAGGGCCCGGGCCAAGGCAGACCCTGGCGTCCAGCCGGCGGCGCGGGTGCGCTGACGTCACGGTCACGTGCGACCCCGCCCGCTATCGCGCTTCCGGAGCGAGTGGAACTGAACCTCGCGCGCGTTCGGCGCCGCCCGCCGCGTGGGTGGACGGAGCACAAGGCTGAGCCCCTCCTTTCGGCGTCCGCGGCGCCGGCCCCGCCCCTCTCCTGCGGGACTTTGGGCGGAGCGGCGGGGCGGGTGGGTGTCCGTAGGAACCTGAATCGAAGGCGAGGAGGGGCCAATTTAAATAGTGGAAACGCGGGGTACTCAGAAGTAGGGAAGGGACTTGAGGGGGCGTCAGGTTTTAGACAGGCCACGGTGAGAAGGTGACAGTGAGCAGAGACTTGAAGGAGGTGAGGGGTTAGGCCTTGGAGTCAGGCGGAGTGAGGGGGCTGGTGGGAGGGTCCAGGTCCGGAGGAAGAGCGTCTGGAGCGCGGCGCCGCGTCCCTGCCTCCGGTTCAGAGCGGGATTGGAGAGCTCGGAGCGGTGCGTGAGCGCTGTTTTCGCTGCTCCGCCGCTGCTGAGACCCATTCTTTCCCCGGGCCTTTTTCCGCTCTCTCCTGTTGGATTGGATTGGGTTCTCCCAATGCTCTCCCTTTATTTCCGTCTCTTGAATATGTATGAAATCTCTTTAGGTATGGTGGTTTTAACGTTTTGTTGAGATTTCCATCTTCATTATTGCCTCAAGGAAATCTTACAATAAGAAATACTTAAGACATTTACAATGTTTTTGTTTGTTACCAGTACTTGCAAAATTGCATGTGATACAAACTTTACATTGATTACCGAACCCTTTACTTGTTTTCATATATCTCCTTTAGGCACACCGTATTCGGTGCGTCATACATCACGTGAGAAAGATGAATTTACCCACAGCAAGTAGTTAAAAAAAAAAAAAGATAAAGATGGTGAGACATGAAGAATCTAGATATGAAAAGGCCGTACAGTTAAAAAGGGGTGGCAGTATGTTTCTAAGTCAGCTTTCTATGAAAATGTTTTTAGAGGCTTAAGAAAGGGAGTGAGTTTTATTTTTTGTTTCATTTTGGTGAGTGCAGTTATGGGTCGAGTTTGCCAGGATTATTTGAATTCCTTGACGTATACAATGTGTGGTTTATAACTTTGGAGATACACTCCTTGAACACGTGTCCATAACTTGGACTACTAGTGTACTGGCTAAGTGAGAAAACTAGAATGAAGAAGAACATACGATGATGTTTACCTAAAAAATAAAAAGCCAAAGTGAGAGGCGACAAACATTTGAGATCAAAGAATAAGTATTAGGGAAGCACGGATTCTGGCAGAAACCCCAAAAGTGTTCTAATTTATGGGGGGAAGGTGAGGGGTTTGTGTAACGGAAAGGAAATAATTACTTGAATAGAAGAAAAGAATTTCTATTGGTGCTCATAAGCTAGGTTAATTTTTAGCTATACATGGTGGCACTAATTCTAAAGACTGCCCTCAGTTTTCAGTCCTTGTAGTGAGGATGTCTGCTTTCCTGCTAGCTGTACACACTGTGTTTGAAACACATGTTGGTTTGGTTCAGCCCCGAAGTTATTTTGCCCAGATCCAACATTTCAAAGGTTTGAGGGAAAAGACATGCAAATCAGTTCGTCTGGTATGGCTGCCCTAGCTCTATTTTAAATGGCTCCATTTAAGTCAACTTGTTACAGTGTTAAGGAGGAACACAGTAAGTTATGAGTCCAATGGATTGTGAATGTCCTATGAGATCCTATAATAGGAAGAAGTAAAAGGAAAACCCAAAAGGTACGAAAGATAGGCAGGAAAAGAAGTGATTTAGGTGAATGAATCCATGCACAAAATTTTAGACCCATGATTAATGTATACCATGTCAATTCTTTTTATTTTGCTTTGCTGAAAGATGTTTGACAACTCCTTTAATTTTATGTAAAGGTAAATAAAAATGGGCATTTGGGACAGGTGGCAGAGTTTGATTTCCATGGGGATATGAGTGAAATTGCTGAATGTCATAGTTCATTTAGGAAGACAAATGTAAAACCTGGTGATGCTGGTGTAACTATTTTTAAAAAATCTTCAATCTTAGTCTATTAAAATGAACATTCAGCATACTTTTGCAATGTAGAAGAAATTGTACCTAAGTTAACTAACTACAGAATAAAGTTGTTGCTGATGCCCTAACATAAACACTCATATATGATTTCTTTTACTGAAGGTGAGCCAGGCTGGATGCTGAACTAGTCAGTCTGCCTGAGTGGCATTTCCCTGTTGAGCACAAATGTATTTCTTGTGCTATCCCTACTGCAGAAGGCAGACTGTGGACTTATAACCTGGTGTCTTTACCTATTTTCATTTATAGTTTAAACTAAAAAGTAGCAAGTATTTTTCTCTACTCATATTTTATTTATAGAAAAAGTTCAAACATTAAGAATAGAGAGAAGTGTATTTCAACAATTATCAATGCCTGGCCAATTCCCTTTCACTCCTCGCTCCTCCCCATTACTTTTATTGTATTTTTATTGTTAAATTGTTTTTATTTTTTGTTATTGTTCTTTATTTTTATTGTTTATGCTCTTACAGTTGTCTGCATTTCCCCCCCCCACCCCCGTACCTTTTGCCCACCTCCACCCAGTCCCTGCCCCCACCTTCTCTCTGTGCATTACCACACGTTGTCTATGGGTTATGCAAATACGTTCTTTGGCTAATCCCTTCATCTTCTTCTCATTACTTTTGAATAACAATGTCTCTGCTACTAGATAGAGATGTTTCAAACAAACAACAAAAACCAAAACAAAATTTATACTTTCCAGAGTAATAGAAAAATTCCTTTAAAAACAAAGATATAAATTCATTAGGCACCACCCAAGTGTTATTAAGAAAGATCACAGTGACTTCTTTAAGTAAACACAATCTCATTTATTGCTTTGCAGTTGTTACATTGTGTTATAGTATGTATTTTCAGACAAACTGAATATTTGGACTGCAGGCATTACCTCAAAATCCAGGGTTGCCAGTCAGATCAAGTGATAACAAAGCGTCATCTGCTGGTCACTGCAGACAGGCTCTGTACTTCCCCATGTGCCATGCCAGAGTTTCCCATTAAAGTAATCAGAATTTCTCTCTCTTGCTATAGGACAGACTTCCTTCTTCTTCAGACTCTGCCCTAGCGATCTTAATGATTTCGGATAATAAAGATTAGATTGCTTGATTTTAGGAATAAAGGAAGAAATGGGGGATAAGAAAGGTAAGGGAGGGATCCAATAAATATGCGTGCAACCTGGAATAATTTTGCAGTTTAGTAAGTGGTCTGATTAATTTATAGTACTTTTTTCCCCAAACACTTCAGTATATTCATATTCATTTAGTTTCTGATTTCAGTGTCACAAGGAAAAAAATCGTAGTGGTGGGCAGACTAAAACCACAACTATGCTCACAAAACAGAGTGTCTTTCTCACTTGAAAACCTAACATGAAACTGTACCCATTCAGCTACTAACATGGGTTTCTGACATTCTAACTATAGCTTTGGAATGATATTCAAAAACAAGCTATTTGCAACTCTATTTGATATATACAATTAACATTGGCTCTAAAATCCTTTTCTAGTTTTTTCCCCAGTTGTGAGTGGGACTAAGAAAAGTAATTGCTTGCAGCAGGTACCTAGATTCTCCAAAACAGAGTACTACTAAAGAAAAGGCAAAAAAATCAAAATAACAAACAATACTTAAAAATACCCTTGATCTAAATGTAACCACACCCAAATTGAAATGCTTTTTCTTTTGTTTTAGAACTATTTAAAATCAAGGTGTAAAGAGGCTTGACAACATACTGAGGAATGAATTCTGTACATTCATGCTCATTTCAGCATATTTCACTAAATCACCATTAAACCCAAGGCTTGGTACTAATTCTCAGGTGTTGGTGATGATGGTAATGGGGACATAAACATGAGTATTTTACAGTTCCTACTTCAGGGTCCTTAGAGTATAGTTGAAGAATTATGCACAAATACAGCCCTCTGTCAATGACAGTAACCTTGGATAAAGCCCCTGAAGGCTGGTACTACTGAATACTGAAGCCCCTGAATACCTGGTACTGATGTAGACAAGACCCCTGTTTGAATCCAATGGCAGACCCCAAGCCTAGTTCTTTGGCCCCAACCAGCCACAACACTGTTCAAAGGGTTAGTGTGTCTGCTAGCCAGGGGTAAGTGGTCCACCTGAAGGTAGTTTTTGTGGATTTAAAAAAAAAATCACTGTTAATCCAAAAAACAGTTCTCCTTAGCCTTTGATCGGTTACAACCTTGATTGAAAGTGATCTGTTACCACCTTATCCCTTTATACCAATTAGTTAAGCATGAATACATTTATTATACAAAGTACCAACACAGTTTTGTAACTATTTAATAGGGTGGAAATATTTCATTTGTGACTCAGTAGATCTAGTGTTCAGAGCTCAGGATACAAAATCAGAATCCCAGCTTGACTACTTGCTACTGAATATTCTTGGGAAAGTCACTTCACTGTTTTACCCTGAGTGCTATGCTGTGAAGAAAATAGTTGTAGCTACTTCATAAAGTGGTTGTGAGGATTACCATAATTTTCAGACTATAAAACACACGTTTCCCTTCCCCAAATTTGAGAGGAATAATAGTTGTTAATGCTGCTGTTGAGTTCTGTTTACATTGGTGAAATATTACATTATTTATGTTATTAAATATTTTACCACATTTTTTGCTTCAAACTTTTTTTCATATTTTCCTCCTCTAAAACCTAGGTGCATCTTATGGTCTGAAAAATAAGGTAAATTAGTCAACGCATGTGAAGATACAGCAAAGTGGTTGACTTCTACAAATTGTTTAATAAATATTAGATATTACTTAATGGGTATTTAGAATAGACTAATTGAAGGATATAGCACTTATGTGAATTTGAATTTTTACTGATATTGAGGAAAGGGGCATTTTAGGTAGGTGGGATCTGCTTAGGCAAAATAAAGGGGCACAAAGTACAAGGTATAACTCTAGAGGCCAGAAAAGATCATAGCTTGATTGGTTGGAGAATAAGATGAATTCACTGAGTTGAACTAGCAAGAAGATGAGCAGTGGGTCTTGAATGTTAAGCTGAGTAATTTTTATGTAGTGCAGTAAAAATTTTTCAGTGGGAGAGTAAAATTATCAGAGTTGCATTACTTTAATCTGGAAATTATTTGTGATTGTTTTGGTAATGATAACTTTATACAGTTCACATTAAAATAGAACAAGGAGGTCAGTAGTCATGGTGAGTTCCAGATGTCTTTTCTTTGGAGTAACTACATCAAATTCAGTGTTATAAAGGTGAATTCCCAACCATGCTCCCAAGATAGGCAATATATGATATAACATATGCTCTATTAGAGGTAATGCATTCACATAATACCTTTTTGTTTGTAATTTTGGACCATGGCCTGGGAATCTGTGTTTATAAAAATCCTAGGTGTGATGATTAGCATTAGGTTAAGTATTTGCAAATGTAAAATTTATAGGATTTGGCAAAATCCCATAGGTTGGATGAGGTAGTGGGATGAAAGAAAATAGCAACTCTAAAGCAGTGGCTTACATATATGAATAAGTATTAACAGTCATCAGTGAGCTTGTTAAAATGCAAGTCAGAGGTTCCCATGCAATAGGTCTGGAGTGGAGCCCCAGGAATCTGCATTCTTAAGCAAGAGTTCTCTCGAGTTCAGTGGTTTTCAAACATTAGTGTTCAACATCCACTTGGAAAGCCTGTAAAAACAAAGAATACTGGGCCCTTAGCCCATGAATATGGATTTCTAACTAGTTCCCAGGTGATGCTGGGAACTTGGACCCACTTTGAGAACTGTTGTTTCAGTTGTGTCAATGCACTTGGTTTTTAAAGCCCAGGTAATGGGGAAAATGACAGTGCCTTTATCACAGTTGGGCTTCACCTTTTATGTTAGGTTGATTAACAGAAACCACACTTTTATTTCTGGTTACCTTTAATCACTTCTGAGCCTTTTGGTTAAGATCAATTGTAGTACTTCAGGTTACCTTTGTGAGATAAAATACTGAAAGATGTGATGATGAACTCCTTTAGCTTTACCTTGTCTGGGAAGCACTTTATCTGCCCTTTCATTCTAAATGATAGCTTTGCTGGATAGAGTAATATTGGTTGCAGGTCCTTGCTTTTCATCACTTTGAATACTTCTTGCAAGCCCTTATTATATGAAATGTTTAAGAGTCTTATCTAAGAAAAAAAAGGTCAAAACTATGAACATTAAAATGACAACAAACACAACTATCAACAACTGAATCTAAAAAACAAACTAAGGAAACAACTAGAATAGGAACAGAATCATAGATATGGACATCATTTAGAGGTTTATCAGCTGGGAGGGGGAAGGTGAAGAATGGAGAAAAATTATAGGTATAAACATAATTGGATAGGTACAAAATAGACAGGGGGATATTAAGAACAGTATAGGAAATAGAGAAGCCAAAGAACTTATATGCACGACCCATGGACATGAACTAAGGAAGGGGGATCACTGGAGAGGAGTATCAGGTGGAGGGGGGCAAAGCAGGAAAAACTGAGACAACTGTAATAGCATAATCAATAAAATATACTTAAAAAAGAAAAAGTAATGAAAGGTTTAATCATTTGTTGGCCTTATGTTTATAAACACAATGAGCATTGTGAAATTTAATCTCTATTTGAAAAAAATTATTAATAACCACATTCTCACTGGCTGAAAAGGGGGAAGAAAAATTTATTCTTCCACAATTGGATTAAAATACCTTTTGAATATAGAGTAATAAAAATTTCCATCCTCTTTGATTATTATTCCTCTATTATAAAATCTAAAATTTAGATTATAAAAATAATAGAAGGGTAACTTGTTTTCAGTATCTTTAGTCCCTCCTCAGTTTTCTTTTTCTTTTTTAAATTTTATTTTTTATTTTAGAGAGAGGAAAAGGGAGAAAGAGAGGGAGAAAAATATCAATGTGAGAGAGAAACACCAATTGGACCAAACCCTCAGTTTAGGCATATGCCATGAAACCAGTGACCTTTCAGTTTGCAGGATATGCCCAACCAACTGAGCCACACTTGACTGGGTCACTGCTCAGTTTTCTAAGACAGGAGTTAGCCAGCAAACTGTGGCTAACAGACCATATCTAGCCTGTGTCTGTTTTTGTACGGGCAGCAAGCTAAGAATGGTTTTTAAGTTTTTCAAATGGTTGAAAAAAAAAGAAAAGTGTTTAATGACACCCGAAAATTATATGAAATTCTACTCTCACTGTTGAATTTCATATATATATATATAATCAGGAGATTATATATATTAGGAGATTGTGTGTGTGTGTGTAATTTATTATAAGGAATTGACTCATGCAGGTATGGAGGCTGACAAGTCCCGTGATTGGCTGTCTGCAAACTGGAGGTACAAGAAAGCTGATAGTGTAAGTTCTAGTCTGAGTACAGAAGGGCAATGTCCCAACTGGAAAACAGGCAGAGAGTGTGAATTCACCTTTACTCCCTCCTTTTTTCCCATTTAGGTCTCCAACAGGTTGGGGAGGGCAATCTCCTTCACTTAGTCTACCAATTCAATTGTTATCCAGAAACATCCTTACAGACACACCCAGAACCATGTCCAACCAAATACCTGGGCACCCCTGTTTTAGTCGAGCTCACATGTATAATTAACCATCATAATAATAAAGTTTGATTGGAATCTAGCTATGCTTATTTATTTATACATTGTCATTGATGGCTGCTTTCATGCTAAGCAGCAGAGGTGACTAGTTGAGATGGAGAACAAAAATATTTATAATCTGACCCTTTAAGAAAAAAAGTTTGCTAACTAATGTTCCAGGCAATTACTTAAAAAATTTTAATATAAGTATATATCACCTAGGATTCTTGTTAAAATGCAGAATTTGATGCAGAAACCAAGGTTCTCCTTTCTGACGTGGTCCCAGGTTAGGCCAGTGCTGCTGGCCTGCAAGCTGCATTCTGTTTCTCAGTTTTTGTGCTCGTTACTGTCCCTGACCACAGTCCCGGAAACTTCGATCTGTACAAATTTCCCTTAGGTCCATTTAGCTTAAATCCTGTTGCTTCTGTTACTTTCTCTAACTGTTCCAGTTACTAGGATCTCTTCTTCCTCCCTGTACTATGTGTGCTTCACTCTTTTGGCCTTTAAACGTAATCTGTGTTGTCTTGTTTGACTGTTTAATGTGTGACTATCTTAACTTGCTGCTCCAAAGATATAAACTCCCTCAGAATAGAGATCCTGGTTTTTAGACATCTATTACCCATAATGCTCACATAATACCTTACACCTGGAAAATATTCTAAAAATATTTATTAAATTAATTACTGTTCCACATCTAGACAAGACAATTTTTGTTAAAAACATCATTGCAGTGAGGCAGTATTTTTATCCACTCACATATTTAGACTTAATTTGTTTTTCTTTTATTTGATATATTTCAGTGGTGAAGATTATGTTTCTTCCAGAAGAAAGACAGTCTTGAGGTAAAACATAAATCTTTGGATTGATATATTAGATTATAGACTTAAAATTTAAACTTGGTTTAAACCTTGAGGTGAAAAGAACAACTTAATTATAACTGTAAAAGTGCTTATTGAGCAAGTTGTCCAGAGCCTGGAGAATTAGAAATGCAATGTTAATATCAGTAGTAAATCTCATTTCAGAATTTGCTTGAAGATATTGAGAAACTACAATGGCAAATCATGTATGAAAGTTTCCAGACTATGAAGATGTTTTATTTTGCCATTAAGAATCATATATTCCAAGCTTTTAAAGAGAATTATGTTAGTAGTTAAATAAGATGCAAAACTTCTGTGGTCATAAAAATTAATCAGTTTATTTTGCTCTTCTAATCAGTTTAAAATTTCTACCTGAATTATGTAGTATATGCAAAGAGGAAGAATTGTATGACTGATTATGAAGCGACTTTCAAGGAATACTATTGAGATAAAAAAATAATTGTGTTTGGCATTTCTAGTACTCAGAGCCACATTCTTTGTATCTTATACTCAAAAACAACTGTGATAATTTCACTATATAATAGATTTTTAGACTTAATAAAGGCAAATAAATACCTTTTTCATAAATGTTGTGCCTAAGGAAAAACTATAAAGAAATTTCATATGTAAAAGCTTTATATCAGATTTGAATAAAGTATCTGAGTTCTAAAACTGTTCATGGGTCAGTGTATATTTTTCTTCTAATCAACACATTATTTTTTGCCTTTTAAAATTTATTTCTACTAACAGTCTCACATTAACGGGCAAACAGGATCAGAGAGAGGGAAACAAGCAATCAGTTGACTTGATACATCACAGTTTATCCACATGGTGGAGCCATGTGGCTAGATCCTGGAGACACCGGTTTTATTATACTAACCGTTTTCAAATGATTTATGGTAAATCCAACCAACCCGATTTTCTGTTCCTACATGCAGTTTTTCTCTGCTACTATTAGATTAGTTTCTTATTATTTCTCACTTAGCGTCACGCAGTCTTGTTCCATGCCAGTCTGCCACAACTCCTGTTCTCCAACCTCAGCTGTACCTGAGAACCAGCTGGTCAGTTTTTAAAAGCTGTTGTACTTGGTGCCTTACCTGAGGCTAATGGGACAGGAGTCTTTGCAGGGGATGCTCTCTGCATTGGCAAGTTTCAGGGCTCTACTTGTGATTCTATCCTGAAAGAAAGGTTGCAAACCAGTGCTCCATGCTCCACTAGAGATCTCTTTCTAAATTTTAAATTTAATCATGGCATTCCTCAGTTAAAATAATTCATTGGGTCCTCATTGACTTCAGAAAAAAATCAACTTCCTTAACAAGGCAAACAATCTCCTTTAACACCTGATCACTGCATCTCCAGCATCATCACAACCACCTACTACCCCTCAAGACGCACAGAGAGTCAGCCTACACAATTACTTGCAGGCTTCTAAATTCACCAGGTTTTTTCACACTTCCAGGCTTGGGCTCATATTCCTAGCAACTATACAATAGACACTAATTAATATTTACTGAATGACTAAATGAATAATGTAAAATGGCTTTGTCTTATTTAGGACAGATATGTTTATTTCTGTCAAACAAATCCCACCATTTGCTTACCTTTTGATAGTTTAAAGTACAAAATGTGGCATTGGATTAACCAACAAATGTTAAGTGTATTTTAAAGCAGACACTGTGTTCTACCAATTTATTCCATTCAAAAGGAACATTTGAAAGCCTTAGGAAAAGCTGCTTCTATATTGTACTTATTTTCATTCTAAAATGTTCAACTCTAACATTTGTGGTTAAATCAACAGACTGCCTGTGGGTGATGATGTTCTGCAGTTATTCTTTTAAAATTAGTACATCCTAGGACTTGCTGGCTATTCATTTAGAATACTTGGTCTCACAACAACCCAGCAACTAGATTTTAAAGGCTGAATATTCTTGAAGAGGAAAAGGTGTAATTTTAGCCAAGGCCACCTTATCTGTTGGGCACAGAAGGCACAGTGTCTTATGACCACAATGCTTTTAGGAGTCCATGAACGTGTTTTAATGTCCTTTAAATCAGAATTTAAAACAGGCTTTTAGGTTAAAAATGTTCCAATATAAAATAGTAATATCTTCATCTTTATGCCAATAACATGATACAATGCATTATTTTTTAATGGAGAAAGGGGGCCCACAAAGGCAAAAGTACCTAGGAACCTAGTTCCAGTGAAACTGGAGAAGGGGCCTCCAGCCTTAAAAAGTCTCCCCACCAGTGTCTGCCAGATGACATAAATGCTGATAATGACTGCCTGGGTGTTTTGGACTTATTTTTAGGCCCTCAATATCTATTCCAATACAATTATTCTTTTTTTTTTTTCAGAAGTAGAGGTAGTTGTGGGTACTCCTATGTCAAACTTCTGTAAAATGCCCTTCTAATCATCCCCTTAACCTGCTTTTTCACTATGGCATGTACTCTTTTGTATCCAAGTGAGTTATCTAGCAGTAACAGCCACCTTGGTGAACAGATACGGCTCCATGGTGCTCAGATAAAAAGGTGTCACCACCAGGAATGAGCACAAGCCGTCATAATATAACACAGTCCTGTCATGTATACTCTTCAGAAGTAGTCTTTGAAACGGCCCTCCAGTGAAAGAGGTTGCTAAAGTTTTCAAGTTTATGAAAACAAATTTTGAAAGTGTCAATTATTGCAAAGAGCTCACAGTTAGCTGAGAAGCACCTTTAATGTCAAAATCTATGATTAGACTTAGATGGTTGTTATGTGCAATATTAAACAAGTCATTTTGCCTTTCTAATGTAAATTCAAACATGCTACTTAATCAGCTAGTGTTCCTGTGAGATTAGATAGGCTTAGTATAGTTCTCAGTAAGAGATAAAGAATAAACTCTACTCCCTTTACTGGATTCACCAGACAATCCCTTTTTGTTGATAGGAATGTTTTAGGGTTGAGGTCCATGATAATTACAAAATGTTTGGAGTACATTCCTTGGGTAGATAGAGCACCATTTGTTTAACCTCAATGCCATGCTCATATGTAGTAGGAGGCCCTCAGCTGCTGGATTCTGGCTCCCTAGATGGCATTCAAGTTGCATACTTACATAACAATAGATCTTCTTTCTTTGTGAAGAATAAACCAATGATTTTGACAAGGTTAGCTCATAGTGTTAACAATTGACTCAATTTTAGCTCGTAATTTTTGACAATTGACTCATTGTCTAATTTATTGTTGTAAATATTTCTTTGTTTGGTTTCCCCCACATCTTTTTCTTCTTCTTTACTAAATGCTTAAACTCAACAGTTAATAAAAGTTTGTAATGATAACACGCCATGCCCACAATGATTAATCTAAGGAGTGAGCACATGATGTATATTGTGCCAATCAAACTTGAACTTAAGTTAGAAGGATGGGCCCTTTTATCTTAGGTGGTGAAGACGTGAGGATTCCAGTCCAGGAGTTGCCAGTTGTGGTGATTCAGGCTAGGACTGCAAATTCTATGCAGACAGATGGAAGCAATAAAAGACAAAGGGGAGTGGGGGAGAAAACGAGAAACAGACTCTTGAGCAAAGCATTCAAATCTCTAGTTCTAGCTCCTGAGGTCCTTGGAAACCTTGGTTTTTGCAGTTCCTTTCCTGGGCTTGGTTGATCTTATCCAGTCCGTGAGTGTTTAATACAATGCCCTTTGAATATATCTGCAAACACACCCACCTTCTACTTTGACACTCTTCTTATCCTAAGCTTAAATCTATCCACACCTTTAAGTAGAATATTTTAAAATGTTAACTAAGGATGAAACTTCAGGAGTATTAATTGGTTAAAAAAAAGCTAGGGATAATAGGACTGTAGGATTAAATGAGATAATATATATCAAATATTTGATCAGGGTGTGGTATATGTTAATTCAATATAAGTATTAGTTATTTTTTACCTTTTTGATTACTTGTACAACACTTGCTTTGAGGACTGTAATAATTAATATATATTATTATATTCATTTGGAATTCTTAGTTTCACAAGACAAAAACCAGCTTGAATACATTTTCTGCTTAACAGAAAAGTAGCTGTTCCAAATAATGACACCCTACCTAGGTCTATACCTGGAGTGTACAGAGTCCAGAGCAAATTTTTTTTATTGGGCCCCTGTCTACATAGCTAATTTGATTTTAAAATGCATTATAAATTTATAGGTCCAGGTGAATTACAGTAATATATTGATAAAAATTAGAATAATAAGTAGAAAGATTTTTATGTGTTTATTGTCCAGTCATGCACTTGAGAATTGTTTGTACTGTCTGCCAAGAACCATGAAGGCTGTAAGAGTTTACCCTACTTACAATCTCAAAAGTTAGTTTGTTTTTATTTCAAGGAGACTCTTGGGTCAGAGACAAAGGAATAAATTGTTCACAGCACATACACACACACAAAACAGCATAACCATCAGCATATTTGCATTAGTTGTCTTTGCCAAGTCCCACTGGTTGGTACTGTGAGGCCTGATGACACCTTAACATGTAGTGGGTTGTGTTATAGCAGAGGATCCAAGGACCAAGAGCAGAACTTTCTAACAAGTTGCAACTTGCTGTTTTCTAGCAAGCAGCAAACCATTCAGCCTTACCCCTCCCCCCAGCCTTGCTGCAGTCACTTAGTGTCCCTGTGACTAGTTACAGAAACTGATCAATATCAGAAGGTGGATAAACATTGTAACCTGGCACACAGAGCAACAATAGGACTGACTGCTCAGGGCCCATGGCAGATGGCCATTCCCAACAGTGTACAGGCATTCTCTCTCCCTCTTCAGGTTCAGGAACCATCTCTTCATGTTCTGTATTGTTGAATGCATCATCCCTGGCTACTTTTATATCTCTCATGGAGAAAAAAGGCATCAACATTGTTATTACTCACAGGATCATAGCTTTTTGGAAACTGCAGATATTGAAAAATAGAGATCTTGTTTCTGTAGTTCCCGAATACTATTTATTTAATTCTGGTTACATGATTACTCGACACTGCAACATTCACAGTGCCTCCCATGATAGCTGGCTTCCAAGGACTCCCTCAAATGTTGTCACTGATTCCTAGATAATGCTCACAAATGTAAGCTTTACTTAAACTACACAGGAAAGCGTGAACAACAATTTATTTTTCACTCATGTTAAATTTACCATTTAGAAGTTTTTAGTATAAACATAAAACAACATGTCTTCTAACAATGTCTTGTCTTGAATCCTTTATGCTACAATCATTGCATTCCTAGCATGTGATCTCATTCAGTGTTGACTCCCCTGTCTTCCTTCCACACACCGTAATCAGCAGACAGAATACTTACAGGGCTTGGGGGATGGGAAAGCAACAGAACAGTCCAATTTGTATAAGGAAATCATCTCAGGAGAGCATAGCATTATCACATTGGTCAAAGGCAAGAGCAGTTATCAAACCAAAGCCCTTGGATAAAAAATGCATCCAGCCCTGGATGGTGCAGCTCAGTGGATTAAGCATAGGCTGCAAACCAAAGGGTCGCTGGTTGGATTCCCAGTCAGAGCACATGCCTGCGTTGCAGACCAGGTCCCCAGTAGGGGGCATGTGAGAGGCAACCATACATTGAGTTTCTCTCCCTCTCTTTCTCCTTCCCTTTCCCTCTCTCTAAAAATAAATATATTTAAAAAAAAGTGCATCCGCACCCAGAGAGCTGCAGACATGTGGCACAGAGCCTATACAGAGGATAGGAGGATAGGTGATGGCACTAGGGGCCAGTAGCCAGGGTTGCACAGGATAAAGCACACTCTTGGATACTAGAACCAGAGGTAGCACTGTGGTCAGAACAAGAGTTGAGGGAGAGCTCACTCACAAACCAACACACATAGCTCAAGCCCATGGTTCTGCAATGCATCCTTGGTAACCCAGTCCAGAACTTGTCTTATGGCTGATGATAACATCAACCAACATCTGCTGCGTGTAATTGCCATTATGGCAACCCACTCTCCTGTGATCCTATGAAGCAATGCAATGTTGGGAGTTATCCGTTCAAACCCACTCTCATGTGATCCTGTGAAAAGAAGTGCTGTGCTGACATTGGGAGTTATCCATTCATCAGGCTGTCTTCCATGAATAGGACCAACTGCGGGGTACAGGACAACTCCATCAGCATGAATGATCAACTCCAGAGCTCCTTGGGGTATTTGGTTGACTTCACACCATGGAAAGTCAGAGAGTCAGAGTGTTCCCCAAAGTGGAAAAATGGGGATTGAAGCTCTTGTGGTTCATGATTTCAGCTCAGAGAACACTGTCTAGATAGCACCACAAGCCATGGCTGGTACCAGGTGCCAGAGGATGCTTTAGAAAATTTAGGGAAAGGCACTCCAAAGTGCAGAGTGCTTCTGGAATTAGAAATATGCAAATTTCCACATATTCTACAGCCTACTCCTTTACTGTTTCAATTCTAACTTTTTATGTTTTTAAGCTTTTAGACTTGAAAATCAACTTATATTTGTTTACTTTTTCTACTAGTTCTTTAAAATCATTGTACCATTTGGAATGTAATGTTAATTGAAAATATTTCTTTTAAAATGTCAATAATTTTCCAAGAGTTTGATGTACTTTAGCTGTGAAGGCAACAGATATTCTGTGTCACTGGGATGAAAATCAATTCAGCTCCTGACACTACTCTCAATAAACAATGATTTAATGTTTCTCTCACTCCTGTTTAAATACTCATATTTAATATTTGTATTTTCTAATTTTACATGGATGGTTCAGCCGATCTGTATTTGCTAATTAAAATAATTTTGTAGTTAATGAGTGTAATGTGCCTATAATGGGTATATTATCTCATTAAACTACTAGGTCAACTTATATTTTGTGAGTTTGCTGTAATCACACCCATTGTTTGATTTGTTCTTCACAATAACTGTAGGTCATGTAATTAGCTGCCTTTGACAGAGGGGGGAGCCCAGGTGGGTGACCTGAGGTTGTTCAAGATTATATAATTGGTGTCCCAGCCATGGACAAACTGAGCTTGCTGGACTCCTCCTCTGATGCTCTCATGCTTTGATAATTACCACGCACTTTCCTCAGGCATGCCTGTCATGATTAAGTTAGTATTTATTCTAAATCTTTTTCAATGTTCACTATGTCAGAAAAGATAACATGTCATTTTTCTTTCCTTCTTGATGTCTCTATTGCTTCAAGGGAATATAGTTTTAATATTCAATAGTGAATATTAAATATATCTATTAAACGTGATATATGACAAGAAATCTATATCCTGCATTCAGAATTTTCCTGTTACCCAACATTCTGAATGCATGTCAAATGCAGTGAGCACAGTGGATCTTCCTGCCAGTCACCTTTTAACTACCTAAATATCACAGCTTCTCGGGGCTGTAGACAGAAGGATTTGTTGCATGTCAGATTTGATGCTCCGTGTCCCTTTCTTAATTCTGAATAAAGAATAAAAAGTATTAGTATCCTTATATGCTTGGAATATACTGGAACTCAGCTCCATATTTTCAAAGGAAGTGATGCAGTCACAACCTGCCCTCGGGGTTCCATCAGGGCTGTTGTCACTCCACAAGGTCCCAGGAGATCCGCAGGCTCGTTATGATCTAGGTGTCCAGGGTGACTTTACACAGTGATGGGTGGTGCAGCATGGCAGGGTGCAGCAGACTCTTACTTTGTTATTGACACATTGAGGGTCTTGGTCAGTCCACCTGTTTAATGTCCATTTGTGCTCACATCAACATGTGGGTTTTTTTTTAACAATTTCTCAAATAAAATCTGTTCATATTCTTTGGAAATTACTTGAGATTTTGGCTTCTTTGGCATTTTGTTATCAAAATCTCTAAGGTTCTAACACTGGTTTTATGATAGAACATGTTTATCAGTAGAAGGTTAGGGAAGAAGTAAATTCAGTGAGTACTGGAAAGAGAAATTTAATATTCTACACTATTGTTTTCTAGTTCTTTCTTCCCTCCGATTTTTGATTATAAATGTTCAGTTTTAAAACATTTTTTCCACAATATCTAATGTAGTACATAGAAAGAAGAGACGTGGCAGGCAATGGCATACAATAGGAAAAACAGATGCAAGGCTTTACTCTGACTTTTTTCTACCATGTTCATGTACTTCAGATTCCCTCAGGAACTTGGTGCTGTGTGCTAAATCCTCTGCAGAACATGCACACAGTTAAAGGGGGGGGGGCATAATGGACCTACCCCTTACTTCCACCTCTCAGTCACTACAAACAGTTACTAATGTATACCTGAATTTATTAAAGGACTGAAGAAAAGTAAAAGCAATGGAGAAAGAATTATCAACAAGTGTGTTTGACATGGCTCTTCCAGAACCCAGAGGGAAGCACCCATGGATTTGCACCTTTTCTGAGGGGCCTCTTGGGAAGTTGTCTCTATTCTCAATCTCATTCTATCTCCGATTCTAAGAGTTTTTCTCCTTAGCCATCTCTCCAACCACTGTTAGGAACTTTCTACTTACCCACAAAGATTAATTTCAGAATTTGTTCCAGAATTAATTTCCTCTTTCCTAAAATTCTGTCACTTCAATGGGGACTCAAGGAAGATAATTCAGATTTAGCATTCACACTCCAGATTTCATGGAAAGGTCTAGACTGAGTGTGGTCTTCCAGGCTTTGTCTCTAAAGTCTCCCAAAAGGTGTGAGTGGCAGGCAGGTGGATTTACTCTTACTGTGCTGTGAGTTGCTGTTGAATCTCTCTCTCTCTCTCTCTCTCACACACACACACACACTAATGCATATACCCATCACCCAGGGCAAATATTATTCAGGCTCAGGAAAGACTAAACCCATAAAAAGATGATTTTTCTTCCCTATAATTTTCAAGGCCATCATTATACGAAACTTTTCCTAGTACTAATTCTTTTCATTTAAGCCCCATTTTCTTTTACTCCCCATTTTGAAATTGTGTCTCCAAATGCTACTAGGTATAATTTCTAGGACTGCTTTCTTATGACCAAACCAAAACATGGATATCATTCCTTTTAAATATTGCAACATAATTCTTTTCTCATGTCTTGCTGGAGCAAATGGTAATGGAGGCAAGACATAGGAGAAAAGGTTTCATTTTTGCTAGTTAACAATTGTATTAGAAATGAATTGTTTTGGTTAATTATACATACAGAGATACTGTTTGAAGTAGTAGCCAAATAAAATTTATTTCTAGAACTATTGGAAGATTTACATTCTTTGTGTGCACTGAACTTGATATTGAATTTAAGCTATGCAGCTAGGACCCACTTAACACAAATGTAGGAAAAGGCTAGGAGCAATTATTTGCATTTTGTGAAAAGATAAACTTCTGTTCTTAATTGTTAAAATAAACTTAAAGAAGTAATATGTTATTTGTGAATCTGCTATGTTGAAGAGTATTTTCTACTTTTTGTGTGAACTTCCCTTTTGTAAAAATATTACTATTTAATTCTGACATGCAAAAACATGGAAGGAGCAAGAATAGTGACCAGACAAATGCAAACTGCAAAGTCAGTGCAAAAGAACGATGTCCTTACACCTCCAGGTGACACCTAATTTCCCCGTAGCAAGCAACACAAATCTTTGAAATTGGGACCAAGTTAAACCTAAATTTTATGCTTGGCCAGAGAGGTATAAAGTTTTTTGGATACTATATCATCTGTTAAACTTTTTAAAAATGTATGTAACATAAAATAACATCTGAACTTGATATTTTTACCTTAGTTCTTTTATCCTGGGTGAAGTTTAGATATAGTTTGGTTACTAACAAAGCTATTGAGTTTCTAAATTTATATTTTTGTCTCTCAGTATTTGCAATGACTGTGCACATATTTTATCATCTTTTCTTGCATTAATTTACTTTTGTGTGAAAACGTCTTGTCCTTTCATGGGTATATATTATGACAGAATATAATTTTGAGCAGTTTTCACATGTTTTTCAAATTTTAACTCTCTGGCCTGGTAGTTCACATATTTCAGGCAAATGCCCCTTTAAATGGTTTGGTCTTAATTATGGGATGAAATAGTTTCTGTTTCTAGTCCAAAGTAAATCACCCACAGATAGATACATCTTGTAAAAATAAGTAACAGACTAAAATCAAACATCCTTTCAAGCTTATACCCCGTGCTATTAACATAGTCAATCACCGCGTTAACCACTTATGAAAGTGTCTGGTCTAGAGTCGGAGCCAAAGAACTGCTGGGCTCAAGG